>NC_092461.1:67821085-68124116 GCF_047495875.1 Pithys albifrons albifrons | reverse complement strand
TCCAGGAATGGTGACTCCACCACTTCCCTGGGCAGCCTATTCTAATGTTTGACAACCCTTTGGGTAAAATAAATTCTCCTAATGTCCAATCTAAACCTCCCCTGCCAAAACTTGAGGCCATTTCCTCTTTTTCTGTTCGTTATTTGGGAGAAGAGACGGATTCTAACCTTACTGTGTGCTCCTTTCCGGTAGTTGTAGAGAGCAATGAGGTCCCCTGCTGAGCCTCCTTCTCTTGAGGCTAAACAACCCCAGTTACTTCTGCTGCTTCTCATAAACTTGTGCTTCAAACCCTTCAAGGATGTCTAGCTTTCCTGGACTCCTTTGCCCCTTCAGGACTGCCTCCAAAGAGTTTCTGTCAACCAGGCTCCTAAACAGGCTGAAGTCTGCCCTCCAGCTGTTCAAGGTGGCAGTTCTGCTGACACACCTCTCCCCTGCCCTGCCACCTGCTCCCTTACTTCTCTGAGAATCGAAAACCCTAGCCTTCCCTAGTTGGCTGCCTCACAAGCTGTGTCAGGAAGTTTTCTTCCACATACTTCAGAACTTCCTGGATGGTTTTCTCTCTGCTGTGTTACGAGGTGGCAGGCAGCTAAAAGTAGATAGAACCTAGAAGGAGCCACAATTTCCTGGCTCCTTCAGCTAGGCAGTTAAATGGTCTTATCAGTGTGCCTCTTTCATCCTAGATGTGATCACCTTGCAATTAGGTGTTGCAAGTGTGTGTATGTAAGGTGCAGAAAACCACTGAAAAGGCTCATTGCTGGGTTTTTATCTGCCTCTTTGTTAAAAACAATTTACAGGTTTCTGCCTTTTAAATTTTAGGGTTCTAAAACTCTGAGAGTGAATTACATTAATAATTACTTTAATACCTCAGTTCTTTTAGGGTTGCTGTGGGACAAGAAGAGTTCACAAAATGTTTTGGTTTTCTGTGGTGTAAAAAAATTGCGAGCCAGGAGTTGGCAGAGAGCATCAGTATCTCTGTCTCTTCCAGCTGGCAGCTGCAGATTGGCCTACCGGAAAAGCTGCTGTAAACCTGAATGTTTGCAAACAGTCAGCTGCTTCTTGAGTCAGGGAAACCTTGTTCTCTGACCCAAATGTGTGCAGATTGGCCCAATTTTGTACAGGTCTGGAACTTCAGGCTGATTATTTTTGATTGTGCTAAGGATGTTATTGCTGATTATTGTTACCAATTGACCTCTGTAAAGAGAAGTTGATACTGTTTCTGAAATCAGAGCCATTTGCTAATTTCAAATGTTAATTGGTTTGTTTTTTGTTTCCATTCTCTCCTGGATCTAAAATTGCCGTTCCCTTTTACAGAATGATTTTTTTGTGAGAGTTTTTCCTCATGATTTATTTCCAGTTCAGGTTTCACATTGGTAGATTCTGCACCAACCCAAAAGAAATAACATTTGCTGTTCAGTAAAGGTTTAATACCATTGATGAGATGTTTCGGACACAGGAGATTCACAGATGTTCTTGCACAAGCCTTTAGAAGGACATTTAGCATGTGGTGTTGCAAGAACACATTCAGCAAGTTTTAGGTAAGCAAATTAACTTCATGAGCTACTTTTCATCGAACTAGATGGAGCCAAATCAGGTGCTTTGCCAAGAAATTTGTGTTTATTAGTGCAATATAATTTGGAGCTTACAAAGCTGTCTGGTTCAGGCAGTGTTTGTTGAGGGGAATGCGCAGTGGCATTGAGGTTTCCTGCCGAAAGAGGGCGGCACTGCTGGGAGTGCAACATCAGCACTTGGTGCAGAGATGATCCTTCTTCAGGCCCCTAAGAGGAACAGTACTGTGCTACAACCTATCCCTGAAGCTTGAAAAAAATCATCATTTGAAATGAAAATCAAAGAAAGGTGAGCTATTTGGTGTGCCAGTTTCTCGCTAAAAGGGGGGCTGGACTAGGAAATTGTCATAACACCAGAAGGCATCCTAGGACTCTGCTTCCAGTCTGAGTAGTTTCTGGGGTTTCTAACAAGGGGAACCATTCACAGTGTTAAATTCACATGCATAAACCCTTTTGTGGGTACTGAATGCATTGGCATATGCAGAGTTCTTTTAAAAGCTCATATTCAATACAGATTTCAACATTTCTGTACAGCAAGTCATCTCTCTATCCCCAAAGACCAAGAGCCACAGAAGTTGGGGGCGTTTTATAATATAAGTGTGGTTTCTCCAAAGGGAGATGATTTCAGAAAAGAAGAAATTTTTCTTTTGCCAGAAATTGCTTCCCTGTATCACTGTCTCTGCTGGAAGATGTGTGTGGTATTTGTGATGTGCTGTATCTTCACAATGGGTCTTGGATGAGACATTAGGGATCATGTGCTTTGGAGTTTGCCCAACACAGAGCCTGTCAGGCAGCTCACAGATAATGTTAACTCCCACAGTATTCATCCAAATGAGCTTAGAATTACTTAATCAAAGGAGAAAAAAAAGGTCATAGCCTTTCTCACCTTAACCCCCTGAAGAACTACATAAATATCAGATTTCTTTAAGAGATATATAGGAAGAAAACTTTGTTTATATTCCCCCTATAGTACAGGAACTGTTTAATAAGTCCTGCTGTTTCTGGGTAGGTAGCACTCTCCCAGTGTCAAACACAGCTTACTAGACTGCCAGAATGAGAATTTCACACCTTATTGTGAAGGCAGGTCCTTAGAATGGCTTTCCGCAGAGTAAGGCATCCAAAAGCCCTTTGTTTCAGCACCCATTACCCAACATATGATACTCTGTTTTGCTAGGTGAGGTCTAACAAGTCTTTCATGATGTTATGTGAAATAATGAGGCTAACCAACATTAGGTGTTGCTACTTCAGCCACTGTAATAAGAGTTTTGTTAGCAAAGTGAGTTAGAAATTAATTTTGTTTTGAAACACTAGCATTTGGTTGTGAGGGTATCTGCTTGCCAGGTTAATTTTATGTTTCTTAATGTTTGCACCTGTAGACTGTACCAACATTTCCTGGTTTCTAAAGCTGAAACAATTTTGGTATTCTTTCTAGTCACACGTTTTTTGTTAAGAGAGTTTTGATTTTGTTCTCTTAAAATGAGGAGCATATTTTGATTAAATTTGCTTATTTTTAAATTTTAACAACTCTGACCACAGAAAAAACTTCTCAAAGCAATTTCTTAAAAACAGGTGGACATTTCAAAATAAATGAAACAAAAATTAGTTGTCCTTCAATAGCCTCATTGTATATTAATGTCTTCTTTTAACAGTATTATCCACTTTTTTTGTACAGTATTATTGATGTAACTCAAAGACATTTCAGTCATTGCATTCATAAGCTAATCTTGATTTATTGAGATATATCTGTGCAATCTAAAGATCTGATACAGCAACTTACTTGCATGTGAATTCTCATTAATTTCACTGGTGAATCTGAGAGAAGGTATGAGCAGTGTGTCACTGAGCTGCAGTGTTGAACCCTTATGGATGCCTGGGTGGGAGTAAGTTTTCTGTGAGATGAATGTGAAACACTCATATTATCAAATACTAGTTACATACAAGAAAATGCATTGGTTGTGTCAGTGAGTTTAGACATTTTTCTTCTTCCAAATGACCCTCATAATGTCACAAGTTGCTGTAAATGAGAGTAGCTTTTTGAATTGTTTCCTCAGTGCTCAACAGAATCAAAGCTGTTGAAGACTCAAGCATGACATCCTGCTGATTAGCAGGAGTGTCATCTGCTCTTTAAAACTTACCTGAGGGTGTAGCAAACAACATCACTGAAGATTAGCTTAACCTATAGACATTGGAAGAAAGCATCCACAACCTCTAGCCCCCAAAAGAGTTAGAGTGTTTTGATTCAGTAAAGACAGCAGTAGGAAACCAGTGTAATTTTTTTCCTATTCCCAAGAAGCCAGATCACGTAACTATAATTTTATTTCTCAGGTACTACAAAAACTGTTTCTAGGGGCTCAGTTTACCCTTGGACCACAGAACAATGACAGAAATGTCTAACTGTGACCTGCTGACTACAGTGGGGTGGAGTTTTAGTGTGGACAAGTGTACCCTCTGCTGGATTAGGAGCTGGCTGGAGGGTCGGGCACAGAGAGTGCTGGTGAACGGAGCTGCATCCAGCTGGCGGCCAGTCACCAGTGGTGTTCCCCAGGGGTCTGTGTTGGGTCCAGTCCTGTTTAACATCTTTATTGATGATTTAGATGGGGGGATTGAATCCATCATCAGCAAATTTGCTGATGACACCAAGTTGGGAGGGAGTGTCGACCTGCTGGAAGGCAGGAGGGCTCTGCAGAGGGATCTGGGTAGACTTGAGAGATGGGCTGATTCCAATGGGATGAAGTTCAATAAGGCCAAGTGCTGGGTCCTGCACTTTGGCCACAACAACCCCATGCAGCCCTACAGGCTGGGCACAGAGTGACTGGAGAGCAGCCAGGCAGAAAGGGACCTTGGAGTACTAATTGACAGGAAGCTCAACATGAGCCAACAGTGTGCCCAGGTGGCCAAGAAGGCCAATGGGATCCTGTCCTGTATCAAAAACAGTGTGGCCAGCAGGACCAGGGCAGTGATCCTTCCCCTGGACTCTGCGTTGGTGAGGCCACACCTTGAGTATTGTGTTCAGTTCTGGGCCCCTCAGTTCAGGAAAGATACTGAGGTGCTGGAGTAGGTCCAGAGAAGAGCAACAAGGCTGGTGAAGGGACTGGAGCATAAGTTCTATGGGGAGAGGCTGAGGGAAGTTATAGCCAGGTGGAGGTTGGTCTCTTCTCCCAGGCACTCAACACAGGCACGGGCTCAAGCTCTGCCAGGGGAAATTTAAGTTGGATATTAGAAAAAAATTCTTTACAAAGAGTAATCAGGCATTGGAATGGCCTGCCCAGAGACATGGTGGATTCACCAACTCTGGAGGTTTTTAAACTGAGATTGGACATGGCACTGAGTGCCATGATCTGGTAAATGGACTGGAGTTGGACAAAGGGTTGGACTTGATCTCGGTGGTCTTTTCCAACCCAGCCAATTCTATGATCCTATGAATTTTTTCTATTCCCAAGAAGCTAGCTCATGTAACTAGTACTTTTATTTCTCAGGTACTACAAAACTCTAATTCTTTAGAGAAAAAAAAGATGTCTGTAGCTCTGTGCTTCTTATATATCTGCCCTGAGTTTTGCCTTGCTATCAAGGCCAGCTAAGATTTAATTAGCCACAGGCAGAAAAACCACTTCTAAATTCCTCACAAAGACCACATTCTAGTAGCTGTGCTAAAGAAAAATAAGTGATGCAAGCAATGGCAGCTAATGTCACTTCCAAAGAGGTCATCTCTAACCCTGTTAGGAAGACAGGTCCTTTCCCAGGTAAACTTATCCTAATGGTTTAACTGTTCAAAATTATAGGACCCATTCTGCTAAAAAACAAACAAAAATGCCCACCAAAAGGAAAATGTTAAAAGAAACCAACTGAGAGGCAAACAACACACATCTAAGTAGGCATTTACATGTCAATGTTCACTACAGGTGTATGATCATGTGCATGTTATCCCTCTGGTGAAGCAATCACATTTTAGCTCTCAAAACTACAAACAGATTTTCCACCCTGTCTCCAAGACCTGTTTAAACTATTTGCATGTTATTAAGCTAAGTATCATTTGTGAGAATAATTCAAGCAAGCAGCATGAGAATGGAAAAAAAGAATATTTGAGAGTATCTACAGAATTCTTTTAGTATTTATTAATAGAACTATGCTTTTTATCTTAAAAAAATCCTCTAGAAGACGGATTTATATATAAAATCTGGGAGTTTTTTAAAAATGTAGACCTGGGCCATAGAAGTTCATATGCACCTGTAGTATCAAAGCTATACTCATAGTATGGGAATGCCCAACCACTCGATACATCTTAAATCCTGACCTTTAACTGTTCATGTCCCGCTCCTGATGTTCTTACACCTTCTTTCAAGTTTCTCAAGAACCTGCATCACAGGCTAAGTTCGGCCTACTCCTCTTGTCTGGAGAAGTTGGGACAAAAAAAAGATATGGGAATATTTTGCCTCTACTCATGTTCCCTTACAGAAACTGAGCTATTTCTGGGAACTTAAAGCCTAATTCTAGTGCAGTTTTCTTGTCCTGAGCTAAGCCAAGTTTGCCTTTGAGAAGACCAGTATGTTCCCTACATTCACCCCCACCCCTGATGACAGAAACTGTTTCCAATTCAGGCTGCATGGTCAGAGTGGAAGTGCAGTCAGTGTTCCTGTTCTGTCAAAATTACAGATCAAAGTGATTTTTGGGATGTATTTTGACTGTTGTAAAGTGTTCTTAATCATTGCACAGTCTGTGAATTTGTTTTTCATGCACTGGGAGTTAATGAATAACCAACTGTTTACCTTTATCTTGCAGAGTTTGATGTTTTAATTGTTCATTGCAGCACATGAAAAGCAACTAATTATTAATAGTTTTCTTTTAATTTTTTTAAGTAGGAGCTGTAATCAGTAAACAAAATGTTGTTAGTGAGTTAAATTGTAGGGCTGAGCTCTCTAACAGCTCACTGCTTTCAAATGAGGAGACCCTGCTCCCTTTACCCCATCCCATTGCCTAGGGATAGTTCCTCTTCAACCCTCCACCAGTTTTTATACTCGTTCGATCCTTCACTGGACTGATCACATTTGCTAACCAAGCAGCTTAAAGGGAACAGCTTCTGTGTTGTTAAAGACTGGTCTTATGTAATTTCACACTTTAACAAAGTGATTGTGCAAGCTCTGGGACGTGTGAGCCTCAGGCACAAGGCAGCATCTAGTTACAGATAAGCATTTGTGATTGCTGTCCTTTGTTCAGTTATGGACATTTAAGCCAAATGACCTCCCACATAAACCTGGGTTACCATCAGCTGAAGTGATGAGTCAAGACAGCAACAACTCATATCCTCTGTGGCTCATCAGAGAGACCTCTAGCACCAAAAGACTCCAGTTGCATGACAGTGAGTTCAATTCCAATTTTTCCATCTAATTCTTTAACAACAAAAGCCTGAAAAAAAAGAAAAAGAAAAGCCTGACAAACCAGTAAGTATTGCTTTCTGGTTTCGGAAGCAAAACCCAGAACAACAATTTGTGTGATGATGAACTGTTAAATAAAATTAAGCCTCTTTCCCTATGGACTTTGTAATAAAAAATGTAAATAATATGTTTGCAAAGAAAGCTTCAGGACTATGGGCTGTCATTCTCAGATGGTATAAATTAGTGGAGGAAGTTTTGTTGTGCTTCTCTTTCCAAGCCATCCACCCCTCCCTGGGTGTTCTATGTGCTAGCCTTGGACAGGGATGACTCAGCTTCTGGTGAATCACCTGCTGAAATGCTAAAAGTGCTAGGTTAGCTGCATTTCCTCAACCAACAGTGAACTGTCAAGGCTGACTAGCAAGAAAAAAGTCTTCTGCAGCTGGGAGAATTTTCCTTCTTGAACATTTCACTTTGTTGCAATTAGAGGTAGTTGCACAGATATTACTGTGACTTCCATAATCGCTGTTGAGATCTTGCTAAAATCTTCCTCATGCAACTGCTTGTTCATGCCAAGGCTTTTCATAGGCATTGATCTAAAGCTTTCGTTAACAGAAAATCAGTTGACAAATAGCTCCTGTACAGTGTAACTGGAGAAATATTGGTCAGGGATGTTTCACAGTTTTCCTGTTGGTGACATGAAAAGTAATGAAGTATTCCAATGAAAGAGATTGTTCCAGAAGAGAGATGAGCCTTCTGTAATCTTGCTATTTCAAATTATTATTTTCTGGTTTGGTGATGGTAGAAAAAGACACAAGGAAAACTAAAAACCACATGGAAACCTTACCTGTCTCTACAGCCCCACAGAACTGCACATGTCCAACCAGCTGCTAGGGAGAAAAGCATGGAGAACCTCATGTCACTGTGGCAAGTCTAAACTTCCTTTACAGAGACTGTTTGAGTGATACAAACCAAGGCTAGTTTACCACAATAAGTTTTAACTAGTATGATCAATGGATCTTTTTGACTCTTTTATTCATTTTTTTCCAGGTATCTTCTTTGCCTTAATAGTCGAAGACTAACAAAATCATTTAGATTGAAAAAGACTTCTGAAGTCATTAAGTCCAACCTTTGACCAGTCACCACCTTGTCAACTGGACCATGGCTCTAAGTGCTACATCCAGTCATTTCTTGAACACCTCCAGAGATGGCAACTCTACCACCTCCCTGGGCAGTTCATTACAATGCTTAAAATCCCTTTCTATTAAAAAATTCCTCTTGATATCTAACCTGAACTTGCCCTGTTACAGGTTATGACTGTGTCCTCTCATCCTGCTGCTAGTTTTCTGTAAGAAGAGGCTGACCCCAACCTTGCTACAACTTCTTTTCAGATAGTTGTAGAGAGTGATAAGGTCTCCTCTGAGCCTCCTTTTCTCCAGGCTAAACAGTCCCAGTTCCCTTGACCACTCCTCATCAGATTTGTGCTCCAGACTATTCACCAGCTCTGTTGCCCTTCTCTGGACATGCTCCAGCACCTCAGTGTCTTTCTTGAAGTGAAAGGGCCCAGGACTGGGCACAGCACTCAAAGTGTGGTGTCAATAGTGCTGACTACAGGGGGACAAACATTTCCCTGGTTCTGCTGGCCACACCATTCTTACTACATGGCAGGATGCCATTGGTCTTCCTGGCCACCTGGGCACACTGGTGACTTATGTTCAGCTGCTGTCAACCAGCATCTCTAGGTTCTTTTCCGCTGGGCTACATTCCCACCACTCTTCCCCTAGCCTGTATAGGTGGTAGTAGTAGTATATAATATTTAGTGACATTTTATAGGGCAGTTGCCTGTTCTCAGTGACAGTAGCACCAACTGCCTCTGCTGATGAGCAACAGGTATAGGGAGGAGATGATCTCCAAGCCTCTGTTGTGGCCCTAAGCAAGAACAAGCATGTGAAGAGCAGCAGTGTCATGGCCCCTGTTTAGCTGGTTGGCCAGGTCACCCTTTCCCAACAGATTTTTCCTATCATCACCTTTGATAGTGTCCTCTGAGTCAAAATCCTATTGCAAACTTAAGGTTGCACAATGGTGTTTAAGCTCTGAGTCACGTAGGGTAGAGAAAACAGTTCCAAAAAGGACTATTCAAAGTTATGTATCTGTGTAGCCTCTCATGGTGGCAAAACCAGGCATCACCTGGCAGGACCAAAGTAAATAAACGGGTCTCTTTCTATCAATTCTTATATTTGGAACAGGTCTGATTATTGTTAGCATTTCTCTGGGGGAAGGTCCAAGGATGTGGCAGAATCCCAATATGAGCCAAGATTGCTCATATAATCTCTCAATAAGCTTTCAAACTAGTCTTGTAATAAGTATGTTGTTTGAAAAACAGACAGGAAAAATACTCAAAGACACTCCTTCCTTCCTTTGAGTATTCCTTCCTTTCCATATTTTTCCATGAGCATTCTGCATGCATAATAATAAAAAATATTCCACTGTCTGGAATAGCTGCTATTGGTCTTGGTGCTATTTGAGATTCTTACACACAAAGATGGTGTTCCAAAACATAACTGCATGCAGAATGCAAATATTCAAATAACTGCAGAAAAGCAAATGCAAGGGTAGACACACATCTCTGAACACAGTGTAACACTTCGTGCTCTAATACCGTTCCAGCCTCATCATTGTACTGACTGTGATTTCCTACTTTTGTCTCTCCCAATTTATTTTTAAATCATAAGTTGTTTGAGTGCTGGAAGTGTTCATACCACAGAAGATAACTATTTACCATTCTGTTAACTTTCTTCTAAAGTTAAGCATAATATATGTGTATTTAAGTTTACAGGTATTGTTTTTTTCTCCTAAGATAATTGCATTTGTTAAGAGGGATGTAGTCCATTTACAATAAGTCCATTTTGCTAATCTTTAAAAATCTCTAAGATAACAGCAGTCAATGTATAGCACTCCTTTCTCTATGCACACAAAATAATATTTTCCATTTTCCTTACAATCCAACTAGGGAGTGGCAATAGGATGAGAGCCAAGGAATTTCCAGAAATCTTGAAGTGCTTACTGACACAGTGCCATGAATATTTGCTTGATGAAAGTTATATGCAGGACCATTCTGTCCCTAATTAGCAGATTATATAAATGCATCCCAACAACAGTCAAAGCTTCTTGCTTGCTTACAGAGTGGGGAAAGAACAGGGTAGTTACTTCCCCATTTAGGAACAAACACAGCCTTTCAGCACTCTCTGACCTCAGACAGACTCTGGAAGAGACCACTTTAGCTACCACCTTTTTTGAGTCCCTTCCTCACCTCAAGTCATTCTTCATTTAGATTGTATTTGGTTTACAGTTTAAAAGATTAATAGATCTGTTGATGTGAAAATACCCATCAAAAATATTTGTAGATGTATAAAATCTGGAGACCAGTCCTGTGGCAGAGTGTCTTCCAAAATAGATTCAATGGGATACACACACATGAAACCGTAATGAATGCCAAACTTCATTAATCACCAGAGAAGCTCTAATGGTTTACATTTAGGAATGTAAGAATGGACATTGTAGCTTTCCTCAGGGTGATTTTCAAAGTGGCAAGATCAAATAATTCAAAATAGTTAAGAGAATTTGTATTTATTTGTAAAGGTATAATTTATTGTTCTGTTATACCTCCTGCAAAATCCTTAGCCAAGGAATTGGTGTGTGATTGGTGCATTTCTCCCTTAACTTGTTCTCTCGATCTACTTGTACTTTTAGTGCTCCTTTATGGATATTAAGAGAACACTGTTAAAAAGAAAACCAACCAACCAGCCAATCTATAACTCAGGTGGAGAACATGGATAGATATTCATAGTATGTCTTTGTAGCTTTATCTATCATAACACAATAAAACAAAAGCCATATATATATATAGGCAGGCTTTCACAATGGAAATAATGCAACAGCTCTTTCTGTGAATGTGAAAAATCCATTATTCCCATGTCATGTTCTGAAAAATAATGTTTAAAAGGCTAGGCTTGTGGCTGGGTGAATAAAGAAAATAGATGTGAACATACCACTGTCTTTAAGACACAACACCAATCTACCCATATTTTAGCTCAGGAAATTCTCTAGAATTGTAGAAACAGGTTCAGCCCTCAAGAATCCTGTGGAACAAAAGAAAGTCTTCTGGTACTTCCCATAAGGAGACCATGTATCAATTAATTACTCATCATCAGTATCATCATCACCCTTCCCTCTTTTCTTGTATCCTCCATGTATTTAGTGGATTCCTATTTGAATTGGTGAGTTAAATGCCTTTTTATCTGTCCTCCAATCGTCTCCAATGTGGTTTTCAGCTTTGGATACTGTAGTTCTTTCCAGATTCTAGGGACAGCTATGATTCTCACTACCAGTGAGTGAGTCCCTGAGAGAGAAGTGTTCTATGAAAACTCTGACAGAGACAGAACAGAAGAAAGGTCTTGGTCTTGGTCCTGTTCTTGGTCACCTGTGCTGGTTTAAAGGCAAACCAGCAGGGGAAATGAACTCACCACGAGAGAGATTATAAGTCAGAGCTAAAATTTAATAATAATATTATAATAACAACACTGACACAAAAGGGAAATTGCTTTCAACTCACAAAACCCCAGCAGTATAACCCAGTGTCCTGGGGCACAAACCCAAGGGGGTTTGTTTTGCCCTTGTGCTGAGACCCCTGTGGTTCCCCCAAGTCCAGAGCAAAAGGAAATGAAAAACCTGTTGGTGCAGGCGAGGGCTGTGGTCTGGGAGAGAGCGGTGATCTCCTCCTGTTGAGGTCCTGCTGCTCCTCTGATCTGACGAGAAGTTCCTGAGGTCTTCTTACCCACCCCTTATGTACCCTCAGGGAGCTCTCAGTCCCTCCCCCTGGGCGGGGACTCACACAGTGGGTGATTAACTCTGGGAGCCAGGGGGTATTGAACTGTTGATGGCCCATTGGCAGCTCCGCCCCCCTCAGGCTGGGTGTGAAGGTGATAATGGCTCCCTGGGCAGCTGCTGCTAATGGCCCATTGTCCTTGGGGAATGAATAGAGGGGGTAGAATACACAGCTTTGATCACCCCCACACAGGGTTAGTTGGTCCCTCCTGCTGAAGTAGGATATCACCTCATGCTGCACACGGGAAAACAAGAAGCCCCAGGAGTAAGACACGTACTGAATGTAGTTTGTTGTAGTCCCTTCTGCATAGACTGGGGGAAAACATGAAGAAGTGGAATGGTGAACCCATTTCTAAACTTGAAGCCTGATTACAAGAATTAAGACAGAAGTTAGCTGGTAAAAAAGCTGTCTGCATAATTGAGGCAAAGACCCCAGAAAAGAGACATCAATCTCCGAGACGCAAAAGGAGCAACTCCCTCAAATCTGATGGAAGAGCCTCTGACAGAACATCGCTGAGGTCAGATGGAGCATACTCTGACCAAGAGCAGCAATAGAGGGGCCCTGCCTTTGGCCAAGAGGAGGAGAGGGACAACTGAGTCTGTTGGACTGTGTGGATTTGATGGCCTGGCATATCTGACCCACAAAAATATCGAGCTTTAGTAGATACAGGTGCACAATGCACATTGATGCCATCGAGGCATAAAAGCACAGAGCCCGTCTGGATCTCTGGAGTAACAGGGGGAAGTCAAGAATTATCAGTGGTAGAGGCTGAAGTGAGTTTAACAGAAGAGAAATAGGAAAGGCATCCCATTGTGACTGGCCCAGGGGCCCCTTATATTCTTGGCATGGACTACCTCAAAAGAAGATACTTCAAAGATCCAAAGGGCTATCGATGGATTTTTGGTGTGGCTGCAGTGGCTGCAGAGGGACTTAAACAATTTTCTGCCCTGCCTGGCCTTTCAGAAAATCCCTCTGTTGTGGGATTGTTATGAGTCAAAGACCAACAAGTGCCAATTGCCACCACAACCATACATTGACGGCAATACTGAACAGAGAGTCTGTGATTCCCATCCATAAGATGATCTGAGAGTTGGAGAGTCAAGGGGTGGCCAGCAAGACCCATTCACCCTTCAACAGCCCCATCTGGCCTGTGCATAAGTCTGCTGGAGGATGTAGATTGACTGTAGACTATCGGGGTTTGAATGAGGTTACCCCATTGCTGAGTGCCACTATGCTGGACATGCTGGAGCTCCAGTATGAGCTGGAGTCCAAGGCAGCGAAATGGTATACCAGCACTAACATTGCAAATGCGTTCTTCTCCATCCCCCTGGCACCAGAGTGCAGACTGCAGTTTGCTTTTATGTGAAGGGGAGTGCAGTACACCTGGAACCGACTGCCTCAGAGGTGGAAGCATAGTCCTACCCTTTGCCATGGACTAATTCAAGCTACACTAGAAAAAGGTGAGGCCTTATAACACTGGCAATACATTGATAACATCGTTGTATGGGGGCACACAGCAGAGAAAGTTTTTGAAAAAGAAGAGGAAATCATTAAAATACTCCTTAGAGCCAGTTTTGCCATCAAAAGAGCAAAGTTAAGGGACCTGCCACAGAGATTCAGTTCCTGGGAGTGAAATGGCAAGATAGACTATGACAGATCCCAGCAGAAGTCATCAACAATATTGTAGCAATGGCTCCACTGACTGACAAGAAAGAAACTCAAGCTTTCCTAGAGGCCAAAGGTTTCTGGAAGATGCATATTCCAGAATATAGCCAAATTGTGAGCCCTCTTTACCAAGGGATTTGTAAGAAGAACAAGTTCCAATGGAGCCCTGAACAGCAACAAGCTTTTAAACAGATAAAGCAAGAGATTGCACATGCTGTGGCCCTTGAACCAGTAAGGATGGGACCAGACGGGAAAAATGTACTCTATTCTGCTGCTGGAAACAATGGTCCTTCCCGGTGCCTCTAGCAAAAAGTGCCTGGTGAAGCACAGGGCCGACCACTTGGATTCTGGAATCACAGCTACAGAAGATCTGAAGCCAACTACACGCCTACAGAGAAAGAGATCCTAGCAGCTTGTGAGGAGATATAAGCAGCCTCAGAGGTAATTGGCACAGAAGCATAGCTTCTCCTAGCACCTTGACTACTAGTGTTGAACTGGATGTTTAAAAGGAAGGTGGCCTCTACGCATCATGCCACTGATATTACATGGAGCAGCTGGATTGCTCTGATTACACAGTGTGCTCAAATTGGAAAACCAAGTCTCCCTGGAATCCTTGAGATTATAACAAATTGAGCTAAAAGTGAAAATTTCAGTCTGGCAGATGAAGAAGAAAGAGAACAGGTGAATCGAGCTGAAGAAGCTCCACCATACAATCAGTTGCCTGAAGAAGTCACTGATAGTTCCTGTCACATTGTAGGGAGAACCCAAAGGTGGAAAGCGGCTGTTTGGAGTCCCACTTGACAAGCAGCAGAGGCTATTGAGGGAGAAGGTGAATCAAGTCAAGTTGCAGAGCTCAAAGCCGTTCAATTGGCCCTGGACATTGCTGAATGAGAGAAGTGGCCAAGGCTTTACCTCTACACTGACTCATGGATGATAGCAAATGCCTTCTGGGGATGGCTAAACCAATGGAGGAAGACCAATTAGAGATGTAAAGAAAAACCCACCTGGGCTGCTGATATACGGCAAGACATCACACAGATAGAAAAATTGACTGCAAAAATTTGGCATGTAGATACCCATGTGCCCAAAAGTCAAGCTAATGAAGAACATCACAACAACAAACAGGCAGACCAAGCTGCCCGAGTTAAAGTGTCACAGGTAGATCTAGACTGGCAACAAAAGGGCCCATGATGCTCAGGCCATCAAGGCAGAGATGCCACCTATAGGTGGGCATGAGACCAAAGGGTGGATTTAACCATGGACACTATTTCCCAAGTTATCCATGGCTGTGAGACATTAAACAAGCCAAGAGAGTGAAGCCCACATGGTATGGTGGGTGGTGGGACAAGTACAGATATGAAGAGGCTTGGCAAGTTGATTATATCACACTGCCACAGACTTCCCAAAGCAAGTGTTAGGTGCTTACTATAGTGGAAGCAACTACAAGATAGCTGGAGACATAGCCAGTGTCTTACATCCCTGCTCAAAACACCATCCTGGGTCTTGAAAAGCAAGTATTGTGGTGACACAGTACTCCAGAGTGAACTGAGCCAGACAATGGGACTCATTTAAGATCAGTCTGATTACCACCTGAGCAAAAGAGCATGGCATTGAATGAGTGCACCATATCCCATACCACGCAGCAGCTGCTGGGAAGGTTGAGCTGTGTAATAAAGTATTAAAAACCACTCTGAAAGCATTAGGTAAAGAGACTTTCAAGAATTAAGATTAGCACCCAGCAAAAGCTACATAGTTAGTCAACACTAGGGGTTCTGTCAACCCAGCTGGTTCTGCCCAGTCAGAGTCCCTTCACACTGTGGATAGAGACAAAGTTCCTGTGATTCACTTAAGAAGGTATGCTGGGTAAAGCAGTCTGAGTTAACCCTGCCTTGAACAAAAGCAAACCCATCCCTGGGATGGTTTTTGCTCAAGGACCAAGATGCACTTGGTGGATAATGAGAGAAAATGAGACCACCCAGTGTGTGACTCAAGGAGATTTAACCTTAGGGAAAAACTAACTTGCTTTCTGTGTTGTGTGTTACAAGAAACAAGCCATCAAGTAAAGAAGACCTGAGCTGAACTAGTGTTGGTGTCCAATGATGGCCTGCTTTTTCCTGCCTTAAGTATCTACCCCATCCTAATAGACTAATGCCTACAATATAGAAGAGTAGAAGATAGCTCTAGAAATAACAAAGACTGCTCAAGTGTGGGAATAAATAGACTTAAGATATGAGTTTTAACATCATATGATATGAAATAAAGGGTAGAGGTTGTGGTAGTTTTGGCTTTAGTTTCAGCTAAGCCTTAGCTAAGTCTCAATTCATCAGGCCCAAAAGATGTGACATAGATTAGAAGAGACAAGCATCACCTGACTTAAGCAACCAAAGAAGTATTTCATATCCTCTGACATCATCAAGAAGCATCAAGAAGTATAAAAAGGAGGTAGAACTTATGTCTCTTTTAGTCTTTGCCTCAGACCCATGAGGACGCACTGCCCTGCCCCTACCAAGATTAGGCCTTGCTGCCATCCACACTGTGTTATTTAAGGAGGTGAACATTTTCTTGTTAATTTTTCTCCTCTCTTGCTGGGAGTTTTCTCTGGAAGAGTTGTTGGGAAGTTTTGTGAGGTTCAGGTAGTCTGAATCTGTATTACTGAGTTGTGTGACTCAACAGCTAGTGTTGTTAGTTTGTTTTTTCCTCACATTTGTGTATATATATGTATTATATCATATTCTGTTTTTAATTGTCTTTCTTTTGTGTAAGAAGCTTGCTACTGCAAGTTATAGGTTTTTTTTTCTCTTCGTCCTTTTCCCTTAGTTAAGAGAAGATCCTTTCTGTGTTGCACAGTTGGTATTTTGCCAGCTCAACCTAACACACCACTGAAAAGATAAGAAAAAGGTATTTTCAATTTAAACATATTTTTTTCATTTATTTGTTTTTAAACAGAGTGTGAACAAACACTGAAACAGATTACTCAGAGTTAATAGTTTCCCACCTTAGAGGTATTTAAAAGTTAACTGAACACAGGTCCTTTCTAAGCTCAATGATTCTGTGAAGTAGTAAAGTCCCCTGGAGCTGTATTTCTCTGGCACAGATTATTGGGTAAAATCTTCCTAGTTGTGTGACAAACCTGAACCTGCTGAGACTCCACAAGTCCTACTGCCAGACTCACTGCTTCTAATATCCCTCAGCAGAATGTACTCACAAAGACACTAAAAATGCAAAGATACTTGCTCTCACTAGAGCTGGAGGTTGGTACTCATACTGTCCATATGTATAACCCACTTTTCTCCCGCTTTGCTCCAGAATTCTGCATGCTTAGTGTTTCATAGCCAGGAAGGAAAAATGCAATCCCTTAGTATAAAAAGGTGAGGAATCCAAAGATATAGATACACCACAGTTATTAGTGATGGACTTTGTCTAAATGTACAGTTCATACAAACATTGCACTGTCCTCAATCTCTTTGTTACATGTTAAATTTGTTCCCTGAAGCATAAAATAAGTAGAAATTCTGAGGTAGAAAAGCTGCAAATCTCAAAGGATATCAGTCTGAATTCTAGGTAAGTCTGTTTTTAACACTTGGTTTACTCGGTGTTTCTTGTTCATCAGTAGTAAAGTAATTCTACATAAATCTTTCTCTGCTAGTAAACCTCACTGATTGTTTAGACAAGAGAAATTAAGGTAGTTTCTAGGCCATCATGTGAAAAAAAGGACCCACCATTATAAAAGTAATCCTTTTCTCCGTACTGTTCCAATTGCTAGCAGAGTACTGTGACAAGACATGGGCTTAGCCAGCATGTGCATAAATGACATACATATGACATTCCTTTTTCTTGTTTTGGATTAGAAAAAGTCAAGGGGGCTTTTAGATTTCTATGCATCCATTTTCAAAAAGGACAAGGCCTCCTCAGTGTATGTCCAAAATAAATGGACAGTCCTAAGAGTAAAGGGAAAGTAAAACAAGTCTCTGTAGACACAAGGCAACCTGCCACTCAGCTCAGATAAGCAAAATATTGTGCTGTTACTGAAGCTATGGCTGTAACCATTGACTCCAGTTCTATCAGCATCATACCTTTCTGAAGTGATCCCTAATGCACAATACAACACCTTTGCTTTTAGTAGTTCATTGTCCTACTTGACAAGACATTGGATAGCCCACCTAGACTGGGAGTCTTAGGCTTTATAGCTACAAGTTTAATCTTTTTAGATGACAGTTTAAAATTGTTCTCAAAGTACTGCACTTAGAAGATACAAAGACTTCCGTTACAAAATTGCAGCCGTGCAAGAGCTTTTGAAATAAATTAGGCACAAAGTAGATTAGCAGCAGAAATACATAATTTACATCCTTCTCCATTCCTGCTCTAACATCCATAGTCATCTGTGAGTTCAGAGATCACCACTGCCAAATATTAATATATTTCATTGTTTTTTCACCAACACAGCACATATTTTCATTGCACAAAACTTTCATTCATATGAATTACAATCTGTTGTTTCAGGAAACTCTTGAATTCATCAGTTTACCAGGGTATGATACCTGCAGTAGAGTTCATCCTCATGGTTCATTGAATGGCAGCAAGAAATCAGATCCACTAGAGGCTATTCTGGCTCCCTGTTAAATACATGTAGTTTCTTGCTCCCTTCTCCCCACAAAGTTGCCAATTACTAGTTTGTGATGCAGGATCATATTTAAGGCATTATAAACAGACATAATCAAAGGAACTAAATTCAATTAGTGTATTTTCATACTGAGGTGAAAAGAAAACAAGTCACTGGATTAAAAAATAGGTCGAATGAAAGCTGTTAAGAGCCAATTAAAAAGCAAGTTTTCAACATCTTGTTAAAATGAGAAATGAGGCACCCTAAGTTCACAGCTGCTATAGAAGCAAACTTTCCCCCCCAGCCTTTAACAGAGTTCACTTTAGAGCTGCTGGTCTCTAAATTTTATGTTTTTTCATTCCTTCTTCGGTCGACCTTTGAAGGTATCCATTAGATGGAGGACTCCAAGATAGTCCAGAAAGACAACAGATGCTTTCGTTGGCAGGATGCTGTAAGGAAGAAGATAAAAAGGAACAAAACAAACATCAGAGGAGTTCTGCAGTTTTATCACAGAATTATTTTCACCTGGCTAGTACTGGAAAAGACAGTACACTCTCTAGAACATAGACCCGCTGGCCCTCTCATTGTACCTATTACATTCATTTGGCAGCCTGAGTTATCAGACAGATCAGTATCCCAACCTGGCTTGCAACAGAGTCAGAAGTGCCCTAATGCTGGAGCAAGACACCAGATAGGTGCTGGGCTAAGGGTGGACTCAATGATCTTAGACGTCTTTTCCAAACAATTCTATGACATGCAGTTACTGAGAAGCAGGTCCAGTCTCTACAGCCCACAGTAAAACCACGCCTCACTGTAGTCAGCAAGTCACAGTTAGACATTTCTGTCATTGTTCTGTGGTCCAAGAGTAAACTGAACCCCTAGAAACAAATGAACAAAGCCTCCAGAAATATGCAGAACTTAATGGAAATTCGCAGCAACAAGCAGAAGCCTACTTCATGCTTTTAGTCAAACACATAGCTGGAATATCCCTGGACAGAAAAGAGAGAGAGGAAAAGAGAGAAAGTAATAACTTACGATTTTAAAACAAGTAAAAAATAAATGATGCGTGGTAAGATCAACATTTCTTGGTTCTGCCGAACAGCAGTAACTGTCTTCTCAGCCACATACTCTGGATCCAGCATGGGTAACACATGTGGCCACCTGAAAGAGAAAAAAATTTTACTATAATACAAATTGCTTTGGATTCACATTTTACTCAAAGTAAGTCTCCATTTTACAGTTATTCAAGTAGGAAAGGAAATATCACACATCCTATGCAAAACAGAACCTTGATTATGTTAGAGTGAGTGGACATTGTTATTTTCCTTCTGTATGACTTCTCGTAAGAAAAATCAGAGTCTTCTCATATTAAGACACACCAGACTTTTATTTGTCTCCTAAATTTTTCCATTATACATGCATACTGAGCGAAGTTATGCCACTGACTTCAGGAACTGAATGGGGATTTAGAAACTGAAGAGGATAATGGAGCATTTGGCTTCAGCAGAGGAAATGACACTAGTTATGTTTCACATTTCAGATTACATGAACAGTAAAGTACCTAGGCCTTTGTCATTTGGGTTGCCCAGTCACTGGATAGGCACTGTTAACACCCATCTGAAGCACTAAAAACAACATAAGCAGAGAAAAGCCTAACTCATTTTCATAAAGGAAATAGGAGTACTTAACACACTAAACATGCAACTTGCACAAAAACCTCACAAGAGTTTACTCACTTGTTTTGAACACCATCAAACATTCCTGTGTTCATGGTGTAAGGACACACAGTTGTGGTTTTAACACCATTCTTTCCCAGAGTTTTCATCTCTACATCCATTGACTCTGCAAAACCAACTGCTCCAAATTTACTTGCACAGTAATCTGTAAAATAAAACATTTATTGCAGTTAAATACTTAAATTTACAAATTCAACTTTACTGAACAGACTAACAGTTTTTGACAGAGAACAGTCAGAAATTTTTCTCTAGTAAGTAAACTAACTAGCTACCTTTTTTTTCTTTTTTTACAGTGTAAAACAGCACAGTATAGTATAGCAATTATACATACATAGTATCCATCTGATAATAAAACACTTCACAAAAGAATAGGAACAGTTTTCAGCATAAGTTACCAATAAAATTTGCCTTTCACGTGATTCATGCCTTTATTTTCCCTCTGTTAAATTAACTGTTGTTCTAGACTGGCAGCCAGAAGGTTTCTCATTGCATCCCTGCCATCGCTTTCATTCTCTATGGAACAATGGTAAATGAAATTATCTTTTCATACCAGACCTTATCTTTGAATCCATGCACTGCTTCTAATGCATCAAACTCCAGTTTTCAAGATTCTCCAGTATGGTTTCAACTCAAAACTCAATTTGTCCTCATTATTACTGCCTTGAGGCTAGATTTCTTTTACTGCTATGTCACTTTATTTAACTTTCCTCCCTCTTTGTATACATTTTCCAGAAATGCCTTCTGAGTTTTCACCAAATCTAAAGTGGCCTCTTCCTTTTCAGAAACCTGCAAGTTAACAACAGTGAGGTTCTCAGTTTCCAAAGTTCTATATGGCTTGTAGATCCTCTAACTGCCTTGGCAGAAAAAATTGCTTCACAGCACTGCTGAGCTTCTGGAAAACTCTATTTAAAGAAATTGTCTATTTAAGGTCAGCTGCTCTGAAAGTGTGACTGTTTCTTTTATCTATAAGGAAAGATGCAGAAAACTCACATTTAGGTTTGGGGGTTTTTTTGCAGATTTAAATCAAACTAATTGTCTAAATGAACATTAGCTTTAATACACTACCTGAAAGACGAGTGGCTCCACACAATCCTGCAGTACTTGCTATGGTAACCAAGTGTCCATGGTTAGAGGCCATCATTGCTGGGAGGAAGGCTTTGGTAGTCTGCAATGTAAGTCACAGTTGCAATGTATATTTTACTAAGTAAGCAACATGCTATAATATTTTGAAGGTGCTGTTTTTAGATGAATTCTCACTACAGTTAAAGTAAGCTTTCCCCTTTCCATTATGTAAAGGATGTGTGGATGTAGAGCTTGTTGTGCAAACTCTAACCTTCAACTATTTAAATGGGGACTTTCCCACTCACAGGAGGACTACCAAAGATAGACAGTAACTTGCTGAAAGCTAAATATATAGATTCAGCTAGTCATGAAGTTTCTTTCAGCTCACCACTGCAATGACAAAAATTTGAATTTCACATTTTCCTTCTATTAAATTAATTAGATCTTTGTGATTAAACTTATTTATAAATAAACTAAAACATGTTTTAATATCTTCTTTACAATTCTTTATGAGAGAAACACCATATAGGTGATCTGCCTTCCCTGGAAGGAAGAAAAAGCACATTAGGTTATTAATTTTGAAAAAAAAGCTCCACTTATTATTAAGATTATTATCTGAACATGTGGTATTTCTTACTGAAACTATCATAACTACAAAACAGCTAGAACAGTAATAGAACTGAACACTTCTCTGTTACTAGGGCAGCAACTATTAGGCCAGGCCTGCTTCATATCAATAATGAGATTATAACATATGACTAGCCTCAGAATTTAGCAGATGGTAAACTTCAGTTCTTAAGAGCATTTCTAAATGTGAAATACTTCCACCTGCCTACACCAGAGATTCCCGAAGGATCCATTCCTCCATTCTTTTTTTTTGTTTTTTTATTTTACAGACTCCAGGGCATAGAGACTAAATTCTTGCATAATTTCTAACTGAACTTCCAAAGAGCTATATGTACTTGCATTTTCCCCTCAATTCCAAAAGGTAAAATTAACACTGAAAACGTGTTAGAAGGATGTTTTAGTACAAAATATCTATATGCAAAATATAGATATTACCCAGAAGTGTGCCATTGTGTTCACTTCCATCGTTTTTTCTACAAGTGAATCTGGACAATTAAGAAATGTCTTCCCAGTTACAATACCAGCATTGTTGACTAGGATGCTAACATCACCAACTTCTCTTTTAACCTAAAGCAAAAAGCATCAAGATATTACAATAAATACAAAACATGCTTTACAACTTCTATGTATGAAAACTTAACAGAAATATTAAACATTTCAAATAATATGCTTGTTATGGATCCAAACACCTCAGGTTCTTGCATATTTTCACCTGATGCCTTTTTAAATCTGAGCTTTCAACTGGATTTTCTTCAGAGATGTGGAGCCCAACAGCTCCATACAGATTTCTGCCTTCAGCACCTCCGTTTCTGGGGACAACTGTTCCTGATAAGTGTCTACTGCAGAGAGCTTAGCTAACAAAACAAATATTTTATACAGTAAATCCATCTTAAAACCAATGAGCGATTCTGGACTAGAATCTGGTACATTCTATCCCAGCAAATAAGTTGGCTAAAACCCAATATCTATACATTTAATTCAGTAAGAGGAAGCACAGTTTTCATTTTAGGTCCAGACTGAGAACATTCATGAACTGACTCACTTGAGAGAACTACAGGCCAGCTGATACCAAAATATTTTCCCAGCTCTCAAAAGGAGAATGAAAATATTCAGTATAATATTTGAAGTAGAGTTCATTGATCTGAGCTATCTGGGAAAAAAGAAATGAGTACTCTATGTTGTTTAACTTGTGCCTTTCAGATTAAGTACTAAACATGTACTGATCAGTAGTTTCAGGAAACCAGGTTGGTTTCATATCATCTTGCAATTGTGGATCACAGAACTTTAATTTCTTCATGCTACTGCTTTTACTAGGTGCCTACAGAAAGTGAAGAAAGCCCAAGCAGATCAGCTAGGCTAGCCTATATAACAGTAAAGAATTAAAGGGTAATTTATCACCTATCCTTTGTTCTGGCTTATCTAACTTTCTCATCTTCCTTAGACTTGATCCAATCTTGTCCATGTTTGTTGACTAGCAAGGGTTCAAAAAAAACCCCAAAAAATCAAACCCCCCCCCCCCAAAAACAGAGCAACCTTAATAGGATTACACAGAATAGCTTATATAACAAATTCATTAGCCAGAGCCCCTCCACCTCAGCCATTGCTCAAACATTCTTGTCTGTCTATTCACCACTCAAAAAGTTGTAGCAATTTAAATATTCTGAAGCAGTGACACACAATCTCTATAGGTAGCCTTAGAAAAGTTGTTCTAGTTACCAACCTAAGTATGTACTTCTTATCACAAGTTAAAAATAGCACAGACTAATAAATGTTATTGTTAGCAAAGGATGATTTAATGCTGCCTTATGTCAGATGACCTAGTAGTTCTGGCAACCTGGACTAGTACCTCAAATTTACTCTTTGGGGCAAATAAATGCCTGAATAAATGACCTGTTTTGTGCAAGCAAAAACCAGACAGAGGTGGGGGATGTGGCACATACAGTTTGTAACTTGGTAGCTAGGACACTCAAGTGAGATGAGCAGAGGAAACAGTGAACAGAACTTTTATCACCCCATTGCTAACCGGTGGTGAAAACCTGAACAACCTCTTCCTTTACCACCTGGTCCTACTGAGTCCTACAAAATATATTCACATTTTGAATGGAAATCAAAGCAGATTCAAGTGCCTTCTTTGCAACCCAGACAAATTATTCTAGCTTTACAACACCTCTGCTCATGTTGCTTCCCTATTAACTAAATGTGGCAGCTTTCCTCAGCAAACTGGCTGGTTTAATTCACTTCTTTCAGCTCTCCCTTATGCATGATAGTGCCAAGTCACTCAGCCCAGGCTTCCACACTCTGCTTTGAGGCCAAGTATAATAGACCTTTATCAAGCCTTTTCTCTAGATACTCAGACTGGAAGACTGTGTGTGTGTGTAGAAATAATGCCAACTTTCCAGAGTACTAAACCTCTCAAATTGTGCAGTGGAGGAAATTATGTTCCAGTGGCTTTAGACCTCAATAAAGCAACCATTATGCAAACAGCTGATTTAATTAAACATCTTTTTCAGGTGTAAACACTATTTCCTGTTTGTTTCTGAATTTGTATTTATGCATTTACAGTGAAGTTTAGTAGTGAGCAATTCCCATGATTCCCAAACATCATCCGAATACGTGTACTTTTTAAGAACTACAAGCCCTTCCACAACTGCTTACAAGAACTAGAAGAAAACACTGGATGTTTTACAGGCAGCATGAAATACCACTGGGAAATGTGCTTCTACTGGTGCTCCTCTGCACAGGAAAGAAGATTCTTACAATACTGGAAAACTGACTGTAAAATGTCATCTTGACTAAAAAACAAGAAAAAACCCCAGCAGATAAGTAAAAAAGTACCAGGGAAGAGAGATCCTGAAAGTATCTGAGCCAAGATGGAATTATGCAGCATGATTATGAGGAAGAGGCTTCTGTTTCTTCAGAAGTAAGAGGATCAGAAAACAGATTTACTTCCCTATTTCAAAGTCCTAGATTCTTAAAGTTTAGCTGAACTTAAGGGAAGGATAGATCAGAGAAAGCCACATTGTTTACAAGTTGGGTACTTATAGAACAGGAACATTAGAAATAAATTTTAAGCTATGGCTTTTGATAGCCCAAAGCTGTCCTTGATCCTATTGGTATAGGAAAAAACCAAAAGGCTTTGCATATGTGAGCTCATTGTTCTTCTTCCTACTGAAGTAATTTTTTTCCTGTTGTCTCTATGTAGCTGATAAAGCAGGGATGAAAGGTTCCCCTAACAAATTTCATTTTAAGATTGTTTTACTGTGGGCAAAGTTTTCAACCACATCTTGCCCTGCCTCCATGAATTTAGTTCACTATAGTCTTGCAAAACCCCAAGTCATTATCTGAAGCTGAATCACCAGAAGCAGAAAAAACAGAACCTGGAACCACAACTGTGTTATCTTGCAAAGGCTGATGCTGAACACTATGAGCCAAAGTCTATTATGCTGCATTAAGTAAACAGTGGCACAAGGAACCAACACTAAAGTTTTTGTCATTGGCAAGATGGGAAAGTTGTTAACATGATTCTACATCATCAGCAGGACAGGATGTTTCTGAAATAACAATATTAGGGTATTGTCTTCTCTACAGAGTGACAGAAGGATTATTAGTGAATCTGATTGTTAGTGAACTGCTGATAGAAGGCTCTAAGTGAGGCATCACACACTGAGACCCTGTTACAACTTCTTTGCTCCTGTCTGCTTCTGTTTGTATCATCCTGAACCTGTGTCACATGCAGAATTACACCCTCTTCTTTTAAAATTTGGACAGAATGGCTCAGCTACTGCTTTTCTCGATAGGACTGAAGTGCTAGCCCTCAAGTCTTCAAAACTGAAGGTTAGTTTTCATCTTCTTCATTTCAGTGTCCTTCACACTAGAATATTCCCTCCTTCCTCCAGTCCTCCCAGTTCAGCAGGAAGCACAGCTATAGGCCATGGGCAGCTACTCTGCAGGGACAGCAAATGACCAGCTCAGCTGGTGTAACAGAGCTGTGAGGGTGACCCAGGATTGTCAGACTCAGTCCCCTGGGCTCACATCCTCCATGTTCCTTCCCCCTCTCTGTGTGTTTTTTCCCCTGAGGTTTTCCTACACCCCTTCCCTGCCCTGCTGCAGCTACCTGAGCCTCTGCCATCCCTGTCTTCCTAACGCTGCCCCCAGATGTGCTGTCCAATCCCCTCCAAACCCAGCCCCTATTAGGACCCCTTATAAGCCAGACACCAGCCAGAAATACAGTGCTTTCGATATGTTCTCCAAACCTCTGTGTGTGTGAATTATCTCGGGAGTGGTCCCCCATCCCAGTCCCGAGACAGGATGATGAGAATTATTGAAATACAAAACTAATAGCACCAGCCTTTAACAAGCTGCAAGGTATATATTAGCTTCACTTATCAGAACACTTGATTGTAATCATTTTTCCATAGAAAGGAAAAAAAAAAAGAAGGCTAGAGCTTCTTAAAGAGCACCAAAACCTTATTGCAGCCAATAAGATTCCCAACAACAGTGGAATTTATTTATTGATTTATTCTCTCTTTCTCTTTTTTTTTTTTTTTTGGATTAAGGAATTCATCCCCAGGCAAATACTCACTGCGGAAACTTTTTAGTCCAACATTTAAGTTTAGGAAACTTTAAGCAAATCAGAACAAGTTTTTATACTGGAAACTGTTAAGCAATTTTGGCTTTTGGCAATTCTACTAATCTACCCAAAACATCTAACCACATGCTATGCCTACAAAGCTATTCAGAAAGGAATAAAACAACTATTTAAGACATCAAGATATATTTATTAATTCCAATAAAGTGAGTCTGCAAAAATCTATTTATAGAACTTCAAATACTGCTTTAGCTTCAATAAATTGATTTTCCTCACTTCACAAGTAAGTGCCTGGTCGGTAATCGAATGAATGAATGAGAAGCTACCCAGATGAAATGAGCTACTAAAAAAGAAAACCAATTCTTTTTAAGGAATAGAGATACACAAGTCAACTCTAAACCAGAATTCTTGAAACAGATAACACACAATGCATTCAGAATTAATTAACCATAATCTCTTGAAGCCACTAAAAAACTTAATAAAGAGTCTTACACACATGCATACACTGTCAAAGTCACAAATAAGATACTTTACCTGATCAGCTACTCTGTAGATATCCTGCCTTTTGCTACAATCACAGATGTAAGAGTGTACTCTTAGGGCTCCATTTTCTCTGGCCAGTCTAACCGTCTCCTTGAGCCCCTCTTGATTAATATCCCAGAGAACCAACGTGGCTCCAAGTCTAGCAAACTTTAATGATAAGAGTCTTCCAAAGCCACTTGCTGCTCCTGTTATTAATACTGTTTCACCACTAACATTCTTCTTTCGTCTAGGCACAACAAAGAATACTAGTGACTCCAGTAAATAATAAGTAGAAAGGCCAAGGACTTTTAACGTTTCCAAGAAGAAGTTCATCTCGAGGCTATTTCTTCAGATACCTGATGAAAAAAACCCAAACATTTACCAGATAGGATAAACCATAGAGAAAAACCAAACAACAACATTTCAAAACCAAAAAACATTTTCAGATCCATTCTAAATATTTTCTCTAGCCTGCTTTTTAGTGTTGTTTAAAAAAATAAAATAAAAATTGGCTTACACCTGCATATATGACCCATTTTTCCTGTTTCTGTCTCATTGCCAAGTTGCTCCTCCAGAATGCACTACACAATTCATTTAGCATTCATCATCAATAGGAAACAACTGTCCTCATCTGCTTTAGAAATTCCCCTCCCTCATGTTATGGCTTTCATTCTCTGCTCTGACAGAATGTGGACCCAAAATCTAGGGGAAAGGAAAAAACCAAGAGTGATATCTTCCCATTAAGCATCTTACATAGAAATGCATAAATGCATGACAATCACAAATCTAAATTTATGGCTTGATTAAACAATGTTAATGTTCACAAGCTAGTCCTTCAGTAAGAACAAATTCTGCTTTTAGGACCACAACATTTTTTGCCTTGTAGGATTC
Source organism: Pithys albifrons albifrons (assembly GCF_047495875.1). NCBI lineage: Eukaryota > Metazoa > Chordata > Aves > Passeriformes > Thamnophilidae > Pithys > Pithys albifrons. The sequence goes on along the minus strand of NC_092461.1, from coordinate 68,096,609 downwards.
CTTGTTGTCACAAAATCATATACAGAACAAGTCACAGTCTCAAGTCTGCTGAAAAACCAAAAAAACATAAGCATAGAGATCTTCAGAAGACAACATGCTCATAAATCTCCAAAACACAGCAGGTAAATAACTGGCTGTCACTTCTACCTTTTCAGTGACCTGTACTACCATTATTGAGGTGAGCCTGCTTTTGCAGTTGAACATACTGCTTTAAGAACATACTGCAAAACTATTGAGTTTCCTCTCTTCACCTCCCTGCATCAAGCAAATGTCATAGACTTTAATCATACCATCTCAGGTACGCTTTTAACCTCACAGTCTGTACTCATCCCAGTAGTGCTGAACAGCAGGCAGGTATTTACACCCTTGAAGTTTCTCTGCACTCCAGCCATAATGGAACTGACCTAACACCTCCCACTGCTGCACACATATCTTAAGTTTGCATCATCTGGTATGAAATACTTCTTTGGTTACCCAGTCAGGTGAGAGCTGTCTCTCAATCCACATAGATTCTCTGAGCCTGCTAATTTGAGGCCTAGCTAAAACCACTACAACAGTATATAAATACTATGCACACTTGGTCAAAGCAGACCTTAATATCTGATTAATTACAGTATGAAGGATTAATATCTTCTTTTTCAGCTAAAGGTAGAGCACACTGGCACTTACACTTCAACCTTTAGCACTACATGCCCAGTTTGCTGACATTCTTAGTGAACTTTGCTATCTATGTATATAGGTAATTGTGTTTGACAAGTGCCCGGAGATAAGTTACTAAGATCTCTGCTACTCTGAGCAAAGTTCATGCAATTTAGCATGTCGACATAAACACGTTACTGCAAGTCTCAGACTGTGTACATGGGAAACAAAGGCAGTCCTGGAAAGGGATAGGCCACTGCTAGAACAGAGCTAGTTAATTCAGAAAGTTTTCTGGCAGAAACATTAGTACATCTTAAAACTATTCCAGTAACAGAAAAACATTTGTCAAAAACATAATGCACAGGAAAACAAGTTCTTTCTGGAGAAGTCTTTGGTTGAATGTTTTCTATTGAATACTTTCTATTCCTCATTCTCATGAATATGTGGAAAATATGCACAGAGGCAGTAATATCAGTAAAAAAATGGAAGAAATATCAAAACAGCACAGGAACATTTTTCTAGAGCTAATATTGACATTTCCTGTAATAGGCTCTCATAGCTATAGAGTTACTACAGATTAAGCAAAAATAGGTTACAAAATAAAAGTGTTATTAAATTTCATTAATATAAAAAAAAAACAACAAAAAACTCAGCAAGTTTTTGGAAACAAAAGTTCTTTGTTGAGCCTAAATTAGAAGCAACAAATCTTTAAAATAAGTGCAGCTACTGAATTTTACTTGATTGCACTGATGTAAGGCACTAAATATAACATCCTCCATTTACATGAAAGAGGACTGGTAAGTCCCGACCAGATAAGGGGTAAAGTTAATCCCTAAGGAAAAGCAAGGGAGGCAATTGCCTTCAGAAACAATACACAATTTGACCTAAACCCGGTTTAGAACTTATGACAGTAATTCTTTAAGTAAAATAATCATATATTAACCTTGTATAGGATAGAGGCACATTAGATCTTTCAGAAAAGTACTGACCTTCACTTACTGAAGTGGAATTGTTTAGGCATAGAGACCACAGGAGACTCCCTGTTAGAACACCAATTCTGCATCCTTCTAATATTCACTGACACATCTCCTCTAATCCAACTTTGACTGAGGTTCATTGCATTAGCACTTCTAATTACACCACATACTGTAACTAAGCATATTCATACAGGCAAATTTACTAACTCACTTGGCCAATTTTTGGCTCCTCAACTAAAGCAAGCAGACATTTATTTACAGGTGAATTAACCAAACGTGCCTTTTGCAAATATAAGAACTCAGATCACTTCTGATGCCATGTGTTGTCTTTTAAAATGCCTATATCCACACAGACATAAGTGTGGAAGGCTTTCATGGGGTAGTGAAGTTTCAGAGGTTTTACGATGGTTTATCAGATAGATCTCAAGTGCAGACAACTTTGCCAGCACAGGCTTGTTGGTACCTGTGACAAAACTCACAGCCAAAGGGGTCTTGCAGACCTGATAGGCTCTTAAAGACTGTCATCGCACACAAATCACTGGCAGCTAAACCGCAAAACACTTCCCCTAGCCGAAGGCACTAAAGGTTGATCAGGCAAACACCAGAGCAGGATTTGGCATGCGTCAATTTGCCCCACTACATCCGCAGGGTTGCGATCTCACAAAAATACAGTGGCCCTGTAGCCAAGCCTGCCCAAGAGCTGTGATGAAGCAATACCTTCCTCACCACCCTCAGGATGCTGGACAACCTCACTCTCACTGGCGACACCACTCCTGCTAACCCAATCAACACCATAACAAAACCCATGGGCAGCTTTCAGCTGCGGTACCCGGCTCAGCCGCCTCCCCGGGACGCGCCGCTGCCCGCGCCCCACGCTCCTCCCGGAGAGCGACCACACACCCTGCCCCGTTCCCCAGCGCCCACCTGACCCAGAATGCCCCCAGGACCGTGGGTACCTCCGCCTGTCCGGCGTGTCGCAGCGACTCTGGAGGGGGCAGGCGGCCCCAAGGCAAAAAAGCTGGGACCGCAGCAGGGCGCAGCGGAGCAGCCGTGCCTTTATGCCAGCAGCCCGCCCCGGAGAGGGGCTGACCGGACGCCCGGGGGCGGGACGGGATGGTACGGCAATGGCATGGCACGGCACGGCGCGCCACGCCACGCCACGGCCCCGCCCCCGCCCCGCCTTGCCCCGCGGCGGCAGAGACCGGGCTGGGAGCTGGCTGCGCGCTGCAGGGGCTGCCGGCAGGACGGAACTCAGCAGGGCGGGGGGAGCGGGCGTAGGGGGGACCCTGGCCGGGTCGTCCCCGAGGCTCCGGGAGGCGATGAGGACTTTCGGCATTCTGGGCTCCTCGCCGAGGCTCTCGGGATGACTGCGCCATTCTTTTCCTTTTTTTTTTTTTTTTTTTAAGCAGCATTTATAATGTCCTTTTGATTTTTATGCAGGAGGAATTACTTCTGTTGGAGAGACAGTCGACTGGGAGAAGATGGATTTTGTGCAGCCGGTCCTGAACGAGTGTGGGTGCTGGAGAAGTCGTACTGAGGAGAGGAAATTATGGCTTCAGAGGAAGTCTGAAGAAAACTGTTGGGCAGTATTGGGCTTTGCGAGTTGTAGGATTTGGGGAAGCCTGTGTGAGCAAGTCACCACACATGGGGTAGTTGTTACTCCATATAGAGACCTGCACCAAAAGGCATGGTTGGTGTGATGACCGGGCCTGTAGGGCAAAACCTTGCTTGCATGAAGTCATGCTGGATGGGTGGGATTTCACTAGAGTGAGCAGTGTGACCCTTTCAGGGTGGTATCCTCTCAAGGGAATGAATGACACTTCAGCTTGCAAAATGTGTCCTGGCTGTAGGCAGAACTGAGTCTTGAGCCTGCTAATTCAGTGAAATGCTCTGCATTTACTGGTATTTATGACTGAATCCCTTAGGGCAGCATTGTTTTGAAGGGTTTTTTTAACCTTATGCTCATCCTCAGGCAGCAGGATATTCACAACTTCAAGAAAAGTTTGTATGAGCAGAGGATGCATAGTACCAGCAGAAAAAATATGACTGAAGGCATTTGCTTGGCAGATCATTATCATGATCATTAAAATGCCTCCCAGACTGGCATGTTTGTGTCATGCTTCAGTAGAACCATAAGAACACAGCTTTTGGAGTGTTATTTTCATCTGATGAATTAAGCAAATGCTTATGAAACACTAGAATTAATATACTGCTTAATAACAACTATTGAACGGCAATTAATAATGTGAACTATTTTGGGCTATTTTTGAAAATCTATTGTTTGATCCAGTAACCTTCAAAGGAAATTTGAAAACTTTCTGTGCACAACCACTTTGAAGGAAAAAGCACAGAAGCACACTTGGCAATAAATACTGACGGGGGACCAGGCTGCTTTAGTTGCTTGTTGGCCTTGAAAGAAATAGATCCCCCAAAGAGCAGAGGTTTGAAAGGTTCTATGCTGTTTAAATAGATATGTTTTTTGGTTTCCCTGCATATTCTATTTAAGGTATCACTGAAAGAGGTCAAAAGGTCTTTTATTTCAGCTATGCAGCTTTGGATCAGAGGCTGGGCTCTTGACTATAGACAGCTGCACCCTCAAAAGCTAATCAGAGAAGAGAAATAAACTGCTGTTAGAATATTTTAGTGGGAGCTAATGTATTTGTTGTATTAATACAGTACATTCAGGAGGCTAATGATAATCAAACAGTGACAGTGTTGGCTGCTTCTTTCTTTTTGTCAATTGTATTGCTTACAGTGGCTGGCTTAAAACAAGGAAGTGTAAAAAAACCCAGTACATTTAATTTTAAAAGGTTTACATATATGTTTTGTATTAATACTTGGAAATTAATAGTGTTTAACATTGAGACTGACCTTGTGATTGGAGCTGGAGGCTAGAAGGTGGGAGATGTGTCTTCTTTTCCCAGCTTGTACAAAGATATCTGCATGTAATAAGCTCACTGAATAAAACTCGCTGAAACAGAACTCACCAGATAGCTTGACTTTAGTAGTCTATGTTATGAAACACTAAAATTAGTTTGTAGAGAAACCATTTTTAAGATGTCAAATTAACGTCTTCCACAGTTTGGGATCAGAGAAGACCCAAGTGAAATCACTCAAGCCTGGAAATGAAACTATGCTAATTTGTATCATATAAGGATGTCTCCCTCTTGCCACATGTTACTTTTCAACCAATATGTGAGTGCTTCAGAATTCCAAGAGTGTAGAACCCCACGAGACTGGTGTTGTTTGTGTGTTTTGTGTAACATCCTGAAGGATGTTTTCAGAAGAACCCAAATCATTAATAGTCATAAGAACACGTTTGAGGAACTTCGTAGGTGCTCTCACTTGTGCTTGTCTGTAGCACTTGTGCTACGTAAGTGTACTGCTAATCTGTAGCCATTTTTACTGAAGGCTGTGCTGTATTTGGCCCACCCTAACTTCAAGAAAACACTTGGCACCTCTGCTGGAAAAATGTAACCAGTAGCACACGAAAGTGCTATTTATGCTTCGTGTGAATCTGTGGTAGATGTTTATGATATTCACCATACTTCATCACCATTTAATCTTGATTATGGGTATGTTAAACAAATGTCAATAAAGCAAATAGATAGTAAAGGTTAGTCTAAGCTGGATTAATGCAATTGACTAGGATTCTTATCCTCACTTTAGAGTAATAAAAACAAACAACAGTATCCTATTGGAGCCATATTCTGATACCTTTTTTTAACCAGAACATTCAAAATGTGATAAATATTTTGGTATTAAAGCTTCAATTATCCCCCATGTACCTCAGCTGTTGTAGTGGAATAGTGCAACATGCTTGTAAACAGTCTGATCTTTCTGCTTTCCTTGAATGCCTACCATGAAACTCGTAGAATCTTAAGAAGACCTCATTGCAGTCTTCAACATCCTCATGAGGGAAATAGGAGGGGCAAGTACTCATATCTTTACTCTTGTGACCAGTGACAGGACTTGAGGAAATAGTATGAAGCTGAGTGAGGGAAGGCTTAGATTGAATATCAGGAAAAATTTTTCACCAAGAGGGTGGTTGAGCACTGGGACAGGCTCCCCAGGGAAGTGGTCAGGGCACCAAGACTGTCTGAGTTCAAGAAGTGTTTGGACAACACTTGGGGTGTCCTGAGCATGCCAGGGGCTGGACTTGATGATCCTGATGGGTCCATTCCAACTCAGCATATTCTATGATAAGTGTCAGTGTCAGCTGTGTTAACAATTGAAGGTATGCCATTGCAATTGCAGCCTGCACAAACTTGCCCTTAGTCATGCATTACAACTGTTCAGAGAGGAGTGGGTCTTCATTTGAAATACCAATGCCTTGCTAATAGAAGTCAAATGTCTCCTATGTTGCCTCTGAAGGAAGAAGGGCAAACACCACTTAGCCAGAGTTCTTCAAAACTGCAGAACTTTATTCCTGCAGAAGGAAAACAACTGGGGCAAAGGAAATTCCAGTCAAAAGGAAGGATTATCATCCTGAATATAGAAGACTGAGTTGCATTCTGAATTTTAATTTGCCATATGCATTTCCTTTGAGTCACATTTACCATTTATTGAATTCTATTTCCCTCTATCATCAGATTTAAAAGAGGAATTACAGAAGTGACAAACTTTAACCCACTGGTGCCCCATTCACTTCTCCATCTAGGAAAAGTCCCAAGCCCTGTTTAGTGAGGGTGAGAGAGTAAGATGTGCTGTGCTAACAAAATATTTACTAATTACATAAATATTTACTAATTGCTGCTGTTCAAAATATTTACTAATTACACAGCAAATACAACCAGCAGTTTGGTGCACTGAGTAGCATCCCTTGCAAATCAAATTAAGAGAGGGACAAATTCTCATCAGAAAACACGATCACTAAGTATCATGACTTAACCATTGGATGCTCAGATCAGAGAGTTCACTTTCACTGCCTGTTAAATTGTGCTTACAGTATCATAGTCAGTGTCAGGACCTGACACTGTTTTTCATTCCCCAAGCATTTTATTGCAGTGTAGTGAACCTCATCAGAACAGGTAAGTAAAGCCTTGCAATAAAATATTTTTGTACAGGCCATCTCTGTGATCAAGTTTGTCATGTATCCACACAGCACAGGAGATTTCGTGGCAAGAGGAGTGAAAGATTGAAAAACAAAACTAACTTAGTTGGAGCTCCTGTGGGATGAGAGACTGTGGAATGAGCTCTCTGGCCTCTAACTTTGGCAACAGGTAGTACTATACACAGGGGTGTGTGTGAGATTATGCTCTTTAGCCATACAGGAATGCTCTTATGTCAGTCCCGTAACCAGGCAGCATTGGCTGAGTTTCCATCTGCCTCCAGAGCTAACCCACTTTTTTCAGAACAGAGAGGTAAGTGGAAAAAAAAAAAAAAGCATTCTAGTGTGATACAGAAATGTTACATCACATGCTCACATAGAAAGTATGAGTATGTGTCCACGTGCTGTTAAAATCAGGGGTGTCTAGCAGCAGGTGTTTTCTGATTTCACTTACAAATTGTAACTTTGATGCACCACGAACATAGATAATCAGTAGACTCCCACAGTCAGCTGCAAAGAGATTGCTGCTATGTAGCTCTTTGCTCACTGTTTTTGGATGCTCCCCTATGTGGATACGGTGTATTTCTCATAGTATCCTTACTTGTAAGAGAATCTGCCTATACTGCAGGAGGAAGTGTCTCACAAGAAAATTTTCTGCTTTCTTCATGGAAAAACAAAGACAAAACACAAACTTGTGAATGGTTACTTGGGGAGTTTGAACTAAAACATCACTTACAATATAGATGTGTACAGGCTGTCAGGATGGATTTAAAGACAGAAGTTGGAAAAAAAAGTAATTTGTAATCCTTGCTGAACACTAAGCAGAATGAGAAAACTTCCTACTATCTGGGACTTAGAAAAATGTCTTCCTAATATAAAGAGTAATATGAGGTTTCTGACAAGGAAAAATCAGACACAGCAGGGAAGCAAAACAAGCAAAAGAGGTCAGAGGTCTGAGAAATGAGGCAGCAAGGCTCATAATCAGCTAATAGAAATAAAAGTTAGCAAAGCTTTAATTAATTAATTGAATATATATGAAAGCAATGGATGGGAGATGTATTCTAGTATAGGAATAAGTAGGGATTGGAGGAGAACATGGGATGGAAACAGCAGGGTATAACCAAAGAACTAATTAAACATCCATGTGTTGGAGGGAAGCCATCAGGTAAGGTAGTCATGAATACGTCATATGGGCTTGCAAATCTGTGCCGTGATGGAAAACTGGGGCAGCCTTGCATGTAGATAGGGGCTACAAGTGAAAATAAATGATAAGGGGAGAAGGAAACAAAATTATAATGATTCTGTGCCAGGGCTAGTCTTAATGCCTCTTGTTTTCCTTCTTATCAAATTATGTTGTCTTTTTTCTCATTTCATATGCTAAATACACTAGAAACAGTGAGGTGCAGAACTTCTAGAGTACTGTAATGCATTTTGTAACATGTGGTCATTAATTCTCTGAGTGTTCAGCCTCATTCCATACTTGTATCACTGTGAGTTACCACTAAAAAAAGAAACATACTTTGTTCCCCTGTTGTTTCATTACTTTGTTTTTTATATGTCTAAAGTCAATGGGAGTTCCCAGCTCTGCACCATACTTTCTAGGATATCAGCTCATGTGATTATTAAGCATCAGAAATTTTTGCTGTTCTTAAGTAAGTGCCTCTCAAGAAGTCCCTCAGTGAAACTTTGTGAATGCCAGAATATACTTGCATGTCTTGTGATGCTCTCTTTTGGCTTGTTGTGTATTTCTCAGTTGAGGTAATGCTGCAAATGTCTGTGAGGGAAGTAAAAGCTGCTACATTTCTCTGCATTAATTGTTGGCCTTCAAATTGAAGAAAAATGCTATGAAGAGGAAAACTGCTGATATTTTTATGCTTTTATGTCCTTGATATCATACTTAGTTGCCAGCTGCAATGACATTAACCTTAAAGTCTGCTACATGTAAAATTCCAGCATTGGTGCTCCTGGATTTTAACTTGCCTTTTCTCTACAATTTCTAAATTATTAGGGTCTTCAGTTGCACAAGAAATCCACACATAAGCATTTTGGTGAAACCGTTTTCTCAGAGAACATGTAAATTCATGAACATTGATCACAAAGAATTTACAGTAGTGTACTGGTTTGGACAAAGTTTCACTGTGTTCCCCTGGTTATTTCAGAAGAGCCTCAAACCTGCTACTTTCCAAGTGATCCAGCTGGTATCTGAGGGACCAGAGATTAAATAACCTTTGCTTTGCCAGGTTTGATTCAAACCTAAGTGTCACTCTCCCTCATCTGCAAATTTGGATTTCTATGGTCCACCTAATAGTTTATTTAGGTTGAACAAGTCCCCCAAAGAAGATAAGGGTGTACAGGCCTGCTTTCCACATGGTGGTTCTGGATGTCCCTCAGTGCTACATAGTTGTGCTGCATGGTACACATGCCATGTCATGCAGTGCAAGCTGCTGTTTTCATGATGTAAAATTCTGACTTAAACTAGGGAGGTGATGTCTATTCAGGACTTTGAGGTCTTGAGTACTAACAAGGCTATTGATCTCTGCAGGGCTCTGTGGGTTAGAAAGTTAGAGAGTTTAAGGAAACCAGTACTTCACATATATAAACAGGGGAAAAAATCCTGTCCAGCTCTTTTAGCCGCACTACTCAACCCCTTTCTAAGTGGTATATTAAGTACTATATTTACACTTTGATGATTTTGTTACATGTTTGAAAGGCATCCAATCCATTTGTTAACACATTTTGCCTACAATAAACAGTTGTATCTTTGTGTATTACACATAACATTCTCAATTTAGAATTTCCTGTTTTCACACTTCAGCTCTGATTATAATGCTTATAGCTGGCTGTTTGTGGATAAAACTGCACATCATGTTATTTGGTGGCAAAGGGCTGATGCATGGGATACCACAGCAGCACAAAGTGGTATGATGAAAAAATCTGAAGGAAGTTTGTGAAGAAAGGAAACCTGTCCAGATCTTTACAAGGTACAATAGTACCTTATTGTATTTGTATTATCTTACTGTATTTTGTTATCTTTCACTATATTTTATACTAGAAAATTTAGAAAAACAGGGCTCAATTAAAACTTTTTTTTCCACAGCTGACTTCAAACAGCCACAGGAGGTTTTGATTTTGTGATCTTTTTTTCCCAAACATCACTTGCTAAGTGTGAAACCTCACAGAAATCCTATGAAATCAGCTCAATATTACAGAGGCAGAACTTTTTTTCTCCATTTTGGTTCCATTTGAATAGAGGATATGATCTTAGCACTCACAGTGTCATTTCTCATCCCTCTGAGTATGAAGTAAGTCCCTTATATTTTCTGAAAGATCTGTATTGCTCACTTAGTTTCTGAAATATTTTTCTATACTAGATTTGAAAGTTCTAACATGTTAATTGCATAGCTCAAAGCCAAACAAAACCACTTTTGAAATGCTTACCCATTTAACTTCCTGTAACTGAAGGATAGTTCCACTAACCTTATCTTTCTCAATCTTCTTCCTGTTCCCTGAAAATTACACTTGCACAAAACATGACCAATGGACCTGGTTTTAGACTGGACTTTGTTTCAAAATCTGTCAGGTTGAAAATTACTTGCTTTTTAAACCCAAATCAATGGTCTCTGACGTAGTGAAGGAGCTCGGAAAGCACTGGGAAGTATGTCAGAATAACATGTGAAGTGAAAGAATAGTTTTTCAGGGAAGAAGGGATAAGAAAATAGAAAGCAATAATTACACCATGATGAATCCATCATGCAACCACACCTTTCATGATGAGTGAGGACTAATTCCCATGTATTTTATTCGCATCTCAGATAAGATCGAGAACTTGTATGCAGAAGAGTGAGCAGGCTGGTTACAATATGCAATAGCTTTTGCTTAAGACACATTTCAACAGCTTGGAAGATTTAGGAGGGGAGAGACGTGATAGAGGAATATGGTAACTCAAATTGTATGGATGAAGTGAATGATTATTCAGCTTCTCACAATAAACAAATAGGTGACAGCAAGTGACTGTCATTCTCAAGCTATAAACAAATACACAAAAAAGTGTACTTAATAACCAGTGTTTCTAGAAATTGCTTACTAGAAGTCCCATTTCAGAGATTCAACAGTCAGTTATGTATGTATATTGTGAGTATTGGATATTTTACAAAGTGATTGTGGACAATGTTCTTATTGCTCAGAGCAGCGTTTTAAGGAAAGAAGCGTTTCTTTTCAGAAAGCTAAATTGCACAGCTGATCCAACAGGACTGATTCCTGTACCTATACAGTAGTGGGAGTGACATCATTTTTTACCCAAGAACAGGCACACTTGTGTGAGTTCAAACATCTGTTTCACCTTGTATTTTACTTCTCTGGTAGGCAGTAGCATGTACTTAGGCAAACAGTGACAGAACAGGGAAAGCATACAAGTGCTCTTTCCCCAGTGTGTATGGACACATTCAGTTCAGAGACTTCCTGAGCCACAGAAAATAGTTTTCTGTTTAATGGTCCCAATGGATAAATGGAGCAAATGTAGTTGATGTGCTTGTGCACCACAGCAGCTTCTGAGCAACTATGGAAATGTTGGTTTTCTGCCTTTTGATCTCTGGATAATCTGTGTGAATTTACCCTTAAAAAATAGACTTGTTTCATGTAGGGTACATATTTAGTTTGTTCATGTTAGTATATCACACATCTGCAATTACAACCTTAGGGTTATATCTAACTTATCTGCCTTTGTAGGCACATAATATTTATACTGTGTATTTAGGGAAGCTATTAATTATTGAAGGTACCACTGAATTGGAAAACCATGTATATCAGCCGATCTGCTGCATTTTAAACTGTGAACCATGGATTGTTTCATCTGTGGATCATGCCCAGCATATGACAACAATAACTAAAAAAACTAAACTCCTTCCCAATGGGTTTAAATTTGCTATATGGGGACATGTAGCTCCATTGGAAAATTTCTAGACATCTGCAAATAGAGAAATACACGAAGAAAGAAAGATCAGTAAAGAAGGTGGGGGAAAGTTTCCTATCATGTTCAACAGACACCCCTATCATGTCTATTTTTTTTCTTGGACTGGTTCTTGAATAAAAACAGTGATCTACCAACTTTCTGAGCAAAGAAAATCCACAGGCAAGCTTGTTCACCGATGGTTTTCAGCTAGAAGCAATCAAAACCACACCCAAGCTTTGAAGATTGAGTTCTTATTTTCAAGTTGTAGTTGTTTGCACTCCCAAGTACTGGTGGGTACAGTTTTGTTTTGTTTGTTTACATGATTTCATAGCCTGCCTTTTTGTGTTTGGCATAACATTGGGCAACAAAATACTGGTCAGGAAGGTACGGCCAGAGAGATTGCTCAGACGCCAACCTCGCGTTACCAGTCTTTAAGAAACAAAAAAAAAGTGTGATGTATCGGCTAATCTCAGGTCGCGTAAGAAGGGGCAGGAGTGTTACAACCAAAGCCTCACAGGGCCTGAGCCTTCTATTCCAAACAAACGACCACAAACACAATCATAGCCCGTGGGCACCACGGTCCTCCATCAGCTGTTCCTCTCCAGGACGTCTGCGAAGTGATTATGGAGATGACAAATTTAATAAGTGAATTTTAAACCCAACCTCTGAAGTGCTACAGTGCCCGAGAGGGACCCAGGGCAACCCTCACGACCCCGCACTGGCGCTGGCGCTGCCAGCGGGGGAAGCGGCCACCCTTTTTTCACGCTGTTGGAATTTCCTCTTCACGCTTGCACCAACAGTAAAAACACCCACAACGCTCCCCTTCCTTCCTGCGGAGACCCGCGCCGCTGCTCCCCGGAAAGCTCCCAGCAGCCCCGCGCCGGCCCCGCCGCGCTGCCGGGAAATGTAGTGCGGGCCGGGCCGGGCCGTGGAGGGCTCAGCCTTCCCTCTCCCGCAGCACCCTCGGCGGGGCAGTGCCCGGGGTGTCTGTGCGCGGCTGCGGGAGCGGCTCCAGCCCCCGGGGCCGCAAAATGGCACCTGCTGGGTCGGGCGACGCGCTCGGAGCGCCGCCGTGTCCCGGCCCGGGAGGGGCGGCCCCGCTGCGGCTGTGCGGGCACTTGGGCAATGAGCACCGGTGGAGCAATAGGCAGCACAGGCCCCGCAATGTTTTCTCTGGGCCTGCAGCTTAGGTGTGCCCCTGGGTGGTGACGTTTCCATGGGTGAGACGCACCTGGGCGCTTACATGCGAGCAGGCTCCCACCCTGCGCTCTGGGAGTGCCAGGTGTAAATGTTACAGTCCGAGTTACGATCAGACCTGCTTCTCTGTGGTCCCAGGACTGGAATCTTTTCCCAAGTCTCCGATGCTTAAAGCTCAAGTAATCCACAATTCCTGGCTTCCCGCCTTGTGTTCCCCGCACCCTTTCCTTTGGTGGTCGTGTGCTTTCCTCAACTCTTTGGGGATCAGAAGGAGATCAGAGTCCCTTCTCCCTTAGGAGAAGCTTATCTCCTTCCACTGAGAAGATCCTTAGCCAACCCACAGTTACCACATATTGTAATTCTATCAGTGTCCTAAATATCACCTCTTCGGCATTGGAACATGGACACACAGCATTTTAAGGCCAGATTCTCAGCTCTTATCACCCCTCTGTTTTTGTGCATTACTAACTTCAGCACTCCCCAAACTCTGCAGTCTTTCCTGCTCAGCAAGGTAACCACTGTTTTATTCTTTCTACCCTCAACTATTCTCTTCGATTTTGTTTTTACTTCATCTCTTTAAATCTTAAAAATCAATCCTTTAGTTACCAGTTACATCATTGAAATAGTATCTGTGTCTCAGTCATTCTCAATTGACCTCAGAAGTCTGGGGAAAGACTTTCCACAGAGGAGGTTGCCCAGGCACTTGGCTAACAGGACAATGAAATGTGTACCAGATTGTGAGAGGCTGGTGGCAGACAGTTACTGATACAGCAAAGCCAGAGAACCTCTTAAGCATCAGGGATATAAGAACAGTATTGTTAATGACCAACAGAATCTGTTTCTTTCTTCATTCCTTCTGTTAGGTCTAGAAAGCAGGGACAGAAGGCGCTCTGATGCATACGCCAGCCACTCCCTCAGAGAAGCCTCTTGTCTAAGGTTAAACAACAGTAGTCAAAGCTGGGATAGTCTAGCACGTAGGAACATGTTTTACCAGCCAGATTTACACAGGTCAGTACTGCAGTATAGGAGAGCTTTCTGCTGCATGGGCCTGAACAGGAGCTAGCAGAGAGCAGCAGTGTTGTACTGGCACCTGTGTACTTTGACTTCTTTTCCTTGGCACTGGGAAGGTGCTGACCTGAATGATGCCAACCATGAAGTTACCCACTCTAACTTTCTAAAAGGTTGCCGTAAAGTGCAGAGCTTCTCTCACAAGCAATTATGGGATTAACTTGGCCACAGGCCATACTTTCCAAACCCACACAAATAATGTCTAATTTACCTACTCTTCATACATCTTGATGAACATTCAATATTTAGGTCTGTCTCCACAATCTGCTAGTGTTTGTTGTCCACCTCTTCATCAGTTCTGTTTCTGTTGTATCTAACTTCCATATGACTGTTTCTGCATGTAATGAATGGTGAATGACATTTGGGTGAGAGGCAAAGTGTTCAAGAAAATTCTCTCAGTGGCTCGCTTTCTTTGTTTGGGTGTTTGTTTGGTTGGTTTTGTTTCTTTTACGGACATGGGCCTGTGTTTCTTTGTCTGCCATATATTTATTCTGCCATCACAGTGTTCAGATGTGACAGGCAATGAAACTCACTAGGGTTTATTTTCATGTACTTCCCTGCAAACCTCATTCATGTCTGGCAAACTTGCTTTGCATGTGGGAAATTGAACTGTAAACACTTTCAAACTAGCTTGTCTTTTTAACTTTTTCTCTGAATCATTTAACATGCTCCATAGAAAAGTTTTTAATACTGGACATGGTTTTATGATGGTCCAATAATAAAAAGAAAGGTAAATTGAAAGCTTCCTGAGTGTCCTAATTCAGACATAGTGGCTGTTTGAAGAGGTGATGGTCATTAGTTGTTGCTGGAAATTACTGGACCTTTAAGTGTACAAAGATCAGTGCAGTACAGAGGCTTCAGTTTTAATAGGTTAATATGATTCACAAAACAGTCTCATTTTAAAGAAGATATATTTATCCTATGTAGAGAAATTTCATCTGTGTGTAATTTTAATATTACTACTAAATATCCTATGACTGTGAAATCTTAAGTGAAAAAACTATGCAGAGAAAGGGCATGTGACTCCTTGAGCAGCTGAGCCAGCAGTTATCTATCCTGAATAGCTGAGCCAGTGCTGCCTGGTTTTCAGAACTAATGCCCACACTAATAAGTCCTTCAAGTGGAACCATTATTTGTCTGTGTCTTCTCATCATCTTGTCTCTGGTGTCCCTTTGTAGAAAGTCCTTGAAACAAATTTCCATCCTTGTTTAGTTTCTCATGTTTCTTCTTTATCAGCGTATCCTGTGAACTTCTTGTGTGTCCTGCCAGCTCCTGTATAGATGTAGTGATGCATTCCCTCATTTGTTTAGGAATTGTAGCAACCACAGTAAAAGGTACACACCAAGGTATTTAATACATAATAAAGTGACATCTTAATTTGATTTATTACCAAGAATAATAGGGGAAATGTAAGAAGGAAGTCCTGGGCTTTCATATTTGAGCAATTATACATGTGTGGAATGAAGCTAGAATGGTTGTCATCCTGCCAAGTTCAGTCTTGCCTAACCTCACTGTAGTTCCAGTTCCCGTGACCATCTCTCAAGGCCTGACAGAACTGGAGTTGAATGGAAGACATCAGAGATCAGAAGGCTCAGAAGTAAAAATATGAACTGGAGCTCCCTGTGGGCAGAAGTAAAAAGGCCACCTCAGATTTGATACACTCAGTATGTTGCCTCATACAGATAAGATAATTCTATGAGCAGTAAATAGATCATACTGTATCAGCAGTAGATATATATGTTTGCCTCCTAAACTCCCATTTCTTCATGTCTGTTCAGGTTTCACTTTGTTTATTTTTAAAACTTGGAAGCACAGTTGCAGGTCAAAGCTAAGCTAACACCATCTTTGCAGGTGTTATTTTCCAATATTCATGAGTTTCAAATACAATCATATTTTTCTATGAAGAAAAAATACATGTTATCAGTATTCTATAGAATACTTTGTATAGCTAATATACAAGCTTGTTAGGCTTATGACTAAGTCTGAAACACACAAGACCACCATCCATAAATTCATACAACCAGAAAAACAGGGCCAACAGTGCATCAAAGACTCATGATAAATAAACTGTCTCAATTTTTCTGAACATGATGGTCATATGAGGAAAGAGGATTGTATACAGAAGGGTGAGGAAGAAGTGGCTGAGCTTGTGATTTAAAAAGCTTGGCTATTAGTTCAATAATCCTGCTTGTTTCGCTGCAGAAATATGTGTTGCCACATGGTCAAAATTGCTGTGTAATGTCTCATGCTCCTTCAGAATATGCAGTGCAATAACATTCTGATCTCTGAAAACCGGAGTGAGGAATCAAGATGCATGTTAATGCAAGCTTAACACTTCCTCTTTGTACAGGTAATGATCACTTGGAGTTGTCTGATGGTATCCAGTTGTGTCTCCATCTTTAGATGATACCGAGTTCAGGGGTTAGGGATTAGCTGAAACAGCTTGAGACAGCTGTTAATTAGGGCATGAGATGATTCATCCTTCAATATGGGATGAAGGATGAAGGCCCTCCTTTGGGCCCTCTCCAAATGAAGATCACAAAGATGATTAGAATGATGGAACACCTTTCTTACAAGGAAAGTCTAAGAGAGCTGGAGTTGTTCAGCCTGGAGAAGAGAAGGCTTCAGGAGACCTTGTTCCAAACTTTGAGTATTTACCTGGGACTTATAAAATAGATTGGGACAAACTTTTTACCAGGGCCTGTTGCAATAGGACAAGGTGCAATGGTTTTAATCTGAAGAGGGGCACATTCAAACTAGATATAAGGAACAATTATTTTGCAATGAGGATGGTGAAATACTGGAACAGGTTGCCCAGAGAGCTGGTGGATGCCCCATCCCTGGAAGCATTCATTAAGGATGGAAGTCTGAGCAACCTGATCTAGTTCAAGATGACCCTGCTCATTGCAGAGGATTTGGACTAGGTGACCTTTAGAGGTCCCTTCCGACCCAGACTATTGTATGATTCTATGGTCCACCCCATTTTTATGATCAAAAGAAGACAAGAGAGATTCCCTAAGTGGTTCAGAATGGCCAAAGCCAAGTTTTATACCATGCATCAGTGGTGGATTCCTGTGGTCTTGTCAGGGCTGCTGATGTTCAGAGTGTGTTGTGGGGGTCAATGGCAGGCCTGTGAAAGTATAGCTGTGTGTGAGAGTTATGTGGTTGAGAACAAAATAACCATTTATAAAAATTAACTGTGTTAATTCTGGGTACAAGACTAAAAGTTTGAGTGCACAGCTGTGTGGGATGCTTTGATTTAACATGTCTAATGGAAACATGTGCTTAGTTTAGCAATGAGGTGGAATCAGTATCTAAACCTCAATTCTAGAACAATATAATCTTCACGGGTAAAATATATTTATGTGAATTAAGCTACAGGTGCTCAAAGAGAGCAGAATTTAGGTGATTTTGGTGTGTATCAACTAGTTATTGCTCATCTTCAGAAGTCTGAGTGCTAGTGAACATGGTGCATGGTTGGTGTGTGATCGTATTCTGATACTTCCTCTCCTACACCTCTCTATAGTAAAACAGGGATAATGATCAGACTTCGAAATACCTAAAATATGTTAGGGTCAGTGAAAGAAACAAAAAATTTGGTCTAACTCTGCCAAATTCCTACAGCATATTAGGGACATTCTTCCCTTTCCCCCAAATACACCATCTTTATGCCAGGCAGGAGTCCTGGCTCATCCTCTTTATTTCCTGTTGAAGTGCAAAGTTGCAAGTGTGTAAAATGCTTGTGCTTTCTATCTCATATTTCCTGTTGCTGGGCACAACATAGACATCACTTTAGTTCTGGTTTACCTGAGGTATCTGATGTGCTGCATCTGGAGATGCTTCTTTATAATGCTTCATTATTTTTCTTTGAAAAGGAAAGGGTGGTACTCCTCTTATATTCAGCCTAGTGAATTCATACCAAGATTGATCAAAATAGAGAATAAATTGCAACAGTTAAATCAGTAAGTTGATCAGGATAGATCAGTGCATTGGGGGGATTATGAGTCCAGATCACTATCTCCTCAGTAATTTATGCACAGCAGTGGTATGTTAACAAAGAGCTTGTGATCACTACAGTCACCCAAAACATGTATAACCATATGGGTATAAAATGCTCTTAGAAGAAAAAAAGAGGTCAAGATTTTCTGGCAGCAGCTTCTGGAAAGAGCAGAGCCGAGATCTGCAATTTGCTTGTGAGAGCTCTATTTGTCTGTAGTGAAGAGACTTATTTAAATCTCATGAAAGTGGAATGTGCTGCAGTTTTGCCCTTCCCAGTCTGAGGGTTAAATTTGCATTTGCTTCAATGTCTCTCCAGCTAACATGAAAATAGCTTCCATGTGTCACTTCTCTCTTTAAAACTAGTTGGAGTTCTTTCTAAATTATGTTCGGTATTCAGAATATACCCCCAAACTACAAATATCCTGAAGCACTTGAATGTAGTTTTAATTTCTTAATTTTGATGTGTTCTTGATTGCTACAAGACCTCCTCTGTTCTGCCTTCCGTGCTAAAAGCAGCAGTCTGGCAATATACAACCATTGTCTTAAACACACCTTTCTGAGCATTAGTTTTAATCAGCGCTTTCGTATTTTCGTTACACAAAGAAATGAGGACCAAGGTCAAATCCCCTAATGGGGAGCACAGTGAAAGCTGTTTTTAGTATGTATTGAGACCCCAGGACTCTTGTGTCACAGGCCTGGTTTCTCACCACAACAACACAATACTTACCAAGATGTCTTTCAGCTGCCCTGCTGGTAATACCATCAGGAATATTTGGCAGAATGGCATAGAAGTTACATTTCCACTCTTTTTGTGGAGAGTTATAGGAGAGAAGAGCATTAAACTGAGGGAAATGTAGGAATAATTAAGTCATTGCCTGCACCAAAGCAGCCAACCACCCTTGGTGAGTCCTCCAGTGGTGTCTGGTGTGCTCACTCTCCATTCAAACCAGCAGGAGATATGGAGAGGGGACAAATCTGAGCATGAACTAAGTAGCCAGAACTAGACATGCAAGGGTAGACTGAAGGTGTGACAGGGTCCTGCCTTGGTGGGGTAGAATTGGAAGAGTTGGGAAGGGATGTGAAAGAGTGGACAGGGATGCTATCATGATGCTGCTAGGGGGAGGTAGGATGTTCTGCAGGACCCATGAGTTGTGCTGCCCGTGGAACAATCTTTAATTTAGAAGCCCTGATTGCCATTCAGAGAAAGGGATGAGAAGAAAACAAGAGTGTCAGAGAATAGTTCTGTTTTCTTTTGTGATGTGCTTTCCTGCACTAGGACTCTTTGGAATGTTAAAATTAAATAAACCAATGCACATGTACTAAGATACACTAAACTTCTGTGTGGATGCTCTCATTCATTGTAACTTAGGTCACCATATCTTAGCCTATTGTGAAATAAAACTGCCTTTCTTCTAAATGAAAATGTAATAAGACCTGCCTTACTTACATTGTCAGGTTAATTTGTCTTGACTAAACATTTTCCTTAGTGTCCCATGTAAATAAAATCTTAAGTGAAGACAGTACTGGAGGCACATTGTTGGGCAACAAAGGTCACAAGCTTAGCTGAGAGTGGTGTTAGGGTATGATAGGATCAGACATCAGCTTTTCCTTAGGAAGCCCTTGTTAACACCAATCTAAAAATACCTCCTTCTTGATGCAGACAGGCACATCTATTCCAGGCCATTTCAATCTGCCTTTTTTGAAAAAGTTTACAGTGAGGCAATTCCAGAAATATTTGGAGGCTTTCTATTTCCTTGATCCCCACCAAATTGGTTTCAGGCCTCATTATGGTAGGGAAACTTTAAGACTGTCTGCCTTACTAGCTTACTGCAAATAGTCAGAGGCTGAGTTTACATATCAGTTATCTACAACTGGGTCAGCAAGTTTGGGGACATCCATAATAGACAAATACTTAACTGGCAAATATTTTTCACAATTACATGGGCACTTCTTTCAGTGTAAGAAGTCATGGTGAAAATGTCAACTGATCTTGTCTTGCAGGATTTATTACATGATGTTTGACAAGGTGGAATGAATATGGAATCTCATCAAGATCAAATATAATAGAAGTGACTCTACTACCTGGCAGAGCTCAGTATTTCTTATTTTGTGATGATGGGTAGATACATGACTTTGCATATGTCTTAAATGCTTGCATTTTGTTTGTTTTGGTCCTTGAAAACATAAAAAGCTACCAATACTTTGTGACAGTTATCCCAGCTATAGTTATCCTTGCTTACCCATAAACCGAGGAGAGTTTCCCACAAGAACAATAAATAATTAAGATCTTCAATCAGAATTAAGAATTCAGTTCACACTTTTCATATCAAAAGAACCTCCCTCTATTTATCTGGAAGGGCATGCCCACAGGATAACAGCTGTGGGTGACACCATTGTTCATAAGCGGGAGCTGACCGATTCCCAGGAATCAATTATGTTCTGAAGGTGGAGTTGTGGGAGAACCGCAAGAGTCAGCAATAGTTCTTTGCAAAATCCGGAACTGAGGACTCCAAGGATCTCCTGTGTTTTTCAGCCAATATAAGGATGTCTGTTAGGACCTGGATGATATTCACATTCTCTAAAGAAAATGTTTCTCCAAGCCCCCCAGAAGAACTATGATAAAATTTTTGCAATGAAACACGCAAGACAGAATCACTGAAAGCAGAGTAAGGAAATAGATTATACTATGAGGCCACCTACTGGGCATTGTTGCATTTGCAGAACACGTGGTAGAAAAACTGGAGAGTCAGTTGACAAGATTCCAAAACAAAATAATTATCTTGCTCCTCAAACCAAAACCAAAACCAACCAAACAACAGCAACAGCAAAACAAAAAAAAAGAGTATGGGGTTACAACCCAAAAAACCCTGAAAAAAGAATCTTATGTTTTGGAAGCTCAGAAATTTTTTAATTCTTTGAGAAGTTTCAGAAGTAGAAATGGAACTTATAATGGTGTGACTTTCTTTCTTTCTTTCTTTCTTTCTTTCTTTCTTTCTTTCTTTCTTTCTTTCTTTCTTTCTTTCTTTCTTTCTTTCTTTCTTTCTTTCTTTCTTTCTTTCTTTCTTTCTTTCTTTCTTTCTTTCTTTCTTTCTTTCTTTCTTTCTTTCTTTCTTTCTTTCTTTCTTTCTTTCTTTCTTTCTTTCTTCTTTCTTTCTTTCTTCTATCCTATCTTCATCCCTCTCCTTTATAAAATCAAAGTACGTTGTGTAAAGCAATCTAGAAAACCATAAAACAGTTAATTCTGATGCCTTTAACTAGTCCCATTTGAACCAAATAGTAGAGGATATCTAGGATGGTATGGTAGGAAAAATGTGTTTTTGTCTCTTAAAGTGTGATATTAGGCATAATGACTAACCATTATATACTAAAGTTACTGCTTTAAACTTATTCATCACATTGAATTTTGTACCTGGATTTGTTAGTGGCAATGTTGCAAAGTTGCTCTGGGGAGAACATAGACATAAAACCAGTATGTTAATGCATCTTAGGATTTGTAAAAAGGAATTACTCTTATCTAATTCTATTAAAATGAAGTTTGTTTTTCAAATTTAGTGTTTGTTCTTTGGCTTTAAGATACCACTGTTTGTGAGCAAATTCATCAGCCCAGGAAAGTGTTTGCACCTTATAAATGCCTGTGCGGAGTCAGAGGAATGTGAACAAATGTAATATAGTTTCAGCAGTGCTTTGAGCAGAAGTTTGTATAAGTGCAACCTGATGGTAAAACTGAAAGATTTACATGAGCTGAAGGTTCTTGGTCTTTGATCTTTTCTGCCACTTGACTTTCAAAAACCTGCCTAAGAAGAAACTATTTTTGGAAGATGGAATATCGTCACCAGAAGATACCTATCTTTTAGGTACTTCTTCATTACTTTTCCTTTCTACAGCCTTCCCCTCTGTTGGTATGAAAAAGTGTGAATGGCTAAAGAATGTGTAGAAATCTGGCCACTGATTTCAGTGCAAAATTCACAGTGAAACACTATCAAAGCAGAAAACTCTTATTCTACCACCTGTAGCTATACAATCTGTAGCAATTAATTATAAATATGTTATGGGAACGCCAGATTTTAAAGGAATCAGGAGCAAAATATCAAAGACTTGGCAGAGGAAGATTCTCCTTAATTTCAGCGTGGAAGGTGGCATTGAGCTAATTCAGACATTAATGTGTTGTAGGTAGTACTATAGGCTGCAGATGGAAGCAGGATCCACGCAAGGTCCTGCTAATGATCCCCCACTGGTGGCTGTGGCCCCAGTCCTGCTCTATTAGCCCTTGTGCAGCTGGTGGGATCATGGCATAGGAAAGGTGTTGTGGTGCTCTGCTGTAAACATGTCACAGATGGGCTTTAGTGTGTCAGAGAGTGAAATGGAAGCAGGTGATGCTGTGTGGAGTTTGTCTCATCTGAGACAAATGGGTTTTAGTGGGATGAAAAGAAGGTTACCTTCCAGGCTGGTGTGATTGCCCCAGGTAATGGCATTGAATGGAGCACAGTGCATCCCCTCCTTTCACAGCCTGCATGCACAACTCAGTCAGCCATGAAAAATTCAGTCCAGTGGGAGAGTTCTCCATCCAGTAGGACAGGGAAAGAGACCACCTCTATCCAGCAAGGACTTGAACAGTTTTGGCCTCAGTTGTCTTGATTTCTGGTTCTGGTTGTTTCATAACTAAATAGGAGTGGAAAAAGCAGACCTCAAGAGTTTATTTCACAATCAAAATAGAACAACATGGGCATGTTACAGACAAGGCTACATTGATGGGGAGAAGTCTGAGCAAAGCACATACTATCTGAACAAATTATATGGGAGAGACTCTATGTTTCATTCAGAGCATCTGAGCAGTGTCCTGTGCTTGCTGATGCTGAAACATCTGAATTGGGAAAAGCACTGTCAAGGATGAAAGTCTGCTGTGTGGTTTTCCAGGCATTTCACTGCAGATTTATGGTCAGTAAACTTGGCTTCTGAACTGCAGGGATGTATTCAATTTTTTTCCTGGCTTCAGTATGCTGCTGATCTTCTGTGCACTATTTTTCCTTCTGAAAAGTTTCCAGTTCCTAATGAATTGATTATAGATTTAAGTACTATTTTCTTCCCTGCTGAAAATAATATGCTGGTCTTTGACTGGTCTGCAAAGAGCAGATCTAGCTTTCAGCATATGTGTTACTTGGTATTTACTGGAACCAATTATTGATGTGATAATGTAGTCACAACTTCATACAGTATAACAAAATATACTCACAATCTCAATGAGTCAGAGGAAGAACACATTGTCATGTTAGGAAACAACTATCTAATATCTCATGAGACTAGAAATTTGTACAATGCTTGAGCACTGGAAAATATTCCACTTCTCACAGCCTATGTGGTAAATTAGTCTTTTAAAAGACAGTAGTGCAACTTGTTTAATATATTCCATGGAAAATCTTCAGAAACTTGGGAACTACACTTTGAAACTGCAAGTAGTATTGAATGAAAGTAATTCAGATACTTATGCAGGAAGGTCGCTACCATCTAAAATACTTTAAATTACTATTTTAGTTGAGAATTACAGTCATAACAATTTTCTTCTTTTACTGTTTGTATTTGATCCACTGTATCTCAAAAATATTAATGTTTTAGCTGAGAGGTAATTTTCAGCACTGAAACATAGTATTTGCATGTCAAATATGAAGCATTTTCATGAAATAATTTTTTTTCTCTAAAAAGTTTTGATCTCACCTGTAATGTGTTGGCCCTGATATGCCGCTAGTTTTATGAAAAAATAGTATGTTGATGGAATAAGTAGCTTTTCCCTGATGTAACCTTTCCTAAATGCACTTAACAAAAATAAACTTTTATTTAATTAGAATTACCCTTTTTTCCTCATGTCATTAGCATAAGGTTTTTTTCATAAAACTAGTATTTATTAGGCCAGCTTTCATGCATAAACCATGGAAACTCATTCCAAAACAGGTTATGCATTTAAAATAGGAATGTGAAGTTGAAGTATTTTTCTTAATTTAAATAACAATCCTATAAAAACCCAAATTTTCATTAATTCTCATTAATTTATAATGAGTTTAACCATCATAAAATACTTACTGGAATAGCAGAATAGAAATAATAGAAATAATACTGTTAAATATGTCTGATGCTATTCTATCTTGCCGTACATTCTGGTATGTATATGCATATGGCCTAAAATAGGATGTGATTGATCATATCTTCCCAAGAAAATAAAATTCATAGATTCTGAATTTAATGACAGTATCGAAGACCAGTGCTGAATTCCATTCATTGTTTGAATAGGTGATGGAAAAAGCAACCTGTCCATTTTTCTGAACACAAAGACATGCTCCTCTATCAGCAAAGGGATACTTACTTACTTACTTACAGGTTGAGTAGCACTCCCATTGCCAATCATGTGGATGTTACAGGGGACAAATAGAAGTCAAATCTGAACCAAGACTCTGTTCTGGTGGATAGTAAAGCAAATTTCAAGTGGGCTACACTGGCAGGAGTATTGCCAACAAGTTGTGGGAAGCTATTTTTTTCATTGTAAGGTGCAATAACCACAAGACTATAGCCTGGGATGTTCAGGAGGGACACTAGAAAAAACTTCTTATTACACTGACAGTGCAGCACTAGCGAGGGAGTCCACGGAGATGCAGGAATCTCCTTGCAGTTTTCAAAAGCCCTGGCTGACCATGTAGTGCTGAGTGGAAAGATGGATGAGAAACACCCAGAAACACCTTCCAGTAAATTTGCTTATGATTCTGTGAATTTTCTTGTGAAAAAGAAAATTCTGCCTGCCTGAAATGAAACCTGGCAAAGTTCAACTGTGCTTAGCACAGCCCATGAGTATTTTTCATGTGATTTAGGAATTATTCCAAATACAGTGACATCATTCACACAGCTCTGGATTGTACAATGGTTACAAAGAATCTCTGCTATCATTCTTGGCTGTCAATAGATGTATACATAGCATAAATTTAAAACAAAATTGGGGGCTATGAAGCCCCTACAGTCCTCAGCCCAGGTTACTTGTCAATGTGTACTCCATAAAAAGAATAGAAAGACCCACAGCACTGTTTTTGAAATGATTCGGAAGCACGTGGCTCATGAGTCACATGAAGGAAGTGATCAGTCACCACAGCCTTCCCTGGCTCCTCTGGGACTATAAGAAGATGCATCATATTCTTGATTTTTATCTTCATCTATCAGTGTCTGCATCTTATTAGTAAAGAAAACAGCATCAGAGCCTGAGCACTCTCCTGTGCCTGTCTATGCTGTGGCATTATTAGGCAACACTCTCCTAAATAGTATGTGGCCATGATTTTGAGGACAGTACAGGTCAGGGATGGTTCTCCGAGGCCAATCCATTTCTGAGGGGAAGAGAATTTAGGTTTGTAGACCTCAGTGACTTGACATCCTACTTATTATTTGTTGCAACATAAAAATGTTGAAAATTGTGTATATATCTGTGAGGAGTCAAATAAGTTAATGTGCTTTCTCAGGTGTCTCACTAGAATAAGGAAGATTCAGTCAGTGGCAAACATTGAAATGTTGCTTGTAGATTCAAGAACCATAAAACCTGATCAACTAGTGTCTAAGATTATTTAAGAGCTGGAAGCTGTTCTTCAGATGAAAAGAAACTGTAAAGATACACATATTTATATCTACAGTGTATTTTGTTGCTAATATCATTTGATGTCTTCCAAATGTTTTAGAACAGATTTTCTATTCACCTTCTTCATGCCACTCTGATTTCTTGACCTTCTATATGATCAGCTGCCTCCTCACCAGGTTTATTAATCCTAATCTAATTTACCTCTTCTTTAGAGGAAGGCCACTCTGTGGCTCAAAATTATCCTTGCTAGGTTTCTCTCTATCTTTTCATTTCTCCTACACCCTTTAATTCATGGTCTTGATATTCATAATACACATGATTGATTTTACCCTGTGGCATAATGACATTTTTTGCCTTTTTCAGTCTTAATTTTCAAATAATTCATAACATTTCCCTGAGTTGTTTTTTTTTTAAATCATTATTTAACAGTGGTATTTGGTGTTTGTGTTGATACTTTTATGTAACTACCTATTTTATCTTTAAAATATCACTCTCTAGTAGTAATAGCCAGTTTGGGGTTATAATTAAGTTTGTTTTCAAAGTTAGGATTCTGTTTTCATGTGTCATTTTACATTTGTTTACATAAAAATGATTTCCTCTGCTGTTTTTGTACTTAGTCACTTAATCTCCTGAGGCTCTTATGTGGTTCATTTTCAGGCCTCATGATGCTGTATAACTGATCAGCAGCACACCATGTCTCCTTCTGAGTCACACCTTTTTTGTGGTCATTTCGGATATGATGAACACTTTGGATCTGAGCACCATATAGTTTGTGGCTGCTGGCATTTACTCCTATTTTTTTTGGAACAACTGTAATGTCACAAGGGCTTTTCCTGATAGCTCTTGTCAGTGTAATTATTTTAATCTCGTCAAATGTCATTTTGAATCTGTATAGACTGTTAATTTTTTCTCTCTTGTCTGTAGGCTTCTTGGTTCCTTGAAAGAAGAACAATAGATCTGTAAGGCAATCTAGTAGGTTGCCTGAAGTATATTGAATTCTGTCTCTATCCTGTATTTCTTGTATCAGTCATTTGCAAGAAACAGATAATTGCCTCTGATTAGCATAGGTAGAGGTATATTGAATAATATTAATGGAAATGGACACTTGAAACTATGCAGAAAAGAAATTCTGGAATATATAATTGATTTGATTTGTTTGCACTGCTTTAATGAACTTCTGACAAAATTGCATTGCGCATCTACTACTCACAGTTCTCTCAGTCAAGAAATATTGTAGATGTAAGTTGCATTTTGCCATCAAAAAATTCTTGAGTATTTATGAGGCAACTACCCATTAGTGAGGAGGTATTTTTTCTTTGTCCTATTCCATTGCAATAGAGATGTGCAAAATATAAAGCAATATTACAGAAAATCTGTTTTGATCAAGCACTAGTTTGTTCTGTGTAGAAAATAAGAAAGTAAAGGACTGTCATGGCTGAAAAAAGAATTGGAAAAAAATACTGACAGACTCATATTTAATTACTAAATCTTCAGTCTTCACTATGATCTATTAACTGAATAAAGTGAAAAGTCAGACATTACAGAGCTCAGGTGTGGATCACACGTCAGCTCCTACTGAGTTCCCACAAGCAGGCATTTACTCTACAGAAGAAACGAGATTACTTGACCTCAGGTCTGGCCACTGACCTACAGAGCTATTGAGCTTGAGTAGCTAAATGTCACTAAGATGAATAGAAAGGACTACTTAGAGAGAACTAGCACGTTCACCCCCTCCCATATTCTTCCAAAGCACTTGAGATGGTCAGCCATGAAAATAAATTGCTTCCTCTAAAAGAAAAGGATGTTGGAAAATGTATCAAGCTGCTTTGAATCGTTTCTGAAGGATTGCATGGATGAAAAATTGCTAGATATTATTGGGCTGCTCACATGTGGAGTTCAAGAACGATACCTCTTGGGTCTTTTATATCATCAAGTGAAACTGATCAGGTGACATACACTCAAGTACTAGGAAAAGGTAGATGAGACATAGCTCTACTGCTTACTCCATACAACCATGCTGCTGTTTCTGTGTTGTTGGCTCTGTATTGGACAAAGTTAGACCAAGGATGAAAAACATCTGTGTGAAACAGAACCCATGAAAGAATCATGATGTTAGGAAAGCCATTCTGAGGAGTACAAAATACAGTCTACTTTGAGTTAGTTGTTCCACATCTGTAATTGATCAACTGAATCTATAATTTAGAAGTCTTTTTGCATTCCTTGATTGTGCTAAGTTTGGACATAGCATTACCCATGAGTAATGTTTTCTATAAGCTTTGATTGGCTAGAAGACCCCATCCCATGCTGGCAGACGATGACATGTTACTCAGTTGTTCATGCTTCACTTGCTTCCTGGCTGGACTGCAAGACTCTGATGTATTTGGTCACCAGGCTTTCAGCACTTAGAACAATTCACCTAGAATAAAAAGCCCTTAGCCATGCTGTTTATTTTGAGTGTATCATCAGACTTGTCCTCAGCTGTCTACAATCTCTTCCTGCAAAGAAGTCAAAAGCAAGATATGCTTCTTCTCATCACAGCGGGGTTTTCCACAATTGCTAAAAAATGTTTAGAGCTTAGTGTTGACAACTGCACCCATCTGTCCGTGCAGACCATTCTCTTTGCTTCCTTTCTCCACCTCAGTAGGGGTAAATGCTGTCATAAAAGTTGTCTGTCTAGGAGACAGAATGTTCTTGGAGATCACTGTGAGACTGTGAAAGGAATATCCTGGGATATAAGGACAGTCACAAACCTGACCTTCAATTCAAAGTTCAAGACACATTTATTTGACCTTCTCTAGCAAAAACACTGAAGCAACATAATAGTTTATAATCAAACTAACTCTATCAATCAGACAAGACTTCACTGCCCAAGCATCCTCCCTTGGGAAGAAGATGAGAGAACAAACAGCATGCAGCAAGCAGGAAGTCATGCTGCTTAATATACTTTGGAATGAATCTCCAATGTCATGCTAGTGAATGAGATATAAAGACCTCCGCAAAGCTGAGCCGAAGGCTGCTCAGAGCTTAGTTCTCATGCTGTAAGCTGTTTCTGATGCAACCTTGATACTTCTTTGAACAACATGTAAATAGTGTTGAGAAAGTAAATGCAGCCTTTTCTTCAAACACATTTTTTCTGCTATTTGAACATTTGCCATATTATCATAGCATTTAACATATAAATTCAACATTATTCTCTTGTTGAAGTTTCTATGATGGGGGCCCAAACCCTGCAAAAACACTCTTAGTTCTCTGTGCTCATCCCTAAACTCTTTATCCGTTGAATTCCATCTTTTATTCCTTCTACCAGATGCCAAATATTTTGTCAGGCCTGAAGATTTCTTATCCATGATGAGGTCTTAAGCAGATTTAACAAACACATGAACACGCAAACTAAAAAAGTAGTCATCATACTGAAGGGAAAGTAAAAACCCAAATACTAATAAAGAAATAAACCTAAAGTTAGTACTCATATACTTGTCATCTGCCTTTATGAGAATTCATTTTCCTTCATCTACCTCTCGAATATTCAATAGAAACCTGAAAATACTTAACACTTTACATGTAAGGCCTTTGAGTGACAAATAGTTACATGCACTCAAAAAAAATACTTGCCATGGAACCAGCATCTTGGAAATCCTGCAACAGAGATTCCTGTCAAAGTTTCATGGAAGACACGAGAGTAAATGAATTTCCATGTCTCATTTTCCATAATATATAAATAAGCATAAACTTTATGTCTCCACAAGGACACTTTTTTCATGGTCATAAGGTAATTTTGACCACTGCAGACAGTGCCTTGCAAACAAGAATTATAATTGACACCACATTTTCTGTTAAAAAACCCTAGATGTATTTATGTATGTAGAATCAAATCTAGTCACTGTTAATTCAAGCTTATTTTCTTTTAGACTCGTAGTAAATTCCAGAGTAACTACTGAATCCTTCCTGGCACTTTCTTATTCTTTAAATGTTCTTGTACTTTCCCAGTGGGTCTCATTATGGAGTCTGCAGTTGCCTGATGTGCTAGGAGCTACTATCCCATACTGACCCAATCTACTGAGTTTACACGCCATCCTGGCTTTACAGCTTCTTCAGGTGTGGGGATGGGGGTGTGTTAGTAGAAGGCAGGTACAGCTGATCAGATGCCTGCTGTCCTTCACAGAGGCAAGATCTTGCTTTTGCAAGGAGCATTTTTTCCAGACATCCACTGCTCCAGTTTTAAGAGATAAACAAAATACTGAGAAACTGCAAATTAATTTCAAAAATTGTCCAGGATATTCTTCTTTACTCTGTGATGAACTGTGCATTGCATTGCGATTGTGCTCAGTTACTTTTATGCATCTAGAATACTCTGTGACTGGAATTATCATTCTCTGTGTTTAAATGTGAAATCAATGTGTGTGTTATTTGACCCTGTGCATAAACATGTACATATCTGCACACAGTGATATGGAATTTGCAGCCGAATGCTCTCATTCAAGGAATTTCACTTTTATTACACTGTAATTTGAGAAATTCCAAGTAATTAGAAAAACAAAGACATTTTTAGAATACTCATTAAAAATCAAAATTATGATTAAGGAGAGGGAACTTCAAGGCAATAGTTTATTTTTGAGGATTTTGTTTTGGGGTTTTTTTGGTTGTTTTTTTTTTTTAAATTTATTTTTCACCTAAACATATTGAGAATGCTACTTTCTAGAGAGGAAAGAAACTAGACCTGCTCCATAATAGCATATTCCTTTTTTTTTTATGTGCATTCTCATTTAATTATAATCTTGTTTGTATTCAAATATTTTCATGGCCTGTTGTTTGAAGGCAGTTATCTGACCCCCTCTGCAACGCCATACATCATCAAAAGAAGGTTAGAAATTACAAACAACAAATACTCAACTATTTACTGATCAATAAAGCAAAATTTACAGAGTTTACACATAAATTAATTAACAATAATCTTGTGTGAAAGTACTTATTTTCCTGTTTTACATGCAATGCATAAATATATACTAAATTACTTATTTTCTCTTACCACTTTCTAAGAAAAAGCTAAATGTCCAGCTATATTTATGATGAAACTCGATATGAATTATATGCTTTTAAAAAAATAATAAACACAATTATATTTGTGAAAAAATAAAGAGCAATTTTCACAGCATCATTTTGTTTAAAGACATTAAGTATGACATCCTGAAAAGTCTTCAGTATCATAAAGTATGATCCAAATAAGGACTAAACCTACTTCTGCTAATAACTATAGAAGAAGTTTAAATTACTAGTGCCAATGTTTCAAAGCTGTCTAGTTTCAGTCGTTCCTCTTCTGAACAGTGATGTTATCTAGGTGGTTGAAAATCCCAAAGTAATTAAAAATAAATGTTATTGTTTTCCTTAGTGCAAAACTGAGGTGGCAAATACAGAGTTCCTGTTAGAAGTTCCCATGAAGCTGTAGAAGTCATATTTTTCTTCCCCATCCCCAGTAAACTGATCTAAAATGAATGTAGTTAAGTTATGATTCATATTATTTCTTTATTTCTCTGGCTTTTTTTTTTCCATTTTATGTTTGCAAAGTTGCTCAGGAGGCAACAGAAGTAGAAGAATTCATATGACTAAGAGCACAAATTAGATGCAATAATAGAAATTGCTAAATTGCTGGCATTTAAGATCTTCAGAGCAATTTCTTTTCAGTAATTTCTCTTTCATCACGTGAATCTTTAATGAACTGAGTAATTTCACATGAAGATTGTGAGGTAAATGAAAGATATAAGCATAGCTTTTGAAGTTGCCAAACTTAGGAAACATTCCTAGTAAGCCATGAAAATATTGTATGTTCTCTCAGTAATGATATCTGAAAGCCCCTTAATTATATCTAACCTCTCCCTGTTAAATTCATCACATCTAAGTTAATACACAGTTATTGCAACATGCAATTTAGCTGTTACTATAATACCATATTCTTCTGTAAGTCTGACTCCATTCTTCATGATCTGGTTGACCTCAGACTGCAGATGAAGGACCCTTACTTAAATCATGCTCTGTAACTGAGAGAATAGTCAGTAACAGAGGTTTCAGAAAATGGGAACTGTTGATTCTTCCCTCAGAGGGCACTTTGCCAGAACATTGTGCTTGAGACTCATGGAAATTCTTGGACTAAATATTTGCATGCATGGGACTGAAAAAATACATATGAAGCATGTGTCTCTATAGGAATCCAATTCACCTAAAGCCTAAGATTTGAAAACACTTCTTTGTGACTCAGATTGAAAATGACCATGAGCTTGACAGTCTTTCTTATTGCCCATTTTTACCAGGTTTGTAGTAATGTATATTTGCTAATCAATATTTTGTAGAGAAGAAAGAGGCCACAAAGAGGAAAGATGTCCTTAAGTGCTTAAGTAAGAGCCTGCTTGCATTTTTCCACCTGAACTTCAAACTTGATCTTTCTCATGGAGTACTGAAAGTCTAAAGTAGAAAATGAAAGTGTGTGCCTGAAAAAATAAGAAATGGGGATTTCAAAAAAGTGTAAAGTTTCACATTCAGCTTTTCTTATTTTAAAGCAAATTATTTCAGTATTGATTCTCCAGTCTCACAGAATTGCCTCTCAATAAAATCTGCAAGAACAGCTGCAGATATTGTGAGATTTTTAACAATGAGTAAATAACACTTCTTCCAGAGACTGGTGAAATTTGTAGGACTTTTTTCCCACGGTAACTAACTTGTTCAAATGTTTACCAACTCATGCTATGTATGAATATTCAGGGTTCTGCGCCTGTAAATGCATGTCTAATCTGGGCCAGCTGAAGGCAACTGCAGTTTCCTGAAGCAATATGGACATTATTCTGGGAAGGCAGATGTAATTTGCACATTCACATACACAAAGAGGGCTCAAAATCTTAGTGGTACTTAATACTAGTTACCTGCCTTCAGTCTTCTTTTCACTGGCTGCTTGTGGAATACACGTCTGCAATTATGGTTACTATTCTCATCAAGCTACAGGGTCTTAAAAGCTGAAGATCATGGCTCATGAGCTGTACTGCTGGTACAGTCTGATGACATCTGAACTATATCAACATTTCCTGGGATATCATCTGTCCACGTAACTACAAAGGGTGCCAGGGTTCCTGGGAGAGTCATGTTTTCCTTCCTGTTCTAGGTTAGACATTAGGAGCTACAACATGCTGTGAAACACTTGTGCCTTCCAATGGAAACTGAAATAAAAGCATAGAGAATTACAATGTCATTTGACGGGGTGTTCAAACTGAATCTAAATTTCATTGGGAGAAAGCATTTATTTTTCAGAACTGAAGCACATAGGGAGCATACAAAGATTTTATCACAAACATATGTAGCCTTGTAGCAAAAGAGAGCTACAGATTATCTGCACGGTCATGCAAATGCTGTGCACACTTTGTAGAGCCAGTGGATGACTGTATTTGTCTTGCTGTATCTGACCACCTCAGGAAGCTGCACGAAAGCCCCTGTGGTTTTTACACTGTGTGTCTGCACAAGGACTTTTTTTTTTCATTTGTTTCTGAGGATATTTGCTGAGTAGCTGTTTTCCATAGAGAATTTCATCAGTTTCATGAGAAGGAAGAACTAGGCCTTCCTAAGTGCTAGAGCTGTGCCCTGTCTTTTCTTGTCCTGAGGCCTTGCAATCATGAAGGAATTATTAAGGCTGTTGTCAAAAACCATAAAGAAGCGCTTAATATTTTTTCTTT
This sequence comes from Pithys albifrons albifrons, assembly GCF_047495875.1. NCBI lineage: Eukaryota > Metazoa > Chordata > Aves > Passeriformes > Thamnophilidae > Pithys > Pithys albifrons. Next base: position 68,063,422 of record NC_092461.1, on the reverse strand, counting down.
TTTTTCTCTAACATGTATTTCTTTAAACGCATCAATTATTTGGAAAGAAGAAAAAGCTTAGAGGCTCGCAGAACCAAAAGCAGATAGCCCTCGGCGGCGGCACTCATTCCCTGGAGAAAGAAGAAGGCTTATCCCGTGAGAGCAGAGAGCGGCAGGCGGCAGAAGGGCTCCGCTGCACGGGAGGGCTGCAGTTCAGCAGCAGCGGCCGCGGTTCACCGCCCCGACGGGAACGCACGGACGAGGGCGGAGCATCGGTAGCCGCGTCCTGCTTCTTTACGAGGTAATTTCACAGCCTCTTCACTTGCTTCTAGAACCCTGTGGGCAAAACTTGAAAGGCAAGGAGGTACTTGTTCTTATTTTTTTACCTTTCTCTCTAGTTGCTGATGATGTATATTTCCCGCTCACACCGTGGCGTCTGTTTTTACAGCGAGAACATTCACCACTGGAAGTGACTGAGGCATCAGTCCTCTTTTCACTCCCTTCTTCTACCCCCGGGCTTCACAAGCCCCCAAAATGAGGAGTTCCCCTTTCAGTGACACAATAGAGTTGTACATCGGGAAAGAAATTTGAAGGAAGGAGATTTACATAACACCGTTATAAAAATGAAAGATCCGGCATCCAGCTGATCCGTTTTAAGATATTGCCTGACTGTACTGAGCCATGTAAGCTCTGTGCATGCAGAAGTGTCCTTTACTGAATAATAACATCTGTATATTGAAAGCCATATCTTGCCTTGAGTATTTCAAAGTTAAGAAAATTTTTGTGTGTTTGAGCGGCAAGTAATTTGGGTTTTTTTTTACAAAACTGTCTTATGTATCAGATGATCCATGTACACCTTCTAAAACATCATGGAGTCATTCATGTGCCAGGGGTGCTGGAGGTCACTGAAATACGTGATGACCTGTTGATCATCGTGCCCTGACTCACTGGCAATAAAGGACACATTTCTAGTTTGAACTCCTCCAGTGTGTAGCCAGGCAGACACGGTGAGGGCAGAGTTTAGGGCTTTTTTGTTTAAGATCCAAAATTCAGAATGGGTACATTTTGTCCATCACTCCAGCAATGAAACCTGAGCAATGCAGAAACAGAAGCAACCCACCAGCAAATTTCAACACTCTGCTCAGCATTGTGACGTTACACTGTAAATGGAAACAGTCCACAGCAAGGAGCTCCCAAGCTCTTTCTGACAGATTCATCACTTTTTAATTGCTTTCAAAGTTATAATGGGTCATTGAGTTCCTCTTTTCCCCTATATTCTGGCCAAGGTGCTATTCACCACCTCTGCAGATCCATGCCTTCTGTGAACTAACCTAAAAATGCTGACCACTTTTCTTCTGAGGAAAAAACAAAACAGTTGGTTTGCCTGAGTTTAGCCAGTACTTAATTACTACTTCTGAACTGCAGATACCTGGCACACAAACCCATCAGGCAAAGAAAGGAGTGAAATAAGTGATCAAAGTGTTCTTAATATCCTTTTTATCATCAGATGAGTTTGTTACTTCCCCCAGTATTCAAGATCAGGAACAAATGCATGAAATGAGCACAGAGCCCAGCACAGAGATGTCACTGGGGTTACCTCTCAGCCCACCTCCATCTCTGCAAATCAACTCTTTTCCTTGTTGCCCTCCACTTTTAAGCCTACCTTAAAAGGACCTAAATTTTCTGTTCTATAGCAGCTTAGTTTTCATAAGTGAAAAACATAATTTCTAATTAACACAGAATCTTATAAGGTACTCAAGCAATTTGTTTGATAATAAAGAGATTACAAAAATCAGAATATGAACCCAAACTTCATGTCTTCATCAGTACTTCCCATGACATGTTTTCCTTTCTGAAGCTGTGAATGAGAAAGGTGAAGTAATCTGTTTAGCCAAGACCATGTTCACTAGACATCTGGTGTTTCAATTGCCTGCTGCACTCAATGCAGAATCTATTGTTTCCAGCTTACCCAATTAGTATAAATTTATTATTTATAAGTAAATGCTAATCTATGTCCAAATATTTGGACTGATATCACTAAGATTATAGGTTGGAATTCCTTTACCCCATTTTTAAACAATTGAATGGATATTTCAGGATAGGAAATCCATTTAAACTTCCTCATCTGCTGGTAGAAATAAATTGGTGCTATCAGAAACCAATCAGAAAATCAGGCAATGAAATGAGTAGCTTGGGTCTGTCTGCCACCTCACCTCCAGATAATCAAAATTAAATGAAATGGATCACTTACTGCTGCAAGATCATTCAGGAAAGCAAATACATTTTAGCTTGAATAAGCAAGTGCTGCATGTTTAGATCTTCAGTTTAAAGTGTGTTACAATTCTATGTAATGTACTTTAATTGAGCATCATCAGGAATATTCCTTCTGCATTAATGCTCTGGAGAGCACTTTTTTGATAGTCAATAATGAAAAGGAAGATGTTCATGTGCAAGCAAAGCAAACAACACCATGATATTAAGAAGTGAAATTTAGAAAAGACAACAATAGGTTGATTAACATTGTTTATTCAGTGGGGTTTTGTGAGGAAGAATAGGACATCTAGGGATAAATACTGTAGAAAAGACCAGCTCCCTCTGTATTTTGCCCACTTTTGGTGCAGTCAGAGAATTTTACTGGCAGGAAAGACAGCTTTGCCTACTCTTTACTTAGTTCCTTTTTCTTGGGATGGGAAAAATAAATGTGGACCAGCAGTATTTATCAGACTTGTGGGGGCCCTTTTTGCTTAAATGGAAATGTGTTTAAGAAGTGAATTAGCTATTTTTTACAGAATATTTCTGTCAAGCATTACATTGTTTGGAGATACAGTGTTATCCAACACCTCTCTGATGTGTTTCTCAAAATTACTGTGGTCTCCAGCACATTCTAGAGTACATTAGGAGCTGCTGAATTAAACAGGTTTTTCCAGGTGGTTGACACTGGCCAAGGCTTGTCTAGTTCAAAAGTGACTGGGACAAGTTAATGACTATTTGAATATAATTTGAATAATGCTAAAGAGTTTGTTTGCTTGTTTGTTATTTTTATGGTAAATCCAATTTTTAATAAATGTTAAACCCAAGTAAACTCCTAAGAATCTTTTGCTTTTTGGACCAGAGTCCCCTGTGGTAAGATTCTACTGACCTGCAGGAGGTATCCAGGTGTGAGGAGCACTGTTTCCTCAAATGTACCTGGCAGCCTTACCTCCAGTAAGCAGGGAAAGGTAGGAGGCAGTCCTCTGATATTTGATGTGACATACATTATAGGAATCTTTTCCAATACCTGTGGAATTCTGAGCAATTTTGCATGCTCCAATGGAAAGAGGGGAAGTGTGGCTGTGTGCTGGCATCTGTGAATGGTGACAGAAAATATCATTGGTGTGGGGCAGGAGGAGTTACTTGGCCAACCTATTGCTCTCCAGCAGCCTCCACTGTGTTCTGGATCTCAGCATACTTCAGGAGGGGCCTGAATCCTCTGAACCTATGCTGACAGTTTATTATGGAGAGGATAGAGGTATAAATGGTTCTCTGTCTTTTTGTAGGTTTTCATTCCTTTTCTTCCTTAGATACCTGTCTATAAACCCGAGCTAGAAATTTATGCTGCCAACATCTACTCAGGATAAATCCCCTTTCTGCCAAATTGTTGGATCTTTCTACCAAAACTCGGACTTGCGTCAGTAATTTCTTGCTGTCCTTTGCTTAAAAGCAGATTTCAAGGAAGCAAACAAAAGTGTCCTCCCATACCTGAGAGTTTGCACATTGATTTGGCACAGGCACTAAAAGTATTTTTCCATTTAACTTTCTGTTTTGTTACTTTTCATTGCTTTCAGGATTTACAGTTTTAGGAAAACTGGTAAGTTCTTCCTAACTGTGACAGGCTGAAATAAATATATCTGGAGACAAGCATCATAAGAAAGAGTTTTTGAAGTCTTTGTCTCTTGTATATGGGCTTCATTTAATAGCCAGGAGAGTTTGAAAGTGGATCTTGTACTTTTTGCAATCAGTGGAATATTAGTTGACTGTTAAATTTTAGCAACATTTAGGTGCTAACCAGCAAAGCTGATGAGAAAGTACAGTAGAAGAGCCAAGTGGAGGCAGAGTGTGCTGGAGCTTTGTTCTGTAACTGTGGTGAATACCACAAGTAGAGCTTTATCCTTGTGCCATCCAGGCAGAAGGCAGCAGCAAGGATGAGAACCTATGAGAACCTACCACTGTCCTTTTTCCTAATCACACCCCTGAAACCACAGTTATTACCAGGCACTGCTGCTCATACACATCTGACTAAACTTAAAGGACAAAACCAGAATTAAGTTTCCAGTTCTGTATAATTTCATGGTATCCCTTGTAAACTCTGGGTTTCAGCCAAAGGGAAAAACTTCAACTTTTATGTCTAATTCTGGACTCTGACTAAAGATACCTTTAATCAGAAAGCTTAAGGTGAAGCAGGTTCTAAGGCACGCTAGGCTGTTTATAACAGACATGTTTTAAGTATTGTTTACAACTTCCATGTTGAATTAGAAAAAGATCTTAAACCTGTTTGTTAATCCTCTTTTCCAAATGTCAAAATGTAATAAAACATGACTTTGGAAGATTTACTCTTCTAAGGAATAACAACACATAAGCAAGAAGTCCTGTCCTTCCTCTATGGCCTTCCTGCTTCCACCATGTTGGTAGGCAAGCATTCCTTATATCTGATTTTCTCCAGGTAACTCAAGTTCCTCTTTTTACTTTGACAGTGACCTAGAGCACTAGGATAGCTCCAGATGTGTCTCAGTTTAAGGCAAACTGCTTTCAATCCCATTTGAAGATCTGATTTTTCTCTCTAGGGGAAATAAGGATGATATAAAAACTTCAAGAAGATTCCCAGTGATTGAACTGTCTCTGACATAATTTAAAGTTGCACATGAAAAATACTAAGGATAATTCTCTAATAAGAAAGAAAACAAACCAGAAATGAAAAGCTGGAAACATAGATAAAAAAGAAGGCTCATGAACTTAAGAGTTAAATAGGTACAACCTCTCTCTTGCATGCAATGCCTGTTAATGTTAAATGATTCTTGTACTTCCCCAGAAAGAGGACATTTCCTCTTAATAGTACAAGGGAAACAAAATGCTGCAAGTGTAGTATTATCAAATTCTTTTAATAGCAGTCTTCTGCACTTTCCTTTTAGATATTTTATCGAGTTATGTTGATAAGTATCTGAGTGCATCTATGTTGCAATAGTACTGAAGGAGCTATTTTAAAGGTATTTTGCATTTAGTGGAATACAAACCACTAAAACTAATTGTTGTCATTAACATCACTAGACATGATGCCATCTCTGAGATGGAAACACACCTTTCATTTACAAAGTGCATGTGTTGAGAATTTATTCTAACGATGCATCAGTTGCCATTATGTGTGGTTGAAGTGATTTAAGTTTTCCATTGAGAGAAGTGTACCATGATTCCCAAATGGTGGAAGTTGTTCCTTATGTAGGAATTCTGTCGGTTGTTTCTGCTGAGGTATGACAGACTTGTTTCTTAAATAAAAGAAGTGGTACTTATTTTTCTGACTCTTTAGTTATTGCAATGGCTTCTGCTTTCTATATAAAAGTATGTGGCCTTCTTTGGAAAGATAATTGTAAAAATGCAAATGGAGGTAAATCTTTAGTTAGAAAGTCACTAATCAAGAAATCAGCTGCCACTGAAATATATATATTAAAGAATTATGTATATTAAATAAATACCACCAATTTACCAGGTGGTAAACAGATCCGTGTAAGGCAAGCACAGTCCTATGTAACATGGCTTAAATATTGAAGTGGAGCAATTTTCTTCTAATTTCTATTCCTGCATGGGTCCTCAGTGTGCATTCTTATCTGGTTTTGAAGACATGGCTAGAATCATGGGTCTTCTCTTAATTTATGTGGGGATTCTCAGACTTGCCATTATATCAGTCCAGGCACTGCTATTCCTTCAGATTCCAGGGAAATACAAGCTTATAGATAATAAGGGCTTTAGATAACAAAGTAGACAGCAGGTCTAGCCTGATTTCCTACTTTTAATTTATTTGTTGTCAGGCTCTAAGTAGCTTTGAAAGACCTTTTCAGGACTATCACATTCTGGCCTTTTTTCCTGTTCTTTAGGGGTTTCTAATTCCTTGTTTCCTGTTACCTCTTAGCATATTGTCCCAGACAGACAGGCAACACAATGGACTCAAGTCAGCTCTACTCAGCCCATTCTATTGCAGAGAGGAAAATATCTTTAAGTGTGTAAATGTAAGAGAAGAATATATACATTTTAATCTGCATGAAATTTGTATTTCATTTAACTATAGGAAACAGAAAAAAAAAAGGTGAGAAAAGAAGAACTAATGTTTTAAAAATTATTTCAGCATAGTTCCTAAATATTAGTGTGACTATGCTAGAGAAATTGTGTGACAGCTACAGAAATTTCAAGAAACTTAAATCTTTTGTGTAAACTATTTTTGGATACACATAAGCTAGTAGCTACAACCATATAATTCATATTTATCCCCTTCTTTCATAGACATGTAGTTTGCTTTAATTATATATATGTTCTTCTTCAACACTAAACTAAAATCTATTATATAATTTCTTTATAAGATACTTGATTCTTGTTTAAAAACTCAGGAGACACCTTCAAGTATATCATAATTGAGCTGAAAGTGATATTAGTTTTTTTTCTGCTAAAGTGAAAAACAAAGTGGGTTAGAACCAAATTTAGAACATCCACTTAAATATACTTATCTGGTAATAAAGCATCCTGAAATCTGAGCCTTAGCACGGCACATCCAACTCAGCTGACTATACAGTCAAATAAAAGAGGAAAACTTAGAAAATATCTCTAATTAATACAGGGAGATGCCTAGAACTAACTCATGAGTAACGCTGAAAGCATCTAAAGAACTACAGAGCAATTAGTGTCTCAGAATATGGAAGCATTTCAAAAGACTTGCATAGTTCTTAATTAGCAGGTAAGATGGTCTGGATAATGAAAAATATTGAATGCTTTGTCTGTTTGTGTGTAAACATCTCTGCTGTTTGTACTGGTCTCATCATTGCTGCTACTTTGCAAATACTTTTTCTTGAAGAAGCTGATTTTGGTAAAGAGTAAATAATTGAAGTGTAAGATAATTATTGAATAATTTCTTTATATGGAACAGATGATTTGCCTGTACTTCAAAAAATTTATTTGCAGAACCATAAATAAAAATGCTTATAAAACAAAAATGATAACAGTGAAAAGACAACCTTCTGCAGTGAACTTTTATGATTTGTGGGCCTTTTGACTAAGTATTTGAGAAATGGAGAAATAAAACAACAGTTTCTGTCCTTATGTCATCTTTCTGTCTCTCATGAGTGAAAAATAGAGACAATACATGTGTATATATCTTACATCACTTGCACTATTTTTGTGCTTCTCAGATTACAAACACAGATATTGAAATGGCAAATATGTTGTGTAGGAAAGGTTTATGACAAAATACCTTTAATCATCAGCCCATTGCTTGGTGGAGTGGCAAGCAATGCTTCAAGTGAAGAACTGCTCCAGTGAAAAAGATACCATCCGAGATCTCTCAGTTTTCCCTCCATTGGATAGGAGGTCTGCCCTGCTGCCTGGTGAGTTCAGTTGACCCAAAGCAGACATCTACACTGTCCATACCTGTAGACACAAGCTACCTAGACTCTCTTTAATGTCAATGCAACAGAGAAAGCATTCCTGGGTATGATTCATCTAACTAGATAGCAGTAAGAAATCAGGTGAATGGTGACTTAAATGGCATCCAGAATGCATATTATAATTACTAATGTGCCAATTGTTAACCCCCTTTCCGAGAAAGAAGCAACGGAGGAAGCAACAGAGCAACTTCTAGAATGCCACTTGCATTTGAGCAATGAACACCTGGGAAGCCTGGAGTTTATGCAAATGTTGAGCAATGCTTTGTGACTTTAAATCACTGCTACCTCAGGCAGTGCTGCCAGCTGAGATTGGTTAATGAATTAAATGGCCACCTGATCATTTATTTGACTTCAGCAAGAGCTCTGTGCAATGGTAAAAGGTAATTAGATCTGTATTAATTATTTTTAAATGAAACAGTCATTCTTTATTAGCAGTCTGTAGCATCCTGAAGAATCTGAAGTATTGAACAGAGGCATTGTATTAACTGAAGAAACTAGAAAAATCCATAATAGTAATCAGTGTAGAATTTTGATCTGTTAATAACTGGGCTCTTTGGATTGATTCAGGTTTTTCTTCCTCATGAAATGATATGAAGTACTGAAAAACATCAGACAATATAGAAAGTATTAACATTTCTCTAGGTGCAAAAGTAAAGAGATGAAAATCTGTTTCTAGTTGCCATGAAAAATTGTGTAAGCATGAAGTTTCCTTCTCCCAGGACTTGTAATAATGAACAATAGCGACAGTACATTTATACACATTTTATGCACTTTTCACTATTTTTTGTGTTTCCCAGGGTACAAATAAGGTCAAAGACAAAGGTAGTGACAGAGGAACAGGGAATTTCCTGACTTCCAGCACCAAGTCTACCCCTTCACAATGTCCCATTACTTGTGGGAACTGTGGACTAAACATCCTTCCAGACAGAGGCTAAGAAGAAGATACAAGTTACTCATGAAAAAAGACTTCAAACATTGCAGGATTGGAAAATATGTTTTTGAGTGCCTTTTGTAAAAGCCATCCTTCTAAAATAGTTTCCTTTATTTCTCCCACTCTAGGCAATCTTGGAGTAGATTCCCTAGTTTCAGAACTACTACTGGATAAAACATGAGAATAAGGTGCCACTGGAATCTCCTAATATCTAGGAAGCAAAATGCTTGTAGCTTGTGTTTCAACACTATGAAATTAACATGACTCTTCCCCACGGCAAATACCATATTCAAACATGTGCTGCTCTGTGGTTGTTGTGCAGATGCTTCCGTAGCTTATATGCAGGCTGGAAGCAGCTGATGGAAACAAATTTGCCTTATCTGGTATCCCAAGACCTTTGACTGGGTTTCTGCAAGCACCAGTGTCTTGCTGGCATGGAAAGGAAACCTTGCACACAAAGGTCTTTGGACTGCCCCCTGTGTTACACTGTCTTTCCCCATTTTTTTTCCTTTGGTCTTTGACTGTGCATTTCCTTTCTCAGAATGATTTCAGTCTTAAAAGCTGGGATCCAAACAAACTCTTTAGATAACTTAAAATAATGAGTTTTGTAGGCTGACATTTATAGACGGTGATCAGGCCTTCAGAAAGACTGAGGTTGTTCTGGAAATGTTTTAAAATTTAACAGGCTAATGCCAATTCAGGTGATTAAACAGACCAAGCTATCAGAATTTCTGGGAAAGTTGTTTCTGTGATGTACTGCAAGTTGTTTCTCAGTGTCTCTAAGCTATTGTTACATGCTTAAAAGTACATCAATGAAGAATTTGAGCATGTATGAGAAACAGGTGTTGACTTAAAGGAAATGTATAATGAATTTGATTGGATGGAATCATTTATCTCTCAAGTAAAAGAGGAACTAAGAAATGTAGGAGAACATATGCAATATATCACCATCTCCATACAATGGCTATCTCCCATAAAGCCATGTACTTCAGATGGTTATCCCAAGTTGGCTGTGATAGTGTATACACTCAGAAGGAACTGCAGTATTTTGGGTCTGAGCCTGGAAGGCTGCTGCATAATGACCATCGTATCATAAAATATCCTGGGTTGGAAGGGACCCACAAGGATCATCAAAGTCCAACTCTTGGCCTTGCACAGGATAGCCCCAGGAATCACGCCCTGATGCCTATGGTTTAGTGTATTGTATGGTTTTGTCATATATATGATATTCTCTGCTTTCTGCAGATGCTTTAAAAATGTTCTTCCTCCAGAAGGAGCTTTGTTGCAGGACAGTAATTAAGTTCTACTGAGCCATCCAGGCAGTGGGCTAATTGGAACAAGGTGCTACTGTGAGCCTCTTTCTCTTCTTCATGCTCAGGGCATTAAGAAGTCACAGGCTGCCATGCACCAACAAAACCACCTAAACATACACTCAGTTGCTCAGAGACTGTCACAGACCGGCACTGAAATATCTAAGTGGTTACAGAAATTGATGAGAAATCAAAGTTGCATATAGTTGCCTCTAAGATTTTTGGCAGATTACAAGATGACCCAACATCATTCAAATATTTCTTTCTCAAAAAAATTGAATGTGATTATTTGGATGTGAATAATTTGAGTGTGATTAATTGTCTTGGGTTGAGCTGGCAAAATGCCAGTTGTCCAAGACAGAGAGAAAGGGTTCCTCCTCCCCCAAACAGCTAAGAGAAAAAGAAGAGGGAGAGGAAAAAAAACCCTCTAAACCAGGTTTATGCTGAAACTAACTATATGTATTTATACAGAATAGAGAAAATTAAGGAAAAACTACAATATAACACACACTTACACAAGTTATATATATATATATATGTATATATATATATATATATATATATATATATATAAAACAGGAAATAACTTCCCACTTCCCGATTAATACAAAGCAAAGTCTATTACACCTGCACTCCAGCCATAATGGAAATGACCTAACACCTCCCACTGCTGCACACATATCTTAAATTTGCGTCATCTGGTATGAAATACCTTCTTGGTTACCCAGTCAGGTGAGAGCTGTCTCCCAATCCACATAGATTCTTTGAGCCTGACAATTTGAGGCCTAGCTAAAACCACTACATTAATGTTCTTCAAAAGACACCCAATACTACAAGCTCTTCTATAAGAAAAATAATCTCTGAAGAGGTATGCTGTACCAATGGGCATAAAACAAGAGCAAGAAACTGTATTTTATCTGACATCACAGATTATCTCACTGTTGATGCAGCAACACAGGTCTCTTCATCAGTTTTGCAGAAGATAAACTGCCTTCTAGTTTTATTTGCAGCTTCAGTAGTAGCAGAATTTCTTCTGTCAAATGATTTTGCGTGGAGGAATTACAAAATCAAAAAAAAGAAAAAAACAAGAAAAAAGTAAGCTTCAAAGAAGAAAAGGGCACATTTCCTAGGAATTGTTGATAACTCTGAGATACTTCTTAAGTGGCACACTGTATTTCAAAAGATGAAAGATAATTTTACATTGAAAAAACAGGAATAGGATCTGATTGCATCCTCTGTGCTTTAATAGGAAGGTCATGGCTTAGATTTTTAGAACTGTATTACAAGATCTATCACACGTCTGTGCAAAAAAAGACAAAAAACCCAAAACAACAACAATAAAACTCCAACTAATCTCAATACTCAAAATTATTTCCTGGTATTTTTATAGAAGAGAATGACTTACTCACTTCTAGGGCTGATAAGAAGATCTAACAGATCACCATGACACTTAGAAAGTATAAGCTTTATAAATGCCTTCTTGAGAAAAGCAGATTAGCCTGAAAAAAAATGAAGCCAAAGAGTGCCCTTGGCTGAGGTTGCAGCTATACAGAGTAAGTTTTTGCAGTGTGGCTATGCAAAATAGGTGAAATAGCTTACAAAATATAACATTATTTCCTTTACATTATTGTTAGTCTACTCACGTCCTGTCTATATAGTTGTTAAAAACTATTAAAAGACTATATTACTCCCCCCTATATATTAAGACTGCAGATGTAGGTTGAAAGGTTCATATACTTTAGTTCAAGAAACTGAAAATAAGAAAAGCATCCTGAGAAGAGAGGCCTTATAGTGTGCCCTTTGGCTGCAGATATTTCATCCTGAGACCCCAGATTTTAAATGATGGGTAGTCCACCAAATATTAATGTCACTAAGAGGTGACATTACTTCAGGTGTGAGTCTCATTTTACGAATCACTTTAAAATATATTTTTCTCACCTCATGACTCCTGTTTTTAAACTCTGCAGCACCAACAATGAAATTCTGCATTCAGGCCCACAATACATTCCCAAACATAATGGCATGTCAGTTTACATTGCCTCCTGTAAATCACACTTAAAAATAATCATAGCTCTAGAGCCAAATTGCATCATTCATGTGGAATAAGGAAATACCAATCCTCAACATATTTGCTTGCAACTAAGAAAAAGATCATTATTTGCAAGGAGCAATTTAGAGTTTGTTCCTGTCTCATTAGTAGGAAGAAAATAATTTTTCAATTACTCATCCACCTAGAGAGCTTTTAAAAATATAAATCAATTAACCTTGCTTTCCAAAGAGGCAAACCCCATATACCTTTCTCATTCACTCAGTTAAAATTTTCCCTGTAATATCTACAGGTACATAGAAGAATTTACTGAATGCATGCATACTTTGGAAACACTGGGATTAAAAAAATAGGTTTTTCATTGGAACGTGCACCCTTATAAGCATTTTTAGCAAGAAGGGAGCTTGTAACTATGGGTTTAGTTTAAGTACAATGAAATATGATGGCAAATGTGGGCAATATACACGTGTTAAATGTTCTCTTTAATTACTTACAGTGGATTTTTATAAACTAAGCCTTGTGGATTTAACATTTTCTCAAAATTTAAATGAGGATTAATTTATATCCATTAAGTACTGGCACATACTTTTGTGCAACTAACCCCTGAATTTCTGCTCTTGTGGAGTTTTTTTGTTCTTTATGATCTCTAGGTTCTAGTTTCATTTAAAGACAGTTGGAGGACATGGCTGTGACTTCTTTCCAAATGTAAGAAGAGATTTTGCCCAAGAGCCAGTCCATAATTGTCTAAGAATATGTGAGGTATTCCTCCTGTCTGTATTCCTCTTCCCATGATTTTCAACAGAATTATGTTCCACACTAACAAACCTCATTGAAGTTGCAGTCTGAAATCTCTATAGTCCATGCAAAGTTGTTGCTTGATCACTTAACACAATATCTATGTAATTTTAAATTTCAATGATTTTTCAAAAGTTATTTGGAAAATTGCCAAACATACAGACATAAAAGACAGTTATGAAGAATTAAATTACATGTTGACCCTTGTCAAATACAATACAAGAAGTGAATTGTCTGTCAAATAATAAACATGATTTAAAATTATTTTTTTACTGAAAATATTCAATTAGATGGCACTTGAAGTTTTCAGAACATTTTTGTCTCAATCTTTTTTCTTCCGACCATAGGCTTTATCCATGCTCTCAGCGAACTTGATGTAAGATTCAAAGAGTAGTATCACTTTTCTAGGAACAAGACTGATGAGACAAACACAAGGTTAGGTTGGGGTTTTTTTAGAAAAATGCACTCTATAAATAAAGAAATGATAAATTCATTATATGTGCTCAATAATTATAATATCTGGCAACACACCATTTGACGTTTTCCCCATGTTATAGATTGGGGAAACAAATGACAGACTAAGCCATTTTGTGAAAGCCCAGCCAGCAGTGGAGGCAGTGACAGGAAGTAGACTGTTCTAGTCCTGGCATTGTTCCCAGCATACCATCTTAAGAAAATTCTTGAAATTTTAATACCCAACTGTAGCTTATGACATATATTAAGAGACAGAAGGGGCCAGAGGTATGCCATTCACCGAGACTATTAAAAAATTAAAACTACTCCTTCTTCAAAATTTGGTACCTATAACTGGATTGCCACAGGAATATTAAATAAAGTGGTTTTACTAAACATTTCTGCTGATTTTACAGGCATATAGCAAAAGAAGGAAATGCTAGAAGACAAGTCACATGCTTACAGTTTGAAACCAAGTAAGCGTAGAGTTGGAGGCATGACTAGGTAAAACTTTTCCTTTTTAATTGCATCCAAGATCCTGCAGGCTACATACTCTGGATCATAAACAGGAAGCAAAAGGGGTTTTCTGTGACACAAGAAAAAAGTGTTATGAAATTATAAAACTTTACTTTTGAGATGTATTCTAACACATACATAATTAACTAGTTTATGAATTTCCCCCTTCCCCTCAAGGAGTCCTGAAAATGAATCTCCAAATCTTTTTGTTCCTGCTATCATCAAAATAAATTGAAAACACTTCGGTGATGTCTTGAATTTTAATGACTTTGTGCAAGCGGAGCATAATGAAGTTAATGCCCACAGTGACTGCAGCATTGAAAACTTCCAAGTTTAGCCATACTATATGTTGTTCTGTGCATAAAGTTCTGCCTTCTGCACACCTCCTCCTTTTCCTGCAGTAGATGCTGAGGTGACAGCTAAGTAGATCAGAACCAAGTCTGTCTCCAGCCAGGAGAGAGGCTGTGCTGTGCGTAACATATGGTACTGCAGTTAGCATATGTGGAATGGTGGAAGCAGGACCAGAGCATTGACACTGCACTACTGGTATCTGCACTATTGAAATGGCTAATTCAGTGCTTGCAGCCCCTCCTATCACTGCAACCAGAGTCACCCACATGCTACTATCACCACAACTGTTGTCCTTCAGAGAAGTACAGCACCTGCTAATACAGATCGTGCAGCACAGTTAATAGTGACAGGTCGTGGGTATCCTGACAGCCTTAACTGTAATTACACTGCCAAAATTATTTGGGGTAGAGAACAACAGCAGTACCCATTCTACTGACAAATAAGGCTCCCTTAGCCCTTGCATACTGCTGTGCATCCCAAGCCATTCCTTGACACAACTCCTGTTGCACATTACTTATTAACTGTATAGAACACTTGCATTTATTTACATCAAAAGACTCAGTTTTATGTGCCAATAGGGCAAAAACACTGAATTGAAGATCAAATCAACCTGGTGTATCTCGTGAATGGTGATTATTTTTGCCATATGAAATAGTACACAATCTGTTTTACTTACGCGCTTTGGAAACCTTTACTTAATGCAGTATTAACAAAATAAGGGCAAATGATTGTGGTTTTAATGCCATGTTTTCCTGCATGATACATTTCTGAATTTATGCCTTCCATCAATCCAATGAGTGCATACTTGCTTGCACAATAATCTGAAAAGTGAAGAAAGAAGAAATATTCAAAATGTCAAAAGCAGCACAGTAAACGCTATATACAGAATTTAGTTCTTTGTAACAATATTTAATCTTTGATACTATTTAGTTCTATAATGAGCAGCCTTGTAATTAGGATTTTAAGCATATTGGTGATGCTAACTCTGAAGATTAATGACTCTTCCCATGATTGATGCACAGTTATCTGAGGATAAGATTCATCCTTTCCAGAGGAGGTTTTTTTCAATGCACTGCAGAGCTGTAGGAAGATAAGCTTATTCAACCTTTAATGTACGTTTCCAGATACTCATATACAAATCAGACATTCTTTCAGTTCAGAAAGAATATCACAGGTTACATTTGCCTTTAATATCACAGGTTACATTTCAGAAAGAACTATTTCTAGTGGTAAAATATAAATACCTACTTATAAATGTTGCTTCAGCCTATTTCTTCTGATTTACCCTGCAAGTTTTTGTTTTGTTTTCCCAGGAAGACTGAATCTGGTCTGATTTTTGATGAATGTATCCTTGGAGATAATCAAAACTTGCCCTCACACAGCCCTGTGCAACCTGGTCTAAGTTTGGCCTGCTTTTGTTTGGGTCTATTGACCAAATGGCCTTCAGAGATTGCTTCCAACCAAATTATTCTACAATTTTATAACTGCGAGACACTACTTTACTATAGTGATTTCCATGTGGTTTCCTAAGGTTTTTTCAAATGTGTGTGAAAATAGTTGTTAGATACAATGAAGTCCAATTTTGTCAAAAGAGTAATTTCAAAGACTGGCATCAGAGATTGCTGTTCTTCAGAACTTCACCCACAGTGAATGATGGAACCATGAAGCCTAAAAATAAATAGCAACGGTATGAAAAGTTAATATATGGATGGGGAGGTCCACTCCTGTAAGTCTTACAGTTATTTGATGAAAGCTGAACGTAACCGATATTGTCAATCCCAAATATGACCCAGTCATAACAGGACTACAGTAACACCATCAATCAGCAGGAGAAACAAGACATACTTTTTACACCAAAGTTCACATTCTCAGAAGGTGACCTCAAAGATACAGTCAACATGTAAGAAAGGCTCGCGGACAGACTGGGCAGCAGACTCAGACTGTTGAAATAGGCAGGACTACAGCAGACTGCTCTCCTGAGGGAAACAGCTGAGAATATTGAGCTGTTAAACAGCTTAAAACTTTATTCAAATTAATTTTATTGAAAATTCTGCCAAAATGCCTTCTGAACCTGAAAACAATTTTGCAGCTAAACATGTAGTTCCACATCTCAGTACTCTGAACATTCATCTGCAGAAAACTTGGCATGAGAAAGAGTCAGACAACCTACATGCAGAAATCCTTCCCACTGCATGCATATGAGCTGTATTGTCCCTATTCTGCAGGGATAATCAAACTGCAAAACCTGCAGTGAGCTTCCTGTGCCACTTGGGCAATGTGACACCATAACACTCTTTGGTGCACCACCACCTTTGGCACTCACAGTTTCTTGTCTGTATAGGCTGCTTAAGCCAAGCATTTATGAGGTCTCAGAGAAAAGTCATTGGTATGTAGATCTAATTTGTAATGGCAATTGACAATACTAACCTGTCCCTCTGTAGAGTCCCAGTAATCCAGCTGCACTGGATGTGCTAACCAGGTGCCCACGGTTACAGGCCATCATGGCTGGAAGAAAGGCCTTGCAAGTCTAAGAGAATATATATGTATTAGAAAAAAAACCCCTTTATAAATAGACATGCCAAAAAGTTGCATTACAAAATTAGGTTTTTCAACCCAGTTTGCTTTTTGGGGCTTCAATATACAAGAAGCGCAAGTGACCTTTCATCTCTGTAACAATTTTTAAACGATAGACAGAATGACTGCCCTCTATCTGAAGATCTAACTGCATTAAAATCATCTTATTAAAAGCAGCAAAGTTTGTATTTTCTCTGCCTTCTGGGTTCCTCACAATTTGAGTCTATTTGAGACTATTGCCAAAGGCTTGGTACACAAGAGGGAGCTAGAAGTCAACACATCAGTGGAGGTTCAACTGTCTGTGGGCTCTTTTTGTTACAAACTGAACTGCCTGACGACTCCAACACCCCGGACTACCACTCTGGGTGATACTAAGGAGAACGCTAGTGTTTTACAAAGGCGTAGTTAAGAAAAAAAGACAAGAGCAATAATTTTTTTTCAATAGCTAAATCATGCTATTTGACTCCAGATGTTAGTGCCTAGTACATCACTAACCTCCTGCCCTGTGTTTCTTCAGACCAGTCAGAGGGAACATCTCTCCCAGTCCTTTTGCCTCAATTATTTGGAAGAATGATTCAGTGTGGCTGGGGAATGCTTAGAGGACTTCTATCCACAATGAATTTCCATTGAGAACTGCCTTTTAACAAGGGAGTTGCAATGCTATATTGTTCCCTGATGCAGGCTATTCACTCAGGCATATAAACAAAAAATGCAAGAGGGGGCAAGAGTAACACTCCGTCACAATAAAACCTCCTAAAGGTCAGCTGAGACCCCAAATAACAACAAAGTCCTTCAAAAGTAAGAAAAAAAACCCCAACACAACAAAACCAAAACCAACCAAACAAAAAAAAACCCCAAACAAACAAACAAAACCAACAAAAACAATCAAAACCCAACCAAAGATAATACTTACTATCCACATTACTTTTCTATGTATTTTAATCAGATAGTGACTGGGAATGAAAACACATCCTGAAGATTAACACCAATATGCGCAGAAAAAAATTCATGGAATCATTTAGGTTGGAAAAGACCTGTGAGTCCAACTGTAAACCTGACACTGCCAAGTCCACCACTAAATCATGGTTGTATCTCCCTGAATGCTACAAGTCTCTTAGACAAAGCCTTCTGATGCCAGCAAACAGGGAAGTCATATGCCATCCTGTCAGCAGGCAGAGCAGGTTTCATGATACAGTTTCACAAACTTTTGATTTACCAGAGTGCCCAGGCAGGTTTGTGTTAATATTACTGACCCATAATGGGGAGATTGTCAGTTTGGTGTGTCTCTGATTACAGGATGATTATGAAAACATATTTTCCCCCAACCAAGGACCTTCACATCCCCATTCCAAATTGGAGTTTTGAGATAGATACCACCATGATGATTTTCCCACCAAAACACTTGCCTGTACGTTTTGGTCACCCAGCAGAAAAAAAACCACAAAACTTTACCCAGACTTGAGAGAAGAAGTTGGTTCTAAAGGTCTTTTCAAAATCTTCATCTGAAAGGTCACGGAACTTCTTCCCAATCAATATGCCAGCATTGTTGACTAGAATAGTAACATCCCCAACTTCTTTTTTAACCTGAATTAAAAAAGAGATTAATAGAAAGTTTTAGAATCAAAGGTCCACCTAAGCCCCCTAGTCTTTGTCTCATGGTGAAAAGCAATAAAAAAGGATGAGGGCTCTGAGGTCACCAATGTACTTTTTACTTGCTGCACTTTTGGATCTTCCTGAGATATATGGCCTCTATATCTTTGTGTTTAATATATCCCAGTGATTCTCCACCCTTCCTTGCTCTCTGAATTTGCCTAATTGCTCCGTGAACACCAGAATACATTTGGCTTCCAGAGGAACATAAGGTAGTAAGTTGCAAAGCTTCAGTGTGCACAATGAGCATGCTTTAACTGCAATTGGAACATTTCTTGTCCCCCATTTCTGGTATTGTGGGAAACTGCATTCCTCAGCCAAGCCTGTTCAACCCCTTTTCCATATGATGTCTACTGAACTGGAACAGTTTAGTGCAGATTCCTGCAGATACCAATCCTATGAGTACAAAAGCATCTACCATGAAATAGGTAGATAATATCACTTGAAAGAAGGCCAAAATCACCATTAGCTCCATTTATTATAAAAAGATTTTGGTTTATTATAAAACCATTTTGTCCCATGATTTGGATTTATATAAAAGCAGATGGCCAAGATTTATTCAGAGTATTAAGAATCAGTCTCACAGATTTCTGTGCTAGAGGCGGATGGTTATCTAGTATCTCAAAAATTATAGTATGACTACAAAACCATAAAAATTCCACCTGTGCAGCTGTCTAGCAATTTGGAAAGAGGTGCTTGGATCTAATACCCCAATATGGGACCTTCTTTTGGCTCTCTCAGGGAACCTTACTGTTCAGTGAAGACTCGCTTGATGCTTCTCCAGCTGTGTCAGGTTTATTCCTTGTCACAGAAAAACAGGGCTCAGATATTAGCAAAGTTCAACCAGCACAAGTGAATGCAAATCTAGACACTGCTGAGTATTGCAGGAATACTCAATTCTTCCTTTGTGGCATATATCTGTACTTTCTTTCTACTCATACCTTTCGACTGCTGTGTCAGTCCATATGATGGCCCTCTTTTTCTTCTCATGACAACACAGCCTCACCAATGGCAGCATTTTATTTGACTTGTCTTCATTTGACCTGTTTACTCACTACTACAAAATACACGTGAAGCTTGGCTTCCATTTCCAAAATGTCAATCTGATTATTCTACATTATGTATTTCTTTAGATGTCTATTAATTTCTCCCTTCATTATCATCTACCAGTTTTCTCTAAGAAAAGTTCCTAGTTTGTGTCCTTTCAAGTGCTCTTTAAAACTGCCATATTTGCTACTCTTTGTTCCTTGACCGCCTGTTGTAGCAAAACAACCCCCCACTCCTGCCATTTCCAGCCCATCAGATCTATATCTGATTTCCTTCATAATTCCCAGGGGAATGCTGCCTGATCCTGTAAATTAGTTGCTGTTCACTTCACCAGTTTATTTTAAAACCTCTTCTTTAAGTCCGCCTTGCTTCCTAGAAAAAAAGCTTTCATTATTGAAAAATATCAAGGTTTTTCAGCAGTGAGTATACCAAATAAAACCAATTAATTTAACTTTTTTTTGCTGTTGCTTTATCTTCTTTGTCCACCTCAAGACTTCTCATATTACCAATCAAGAACTTGCAGGTATTTCCAAGAGTAGAGGAGGCCCCAAGATGAAAAACTCTTGAACTAAGAAAATTTCTGGCTTCATCATGACTGTCCAATACATGCAAATAACTACGAAGATGTTAGTATGTTTAACAATAATTTAACACCATAGAAACAACTTCTGAATTTTAAACAGCCTCGAAGTTTCTGTTGGCAGGTCAGTTTGTGCCCTGCAGTCTAGCATTTGCTGATATGGGCACGGCAAATTCTGCAGGCTGGAGTTTTGTGGCTGATTTGGTTAATGCATCTGGAGATTGAAAACTACTGGAGGGCACAAAACAAACCTTCTGAGACTGTTAAACTAAGAGCAAGCAAATAATTTCAAAATGTTCAGCATGAACAATGAAGTCCAACAAAGAAATACTTACATAAACTAAGTAAATGCATTTTGGTGCATGTCTTTGCAAGAAGCAGATAGCATTTATGGAAGTAGGGCTTTAATTCCAATTTAAAATGTTATCTTTTAGAGACTTGATCTTGGTAAATTCTAAGACAAGTCTTTATTTTTACTTGTAAAAATAAGATTTGAGAAGATCTGCTGGGGGGTTTTGTAGTATAATTCCAAATAAAGATCATATATGAAGCACTGACCACAAGTTGCTGAGAATTTTCATCTTCCTTAGAAGTGATAACAGGTAATAAGATTGCTGAAATTGCAGTCATTAACAATGTCTCACACAGTTGACAGGATCACATCATCTGTACTGGCAAAGATCATCCTCCTTTTGAACATCACGTGTTGTGTCAGCACAGGACACAACACTCAACAACTTGCTCATCTGTGCAGACATACTATTAAGGTACAATAATTACACCACTGCCCAAGCAATACTGTGATACCACCTGAGGTTCTTAACATTTAGTACCAATGGCCCCAAGTGGAATTTTTACTGTGCACAGTCAGCTGTCTGATCCTGCTAACAGGGGTGGGTCAAATAATGCCTTGCTGACTGCAGGGATGGGAATTGCAGTTCCAGATACTTGCAGTTCCTGAATCCACCTTACCCTTTAGAAGTACTTTTCATGAGGAAAATTTCTTAAGGGAAAAAAATGTTTCAAAATTTCATAGCCATGCTTAGAAAGAATTAATCTGTTTTGGTTAAAATTAAAAGCAATAACCTCAAAAACACAGAACCCCCCTCCCCAATTTTCATAGAAAATCAATGTTACATTTCAAGGCTGTTCTGAAACAATCTATCAATATTCATGTGTCATAAAATATTTTAGCTAATATTTCTGATTGTATGTTTTCAGACACAGAATTTCAAAGATGTGACTTGAGAGTCATATGTATATAAGAACATACACTGAGAATTAACAGAAGAAGAATTTATCCTGGGATAAAAAGGCAGAGTGGTGAGATTATACTGGTAAATATTTTCAGGCAGTTTAAGGAAAAGTAAAAATTAATAATGTTAATTTAATGTCCAATTTCAAGACTCTGACATGAAAATAATAAAAAAAATAATAGTTTAAAAACTGTAGGTCAGTACAGAGGAAGAGTTTAATTTAAAATGAAGCTCTTCACTACCTTGTTTCTCAGCTCTATTGACCAAAAAATAAACTGAAGCTGAATCATCAATTTGACTGGAGACCCTGATGACAATTCTGAAAACATTCCACCCCACATCACCCTTTAAGAACTACAGTTTTTTAAACAAATGGGCAAAAGAAAGAACCCTCCTCTTTCAATACACACTGATAGTTTTTAAATGATTTCTTGACATCTTGAACAAATTTTAAAGCCTAAACAAGTTAATATATGGAAATAACCTCTGCTGCATGTTTTACCATACTCTTAATCTGAAGGTTGCCATATCACACTGAAGACTGAAAACAGATAAATCTTGACAGAACAGTCTAAACCCAGTTACTTTATTGAGAACATAGTTTAAGTTCCACCTAGTTGTCAAAAGAGATAGTCATTGCCCTACATTATTACTTTAGTGAATAGTACAGTTTCTAAGGAAAAAAAATAAAATTTAAGAGAAAATACTATTTAAAATGGAGGAAAAATTAGAAATAAGAAGACAAATCTTACCTTTTCTGCTGTTTCATAGATATCCTCCCTATTGCTGATGTCACAATGATAGACAAACACCCGGTTAGCTCCATTTTGTTCGGCTAATCGGCACGTTTCTTTGTTACCTTCATCATCAATGTCCCAAAGAACCAAAGTTACTCCCAAAGGAGCAAATTTTAAGGCAATCTGCCTTCCAATCCCATTTGCAGAGCCAGTAATAAGAACTATTTCAGAAGAAAAATTTCTTCTACGTAGAGGACATAAACAGATGAGGTTCTCGATTAATAAATAAATGAAAAATTTCAGATACTGTAGTAACTTCTGGAACCATCTGAAGTTGAACATGATTTCTCAGGTACAAGCACCACTCTGTTAAGAAAACCCACAAATACAATACATTATAACACTGAGATACTGATTAAAAAAAGAGATTGACATTCAAACAACTATTTCTTTTGCATTGTTCTTTTATGCAGGTACAAAATACATTATTAAATATTTGTTTTGTGAAAGCTACCCGCTCTTTACTAGTAGGATTAAAGCAAATGTCTTCTGTTAGATCCTACAGACCTTCTCTTTCATCCCGGAGTTCTCAGCTCCCATCTCCTTTTTTAAAAAGGTTTAGTGACATACAATTTATATAGGTATGTTGCTACAGATCACTTTGTTTTCACAACAAGGTGATGTTAGCTGATCAAAAAAGTACTGAACATATTGGCGCGGTATCAACCTTCGGAAGGAAGGTGTCCTCCTTAGCGGGAAATACGAATTGCTGTTTCGGGAGGCAGGTAGTTGGAACGTTCCCACATCGTGTGTATTTTCCAGTGCCAGCCGAAATCACACCCCATATTCCCACTAGTGAGAAAATTACGGGCCACAGAGAAACCCTAGCAGTTACGAGCCTTGATTTACACTATACATTAGACCGTACCATATCCTTTACAGTCTGCGTGGCGCGAAGAGCGAGGCTCGAGAGAAGGAGCGCCCGCCGCTGGGCTGTGCCTCGGGGGTAACTCCCGTTCCTCCACAGCAGCGGTCTCCTCGCCCCCTCCCTCGCTCCGCCAGCGCTGCCCCAGCGGGGCTCAGCGCCCCCCCCCCCCCCCCCCCCCCCCTCCCGCTTTCCCTCCCTCCGCCCGCCCGACACCTCCTGCCCGGCCCCGCGGTGCCCCCGCGCTCACCGCCGGCTCCTGCCTGCCCTGCACCTGCCCCGCACCTGCCCGCCCGCCGCGACCCAGGGCTCGCCTAACCCTACCCGGCCCAGCCCGACCCGCCCAGAGGGTTTGGCTCCGTAGGGGGGCGGAGGCAGCCCTAGGCGGGTGCGGGGTGCGGTGACGGGGCTGGGGCAGGCGACGCTTTCCGGCCGATGGGGTGCGGGATGCTGGCGGGCCGCCCTGCTCTGCAGCAGAGAGTACAAGCCTTCCCGAGGGCACCTGTCGGGCGACAGCCCCCACTCCTGGGGTCGGGACATCGGGCCGCTGCTGCCACTTCGACGACTCTCCCGCTCCCGGCCGACCCGGCCATCGGGGATGCACCGCAGGCTCCATCCCTCTTGGGGAACCACCTGGCCAAATGCTTGGAGAGCAAGTGATCTCTCCTCCCTCTGCTGCTACTTCGTTGTAGTTACAAAGTCAAACAGTTCTTAATTTACATCATGAATTACTGTTCTCCGGCTTGCTGGGATTGCAGCAAGACGGGAGACACTGATCATAAATGTGTCTTCCTAAAACAGTGAAACCCTACGATTATTATTGTTTCTTGTGGGACCTCAGTTTTCCATACATGCATTATCCAGCTTTAAAACAGCAGTCCTGCAGCACTGTAGCATCACTATTTTTCCCCCCAAGTTTGAATAGAAAATCATATTCCTACTTAGGTCTCTAAGAACGTACTTTTCCTATGGTGTAATCAGCTTGTCTTGGTCACCTTGACATCTTCCACACTGTTTATGTAAAACGGCAATGAAGAGAGCACTACTTTTTTTGCTGTACTTTACATTTTGAATAAGTGATACTAAAAGACTTTTCTATCAGCAAGGCATAGAAGGAAAGAGTTTTAATAAAGCACAATGCATTCTGATCCACACAATCCAGATTAGTTTGTGGGGATTCATAGGGTATTTTTCAGTTAAACTGAAATGATAGTTCACATAATTTGATGTAATTTACATCAAAAATATGGTGGGAAATTCTATACCGTCAACGTGAATAGTTGTATGGAAGGGATGTGCTTCCATACCCAGTTACCTGTTAAATATTCTGTTTAGGTGCCAGCAAAATAGGAAGCTGAAATACACACACTGAGGCTGAAGGCTGATCTAAAAGCTTCAATGAGCTGTGGTTCCAAACAAGGCACCAAACAATGCAAAACAAGTGGGTAAGGTAACACCAAGTGTGTCACTGGAATCGGTAATTACATGCAAATCCAGCAGATTATGGTGAGGAGAAGCTGACATGATTCAGCAACGAATTCCTGGTTATGAAATCAGCCAGAGGAGATGCTTATTTATTATGATGACATTTCAAGGTGAACAACATTGGTGAGGAATGGTGTTGCAATCAGAACTTTGCAAGCTGTAAGTTAACAGCAGGAGCCTGTTTACAAAGCACGTGCTTATGCAAGCATGAAAACACGTAACTTCCCTGCTCTCGCACTGAGCTGACCTAAGGGATAGCTAACTCTCATTCCATACATAGTGAAAATGACAAATGATGATTAATAATTTATATACCTAAATTAAAGCTTTGATGTGGTAGTGGAGTATTACAGCTCATTGCTAGCTTTAGGTAGAGAGCGGATGTGGTGACAAGGGGCTTGGGGTACACACAGTGAGTTTGGATAGGTCACATTCTGCTCACCAACAGCTAGATTTGACGACTCCTTTAGAGACTGGTTTGACGTTTGGAAATTGCTTGTGTGGCTTTTTGTCTTAGTTTTGTCCCAGTGTTTCAAAACACTGAATTTTGTTGGCAAACAGACACCAGTTCTCCCGGATGATGTATGTAACTCGTCTTTATCCCCAAACTTACTTTTCTTTAAATTTGTATCTGAAGCTCCATTTCCTAAATGATATTAAAAGCACAGGAATTAAATTGTCCACAATGTTTGACTGCACGGGAAAAGAACAAAAAAGCTGCAAGCAGAGAAGCCATTAAAACAGTTCTTTGAGCGGTATTTTTTTATTGACCTTCCAGTAACAAACTTTCACGTATGACATTTGTTTTAATCATAACAAAGTTATTAAACATATGAAACAGGGTAAATGCATAAGTAGATCAATTTGGGTACTGCACCAACAAGACCAAGAACAGAAATAACCACACAACTGAGAATTCATAAAAATGACAGTTAATCAGCATTATTATGTATTTCAGAAAAACTGGTATATAATCCTGTTATAGTTTAAACTATGGGGTGAATTTTTCACACCGACACAAAGTTAGGCATAGGAGAAGGCAAGTCTCTGCTAGGGAGAGATAAACAAACATCAAGGTTTCATTGTTTTCTAGCTAGGATTCTAATGGGTCCTCTATTGAAAAGCTAATAGGTTTCTCTGCAAAGGTGGGACTTAGTACACCTTTGAGTGGGATTGAGTCAGTAGGGGAGGCCTCAGATTTTTTTTCCCTGGGTAACTTTGGCTGATACACCAGAGAAAAGGGAGGAGGAGAGAGAAAAGGAAAAAAAGGGGATGGCAGTTCTGGGTTTTTTGTTTGTTTGTATGTTTGGGGTTTTTTTGGGGGGTGGGGGTGGGATAGGAAGTGGGTGGAATGCTTTGTTTGTAGAATCACAAAATCCAGCCGGGTTGGAAAAGACCTCTGAGATCATCAAGACCAACCCTTGATCCACTACCACTGGGGTTACTAGACCATGGCACTAAGTGCCACATCCAGTCTCATCTTAAAAACCACCAGGGACAGAGAATCCACCACCTCCTTGGGCAGCCCATTTCAATGCTGGATCACCCTCTCTGTAAAGAATTTCTTCCTAATATCCAACCTAAACCTGCCCTGTCAGAGCTTAAGACCATGCCCTCTGGTCATATTGATAGTTGCCTGGGAGAGGAGACCAATACCCACTTGGCTACAACCTTCTTTCAGGCAGCTGTAGAGTAGCTTTTCTGTTCTGGGACTGCCACACGTGCTTTTCCTAGGTCTGTGCCATCTCGTTTTGGAGGGGCTTACCTAACTCAGCAGGATAGTAGAGTTTTCTGTCTATATCCCTGCCTGCGCTTGCTGCTTGTAGGAGGGTCCCAGCTGTTCCCCTTGCTGCCTTGGACCTTGATGGCTGCCTGCACTGAAGCCAGCTGCCAGCAGCGTGAATTTGCAGGAAGCCCCCAAGGGGAGGACAACTGTCCTTCCCCTGTTCCCTTCCCTTGCAGGAGAAGCTCTGGGCTGGCACTGAACTGTGCTCTGGCTCCCACACATACATTTTAGCTGCTGCCACCACCCTCCCAGGGCCCAAAGAGTCCCCTGCTGCTCATGGCTACAACTGCACCAAAAGACAGGGTAGGACTTAATTGATAGTTGTTGTTGCTTGTTGTTTCTTTTTTGTTTTATATATTTGTAGTAAAGAACTGCTATCCTCTTTTCTACATTTTTTGCCTGAAGCGTCTTAATTTCAAAGGTTGTGGTGCCTTGAGTAGAGTGGGGTTGTCTTTCCAGTCTATGAAGATTCCTTGCTTTCCTTGACAGACATTTTGTCTTTTTAAACTGAGACAACTCCATCTTATGAGACGTTAAGAAAAGTCATAGTCGGTTGTCATAACCAAGCAACCAAGCCTCATGCACCTGCTCACTCACTCTCCCACCAGTAGGATCAGAGAGAGAATTGGGAGCATTAAGGCTGGAAAACTCATGGGTTGAGATCAAGACAGTTTAATAGGGAAAGCAAAAGCCATGTGCAGAAGCAAAGCAAAAAAGGAATTAATTCACTGCTTCCCATGGACAGGCAGGTATTCAGCATCTCCAGGAGAGCAGGGCCCCATGACCCATAATGGGTTCTTGGGAAGACAAATAGCATTACTCCAAACAATCCCTCTTCCTCATTCTTCCCCTCACTTTATATACTGAGCTGATGTCATATGGTCTGGAATTATCCTTTTGGTCAGTTGGGGGCAGCTGTCTCAGCTGTCTCTTTCCAATTTTCCATGCCCTCCCAGTCTCCTCACCAGTGTGGCAGTATGAAAAGAAGGGGCAGCCTTGGGTCTGTCTAAGCACTGCTTAGCAAGAACAAAAACATCTTTATGATATCCAGAACAGAGCTCCATACTAGCCACTGTGAGGAAAATTAACTCTAGCCCAGCCAAAACCAGTATAGAGGCATAACGGAAACCAACCGTGGGGGAACGGCTTCTCAGAGAAGACACCACACACAACATGGGGGTGAAACCAAAAAGCCTTTATTCAGTGGAGGAATTGGCCTTTAAAGGGTCTGTTCAGGGAGGGGCTTAGAATGTTCCCACTGTTCCCATTCTTCGTGTGACATTTGTTTCCATACAGAGGCATATATAATTAAGCTTATCAAGTCTATCAACCAAGTCTTTTACAAAAAATCATTATGCTTTTTTTCTGTGCATAAGAATTGGTCACTACCCATGTAGTGAGGGATTTGGCTGAGGTTTTCTCATGTTGTAAATCCACTGACATGCTTGCAATTGTTAAGGTGATAAAGTATTTCAGTAATATTTTTGTGATATACAAAGGTGTCTAAAATGCTATAGGCCTTGCACAGTAAATGCAAGTATAACTCATTTTATTGGCCTTTTGATTGGTAGTAAAGATTGGAGTTAGAAAATAACCTACTGTTCTCAAGCGAGCTGGACCTTTTGAATATTTCTGGTGGATTACACATTGCCCACTATATTTTTGTTACTGAGACTGTGAAGGTGCTTATCTGCAAGGTGCTAAGCTGAATGACATGGAAAGGCATCTTCACCGCTGAGCTGCTATAGGTGCTTTAAATATGTTATTAATTACTAGTAATTAATTTATCCAGTAGCTTTTTATAAATTATTATTTATTGATGTATTAATAAGAAAATAATGTACTATGAGCATTGTAAAACATTGTAAACATTGACAGTAGAGTGTATCACCTGTCAAAAAGAAAAATGGGTTTAGTAAAATGAGATTATTAAATGCTTGATGAATAATTATTTTACTGGGCAGCTGAGTGGCTTGTGTTTGTCTTTTCAAAACTTAATATAAGCCTTTCCCATGTTGCAAACAGATGTGACAAACAATGCTTTGAAAAATACAGACAAATTAAGAGACATCTTAACATTTTCTGACAAAGTTCATTCTGCAGACCCTTAACAGTTCTTTAGATCTTTGCTGAGTTTGTGGAAGAATTTTCTTTGACATTCAAAATGGTTTGATATTGTATCAGTGCTAACAATTAATGTAGTTGTGCAGATCATGTGGCAATTTCCATTTATATATTTTGAGAAACAAAACAATGCCCTCTGCCCACCAATAATACCTAATTCCTGAAAAGATAAACTATTTAGCACTGATAGGGATTGGTGAGGAAATGTAGCTCTCTGCAAGTCACTAGTATGTGTTGAAGTTAGTGAATTGATACTATTAAAATCAAATGTCCAGGTTTATAAGGATCCAGACAAGAAGCATATAGTGTCTGTCTGTGATAGTGAATTTACTGAAGTGATTGAGTTTCAAGAGTAATCCAATATAGGACACCAGATGAAAAATGGAAATCCCTTATTTCACAGGGTATGTGACAGCCTTAACTCTCCAACCTTAATAATTTTAACTTTCAGAAGGGCAGGAAAAGCTCCACTTGTTTCCTATAGGGGTCAAAGGCATCAGTCGGAAATCTCACTAGATAGCTATGACTTAAATAAAATCAAAGTAGTAGTTTTATTAATTTATCAAAATGAAATAAAATCCTCAGCACAAACTTTATGTATCCCTTGGACCTGTCCATATTCTTTCTTACAGCTTTGGCCAAAACTCAGGACTACAACAGAGCACCCAAGAGGCAATGCACTCTGCAGTGAACCTGTCATCCTACCTCAATATGAACTTGGTCAGGGATGCATAGGAAGTGGTTGTACACCTGATAAATGAAGAAGAAAAGGTATTCCAGCTCACAAAACTTGGATTTTGTATCTGAATCAAAGCATGAGTTTCTTGCTTTCCAAAGAATACTAGGGAGCAGAGAGGACTTCCTTTCCCATGTTTTGGTTGTTTTTTTTCCCTTCTGATTGGTTCAGTATACTTCATCAGACAGTCAGCCAGACTAATTTAATCTCCATTGAACTGAAATTAGGAGTTGCTGCATTAGGTAGCTGTTGCAATACTGCTGTGGCATGATCCAGGAGATAACTATAGGCTATTCCATCTAGGGGAGAGTTTGCACTTCTCATAGGCATTTAAAAAGGACTTTTAATACTACTGTGGGTCTGCAGAGAAATTACAACTCAGATCTGTATAGTAGGGATGCGTCTGCAGTCCTGTGCATGCCACATCCATCCTCAAAGGTGTGGCTTCTCTGCATCCGCATTTAACTCTGCAGGTGCTTAATGCCAATTGGTAATTACAATGTCAGTCAAAGGGCAGCTCCACCCTGTGACTGAGAAAGTGCTTGGAGTATGTGCCTCAGCAGCAGCACGCTTGTACTCTCTGTGACCTGGTGGTATCCAGGTGTGGTATCTCTGAGAGTACAGTCATATCTGGTGTAAGGGCGCCAACTGCAGGGCACCAATGCTCATCTGCTGCTTCATTCCAATGAAAACACACAGCTGATAGTACCATTTCTTAGGAAGAGGACACAAAACACAGAGCCTGTCATTATTGTGCCTAGACACTTAAGAATTTAAGCTGCAGAACCTCACATTCCTAAAACTGTGTGTCATTTGGGAAAAGCTGCTATTGACTGTGCTCTTCACAAGGAAAAAACCTGGTATCTTGGAGACACCTTTAGGCAAATGAACAGAGGCCAAAACTACAAAGTTTTCTGTCACATGTAGAAAACTGGCTTTGTTTCCCAGAGCGAAATATCATATTTGCCAAAAGAAGCCAGGAAAGAAAGAGATGTCTTCTGTAAGTTAGTCAGACAGGCGAAGTATTTTTGTATGTAGTCTGACCAGTTCTTCCTGTCAAATGGTATTCCCTGCCTCCCAATTAATTGAAAGGCTGAAATTGTTTATGACTATAGAACTACATATTCTTTTGTCTCTTAAACCATTTTCAGGTTGAATGACAGGCAATCGGGCCATTTTACTAGGATTGGTTTTTTATTTGCATGTCAGTATAATGGCACTTCAATGTACTCATAAATAATTTACCTTTCTTCTTGTATACTGAAAAAATGAGTTCTTATTTAAGTGTTGGTAGTGCTGAGGACTACAGAAATGGATGACTTGGTCTCTTTTAGCCTAACTAAACATTGTCACTGCACCCCAGTAGAGTTCAAGAGTGATGGGGCTGTAATAATAGTGGTGAGGAGCCTAATAGTAAGGGGAAGGAGAGATGGTATTCCTGCTCAGAAAGGATCTCTTTTCTGAAATCACTTTCTGAGATTAGGGACTGGGTTGGATTAGGGACTCTGCACTCCACCAGTACAGAGCAGAAGGCAAAAGGGGTATACCAATTGAAGTCTGGGCATGTAGGCTGACAACCCATTGTTTTATAGTAACTGGAGCTTTTTCAAAGTATGACTCAATGCACTCTACTAAACTTGAATAATCAAATAGTCTGAAAATCACCAAAAAGAGAATAATCATTCCAGGAAGAAGTGCACCAGGAGACTAGAACAGCTGGAGTATACCAACAGTTCCAGCAAACCACAGAAGACCTCAAACCTGTGCAAGAATTGGAGGGGAAGGTGTCTTCGGTAGTGAGGGGCATTATTCAGAAAAGGATTTCCTCTAGGAATTTATCTTTACCCAACATCATGTCTATTTATTTTGTCTCAAAGTCAGTTTGTGATTTAGTTGCTCTTTTTGTTAGATACAAGATACTGAGAAACTGAATGACGATATTCAGGTTTACACAAAGAAGGTAGAGCAGCTTTGTCATCATACTGCATCTTTTTGGTCAGGTTTCACCAGTGACCTTAGCCTTTGGAGGGCCCACAAGGACTGGTGCCAGGACAGTGAAGTTGGTAAGTTTAAAAGGTATTTGCAGGCACCACATGTTCTGAATGGTCATGCTGCTGTGAACAGATTCATTTATGCAGTCATGGTGAGACAACTTGAGTCTAAGGGATCTCTGAAGACTCCAAAGGGAGAAGCTATTACTTCTGAACTTCTTAATCTAGACTGAGAACATATTTTCAGAATTTTTGTCTCAGTTACTACAGAGAAATTCAGTATGATGGATTTCTAGGAGTAAAACATCTCCCCTATTTTGGGTCTGCTGGTCCACAGCTTGGTAAGCAAAGTTTAAGCATGTGTGAGTTCCCACAAAAGTTCTTTGCTTTGACTAGCTTTTTTTTTTTTTTTTTTTTTTTTCTGGCTGATGGGCAAAGAATGAGTTAATCATGTTCTGAGAATGACTTTGTCACATTAACTATGTCATTTGCTGTCATAGCATGACAGCTATGCTGTATTAACAAAAATAAAATAAAAAAGGTATTCTCCTACATAACACTTTTCTAGAGGGAGAAATGTAGTACAGTTGAAATTTCAGCCCTAACTCCTGCCCCTGTCAGCTAGTTATTTGCAGAGATGAAGATGGAAATGTAGGGAAGTGAGAAAGTTTCTCTTTAAAACCCTTTTACACTGCAGGTCATGATTGAAAAATACCAGTGTATATGTTCTTAAGAGAGGCTTATGTGGCTTGTCTGCCTCAACTGCTTTTATGAGGAAAATCACCTATTTGTGCTGCTGCTGCCATTGTCTCCTGTTCATGAGAGGGAAAAAAGGCATTACTTGAATAAGTGTTTTAGAATATTTTCCAAGGCATTAAGGCTAAGTTAAGATGCAGATTCTCATAGGAGCAGTTTTCAGAATTCAGCGTCCTGTAATTTTATAGATTGGAATTGAGATGAGCTGATATCAGACATATGCACACAGATCTCACTGCACTTGGAGCGCATGTCAGTGCATACATTTAAACTCAGTAGGAAGATACAGGGTTGGTAGAATCTTTAGCAATAAGTAACATGGGCTGGAGAAAACTGTGTTGAGAAAGAGAGTAACCAGAAAGACAGGAGGCAAAAGTCATCTATGCCTCTACAGACATGGGGTAGCTATGAAAAGGTTTAACACTTATAATCTGAGTACAAGGATATGTCAGCCTTCTCCTTGAGGAAGGAGTACAATGCAGTACACTGCTTTTAACAAAACTTTTAGCAGAGTGTAAAAGCACATCTTTTAGATGTGTTTTTGTGACAACTATTTAGCCTTGAAGGATTTCATTCCATGGTTTCAGCAAGGATTACAGTAAATGCTCAATTTAGGTAAAGTCACAATCTAATTAAACAAATTCTGTCTAAATCCCTGCTGGGCTAGCAAAGATTTGTCTGTCAAATACCTCTAAGCATTTTCATTTTCTACAGCAACAGTTAATTGGATATGTGACTGTCAGTTTAAATGCTTTAAATGAGGCTGATGGGATTAGTAATTGAATGCTTGGATTAATGATTTACAGCTGGCTTTGCTGCCTTGTTCCTTACTTACAGCTAGGTTCATGATAGCTCCCTATCTTTATCAGGTGGATGGAATAGTGGTCTGTAACTGCCATATAGTTATGAGGGCACGGAATGCAGGTTTGATACAGGTTTGATGTAAACAGTGCATTCCTCTTGAAATGTAAAACTGTTTTTAATATTGGGCGAGCAAAGGATTATTATTCAACGAGAGGTGGCAGGACTGCAAAGGGAGTGGAAGAGATGAAGTCTGCACACTGCCAACGTGTCTGCTATTGGAGAAAGAAACCAGACAGCAAAGCTTAGTCAGGTAAAGGGATCTCATTGGTTATGCTTGAATCTCTCATCTTGTTGGGAACTGAAGAGATGCATGAAAGTTTTAAGACTGTGATTGGGAAGTGGCTACACTATTCTCTGTGTGACTTTTTAGATCCCTCTTCAGTGCTTTAAAAGACCAGAAATACAGATGCTCTTTGGGGTGTTACAGGTTTCAGGGCCAGTTAACCTGTACCAGGAATTGCTTCATTCTCAAAGCAACCTAGGGTCAGAGGACTTAACTGTTCATTTGCCTTTTAATTTGCAAATTCTAGGATGCTCCTGTTGGTATAAAAAGGAATACTGCTGTTTGTGGCCAGCTAAGCTATGTAGTGCTTGAGGAAATAAGCTGTAAGGAGAATTTTCTGAGGCACTGAGATGGAAACAAATTATAGAGCTGTGCTATTGTCATTTTTTGCCTTACATGTAGGTCTCCAAAACCACCTTTAATGACTGAGAGGCCCTTATAGACCACACAATGAAAATTTAGGTTCTTCTTAACTAAGTTCCCTTCAGAATTAAAATGAGCCAGTGCATACTTACAGTCTGTGTTGAACACAGTATAATAATACTTATTTCAGTATATTAAATTAGAACATATTTCTGATCTTCTAAAGATTCTATCTTGGGAAACATTATCTGAAGCAGCTAACAACATTAGATGTTATAATTAGTTATATTTATGATATAATTATAAATAATTATAAAGGAAATTATTGTATTTGGAAATAATTACAAAATAATGATTGCAATAATAATTTTGAAGATATTTATATTTATTATATATCATACTACATAATCACTTACCAGAAAAAAATACTAAACAGGAAGTTCAAAGTTACACTCTGCATATTTTAGCTCATAGAAAATGCCAAGTTAATCTGAAATGTGGGAAAGAATTTATGACTTTTCCTCATTATCCCAAGATTTAAGTTTGGTATTCAGAAGTCACTGTATTCATCAGCTTCTCTGTCTCTCATGATCTTCTCCTGTATGTGAACTCCATTTAGTTCAGGAACTCCTCTTTAATTTTTTTTGTTCCTTCCTGTAATTAGTTCCTATTAAAAAGCCCAAGTCATCCTTGTCTAACCTCAATTAGGCTATCTTTTTCTTCCTTTTTTTCCTAATGCAGAGGCACTAATCTCTTTGACCGGTCAAGACCCTTCCAGCATCCATTGTTCATATTAATTTTTTTTTAATACTTAATATTCAGACCAGTGATGCTATATTTGATCATAGCCTGGAACAATGAGAAAAGCCAGAGAAAGAAAATATAGAACCTTGGTTTTGGTCTCAGGATGACATTTCTTCCCTCAGAATATTCCTGCAATTAATTTCCTTTCTAGAGATCAGGCTTTCCTCCTTTCTGTTTTGATTTCTATAAAGTAATACAGGTATTTCAATAATATTTTGATGAACTGATAGTTCTAGGAGTGTATAGTAAGAGGAAAATTAGAGAAGCCTTTCAGAACGAAGACTAAGGGGGAGATGCTCTTTTTCATCTCTCAGCTCAGGAGACCCTATCTTCAACCTTAGTTTTGATTTGAGATTCAGGAAATCTTGATTGATTCACTGGCACATATTTAGTTGATTTAAACTGAATTGTTAATTACTGAAAATGTTAGAACACTTTAGTGCTAAAGAGTGAATGAATAATGGCATAACTGAAAGTTATAAAATAAGAAATTCCACATCAACAGAAGAAATTAATCTCATTCTAATTTCACATCTTTTAAATTATAATTATTAAAGCAAGAAAGTGTCTGACTGGAGATATTTTCAGTTATAATGAAAGGAATGAGGATTATTCAGCTTTGCTATTTTGTTCAGAGAATCAAAGTTACATACCCCCTTTCATGTACACTGCCACCTGCCTGTTGAAACAGACTTACTCCTCCACTTTGCCTTCCCTTACTCCTGTTTTGGCTTGAACGCATATATGTATGTACGTATGGCTAGGCCTTGTGAATGAAGATTTGGGAAGGGCTGTCCCCACATGGGTGTGTCCTTCGAGTTTTTAGGTGAGGCACAGCATGTGCAGAACTGGCCCCACCCTTTAACTCCTAAGGTTCATCAGCCACGACCAAGCGAGCTTGGACGGTGACAGTGAAGTCCTCAGGACTAGAACCTACAGCACCCACTATTCCCAGGAAGTCTTCCATCCAAGTACTAACTGGGCCTGACCCAAGTACTTTTTTTTTCTTTGTAAATTCAGAGAATCACAGAATCAATTAGGTTGGAAAACACTTCTGAAGTCGTCGTGTCCAACCTTAGGTCAATCACCACCTTGTCAACTAGACCATGGCACTAAGTGCCATGTCCAGTCTTTCCTAAACACCTCCAGGGATGGTCACTCCATCACCTCCCTGGGCAGCCCATTCCAATGTTTAATCTCCCTTTCTGTAAAAAAACTCCTCCTGATGTCCAACCTGAACTTCCCCTGGCACAGGTTAAGACTGTGTCCTCATCCTGTCATTAGGTACCTGAGAGAAGATGTTGACCTCCACCTGGCTACAGCCTTTTTTCAGATAGTTGTAGAGAGTGATAGGGTCTCCCCTGAGCCTCCTTTATTCCAGGCTAAACAACTTCAGTTCCCTCAGCCACTCCTCATGAGATCTGTGCTCCAGACCCTTCACCAGCTTCATTGCCCCTCTCTGGACTTGCTCCAGCAACTCAGTGTCCTTCCTGAATTGAGGGGCCCAGACTTGAAGTGTGGCCTCACCAGTGCTGAGTACAGGGGGACTTCCCTGGTCCTGCTGTCCACACTATTTCTAATCCAAGCCAGGGTGCCACTGGCCTTCTTGGCTACCTGGGCACACTGCTGGCTCATGTTCAGCTGCTGTCGACCAGCACTCCCAGGTACTTTTCCACTGGGCAGATTTCCAGCAACTCTGTCCCCAGCACTGCATGGGGTTATTGTGACCAAAGCGTAGGACCTGGCTCTTGGTCTTGTCGAATCTCATGCTGTTGGTCTTGGCCGCTCTATGCAGCCTGCCCAGATCCCTCCAGAGCCTTCTTACCCTCCAGCAGATCAACAATCCCATTCAACTTGGTGTTGTCTGCAAATTTTCTATGGTAGATTCGATCTCCATCCAGATTATCAATAAAGATATAAATCAAATACCAAGTGGATGCAGCACCATTCACCACCACTCTCTGGGCCTGGCCATCCAGACAGTTTTTAATCCAGCAAAGAGAACAACTCTCCAAGACATGGGCTGTAAGCTTTTCCAGGAGTATGCCATGGAAGTCAGTGTTAAAAATGTCAAATTGATATAAAGGCTTAGTAGATCAAACCCTTCATTCTTCAATATACATACGAGGTCCCTAGTGCTTTGGGAGTTTTATTGTTTGTTGAATTACCAAGTTTTCATTAACTGTGAAGGATGGATAACAACAACTCAGGATGTTGTTGTTTTGCCTCATCAAGTACATTTTGCTTGTTTTAGTTTGAAGGCTGGCAAGGGCCTTTCTCTGGCCAAATTAGATGTAAGTAAATTTTTAGGGGAAAGAAATAAAAGATTAAGGATGCCATTTTAATTCTGGAGTGTATGTTTGAAGCAAACCTATTGGCGATGCCTGCCTGTGTAGGCAGGCTCAGTGTGCACAGCCCAAGGTTCTTGTGGATGAAACCACTCAGGTGATGTGTTCCAGAAGCCTGATTGATGTTCTCCAGTCAGTACAGGGAGGTGCAATGGAGGAAAGAACAGGAAGAACCTTTTCCTTTGGCTGGTGGCATCTTGAAGAACTCTGCAGAAAGGGGATAGGGAACACAACTGATTCCTGAAAACGCCATGGAGCTTCTACAGGTACCTGTAGAAGGTGCCTTGTTTATTATTGAAGGAAAAAGAATTCCTTACAGTTTATCAAGTCTTCACCATGATTTTGGCCACTTCAGACCATCTATATTATTCTCTAAGGGCCAATCCTAAAATGATGACAATTAATTGTATGTATTGAGGCTTTTAAGTGCATTTTGAAACACATCTTTATTTGTAAAAGTCCTGAGTACCTAGAGTTTCTTGTTGACTTGAAATTAAAGAAAACTCAGACCATTAATTTGCTCTTTATGTAAGTAGGTAGTACTGGGCAAAGCTGAAATACAGCTACTGAATGCAGAGTCACAGATGGTTTTAGGCAGTGCTGATGGTCAAAGCAATTTTCATCATTTTAGGTGGGAAGTAACCAGTAACTAATAGTAGTAAGTGGGAGAAAAGTGCTCACAGACTAGGAATCTAGAAGGGTCGTCAGAAGTCTGGAAGTGTACACTGGGATGTAAGTGCCACCTATGTAAATGCAAAAGGATCTAGAGTGTTCAATTTTTTGTTTATTCTCAGATTTACTTATATTGCCTTTGTTTGAAACAGAAAAGACTGACCAGCAGTTTCCTGTATTTCATTAGTGCCAAAGTGATTTATAGCAGTTGAGGAACCAAACACAAATCTTCCATGGAAAATTCGTTGGAAAATCATTTGCCAAGTGCTCTGCAAAATTAGGAATTTGAAGGGTTTTTTTATGCAGTTTTGGGTCATGTTTATTTTGCACAAACCATCTTACTACTTTTTAAATAACTGTTTATTACTTTAAGGCCAGTGTACCATCCTGTATTAGATGTATCTAAAAGATTAACTAATCAAACACATCATTGTATTGTGCACTGGAGAAATGTTTTTAGTGATTAAAGTCAAACACACTTGTGACTTTTTTCATGTGAATTGGCTGAACACTATGAATTATAAATTTAGGCTTTAAATATTTATTCTGTTAACCAATTAAAATAGAAGCACCTAGAGATAATACAATTATATTTGCTTTAGAGCTTATTTATTACTCTAGCATTCTCAGGAACTGAGAACAGCAAAGACAAAAATCTGTTTCAGCTGTTGTGTGTGCAGTACAAATTCTGCAATTACAGAAAAAAAGCTGGCATACCTCTGATTGCTTAAAGAAAAATTGAGATGCTTTTGATTAAATGATTCTGAGAAAAATAAATAACATTTCAGAATTCTTGCAGTTAGGATGAAGAATTTATTGTACATACAGTTAAGCAACTCTACTGTAGATGTACTTCCTCTTTAAAGAAAATTATTACAGTAATCAAAATAGTTCTAGCATGGAAACTACAATACAGACCGAAACTTGACTAAACCAGAAACTAGTTATTGACTTGAAAGAACACAGAACCTGTAACAACAACTTGCAGGCTGCATCATTAACAAAGGACAGTAAAAAACTGTACAGTACAAGCAACACATTACAATAAGTTATGACCAGTAAGGCAGTCTTTCTCATTTAGGACAAAAGGGATGAAGGGAAAGGTATTAAAATCTCATAAATCCACCATATCTCTTTTCCATCTCTGGGACTTCTTTGGAATAAGTTTCCCCATCTTCTTCTGAAGGGAGAATAGAGTCGGCGAAGCGCTTAAGAAAACCACCATATCGTTTCTGGTAATCCAGCCACCATTCTGGCCTGCCCACTCTTCTCATGAAACCACCGTATCTCTTTTGCAGCTCTTTGGCTTCATCTTCCAGTTCAGGGCTGCGCTTAATGCTTCTCATGAAGCCCCCGTATGTTTTGCTGACATCCCCGTCGTTCTCATTTATCTCTCGATAATGTGTTGCTTCAGGGTTATCCCCTGTTCCTAGAAGCTCCTTCAGCAGATCAGAGGAGTTAGCAAGGGCATCATCATCTGAGTCTTTCTTCATAAAACCTCCATACCTCTTAGCCAGGATTTCTCCTCCATTAGCTTCATCCTCTGGTTCTGCCCGGTAGAGCTCATCCATTTTCTTCATGAACCCCCCATATCTTTTCATGAAGCCTCCGTACTTCTTCGCAAGCAAATGATTTTCATCCAGCTCCTTCTTATCTCCTGGAGCAATGTTGCTATCCTCAGAAAGATCCAGTTTCACCAGTTGCAAGAGCTCCTTGCAGGTCTCCCAAGCTTTGGCAGAAGGCAGTTTTCCTTCACATTCTAGTGTACATGCCTGAAAAATCGATGTGATTTACTGAGAATTATAAAAACAATCATCTCACTGCCACCTTACCTTAGGTTTACTTGTTTATAAGAGCCATGAGTGAGCCTTTGTGAGTGGCTTGGAAGAACTACTCTTTTGAGAGATGATTTAAGTACCAGTTCTGAAGTTCTTCATATCCCTCTCTGAAGGATATAGTAGTCTCCACTCTAAGAGACGGAATACCAGACAATCTCCTCTTGCCAGATGAACGTACTCTATCTCAGAGGAGTGAATGACCAGGAAAAAAGCAAAAAAATCTTGTATCTTACAGATACAGTGTGATAACTTCAGTTATCATGTTACTAGATGCTAGTATCTAGAAACATTAGCTTCTAAAAAATGTTCATACATGTTTAACAAATCCAAGGTATGCTACATTGCTTCTTTACCTATTTTAGATAATAATTGTTGTTACTGAATGGCACTTTGATTCTTTCTTGAATGATTACTTAAGGTAGGTGTAGAAGGGAGACTTTCAGTATAGACATCCAGAACATATACTCTAAAAAGCACATAACATTCTCTCCAAAGCAGCAAACTACCATTTTTTAAATTTTTTTTTAAACCTAGTAGACATTAAAACTAAAATTGGTTTGAAATCCAATGTAAGCAAAAAAAAGCATAGGGAACTATTTTGCCATTCACTCAAAGAATATTGTCCTTATAAACCTGCTGTGATTAAGAGTTCTTATGGTCCTGGAATAAGCAGAAGTACTCGGTGTCTCCTAATTCTGTGTAAGACTAGGGTCCTTCCTTTGTCATGCTTCCAAATAACCAGTGACATAAGAGGAACAAAACTTTTCAGATCATTTAGGTGTGCTGAGAGCATGATGGTTCAATATGCATGTATTTGAGGTCAGAACCACAGATGCCATTGGCAAAGTACTCCTCAGCCTGAGTTCCCACCTTCTCCAGGGAGGGCTGAGGGACCCTTGACTTTCCCGGACCCTGATCCCTAAATTACAAGTTAAGTTGCCTCTGTGACTATACTTTTAAATAATTTCAACATCATATAAATTACAGATAACTCCCCCTTGCATTCCAGAGTTAGCACGATTTAACTTAGAAGCCAGTGTCAACAGGATCTTTCATAGGCATATTCCTAAGGCTGTGCAGCACTGTGCAGAGAAGAGAAGCAGCGTGAGGTATCGCTACTCAAACTGAGCTTTAACCTCAGTTTTTTAAATTTGTTTGTTTGTTGGTTTGGGTTGGGTTTTTTTGTGGGTTTTTTTTTCTTTTTCCTTTCTGTGATATTCCAGGTAGAGTCGCCGCTTTTCGGCTGTCCTCTTGCTCAAGAGCGCGCTCATCTTTACCATGGAGCCCACGGCGCAGGGTTGGGATCCCCACTCCCGTCCCTCCCGGCTTCCCCTCTTCCTCTCCTGCAGAAATGCCCTCTCCGGTTGGATTTTCCTTTCTCCTAACGTTTTCACTGGGCTTTTTCCTTCCTCCCCGCGGGGCTGCTCGGGGCGTGGCGTCCTGCGCCCTCATCCCCGAAAGCCGCCGCTCGCTGTCGGGCAGCGGGAGGGACGGGCGGGCTGGGGAGGAAGGGGGTCTCCTTGGGGAACACGCTGGGTTTGTGTCGGGGTCCCCCGCCTCGCCCTCTCCCTAGCGCCCCGAAGCCCGCTCCTCTCTCCTTCCCTCCTTCAGAAAAGGCTCTTCCAAGCGACCCCGGCCACTTTCCCCACTATCTATATTTGTTATTTACCTGCTTTACCCCCACCCCCGCACCCCTCCTCACCCCCGTCCCCCTCCCTTCCCTTTTCCTTCCCAAACTCAAAGGCGGAGACGGGACCCGGCCCGGTCGCGGGGTTTCAAGGGCGCCGAAGTGGCCGGGCGGCCCCGCCAGCCCCCTTCCCGCTTACCAGGGGGTGGATGCCGGCGCGAGGTCCCAGGCGGTAGGCGCAGGCGGCACAGTCGCGGCCACAGTCGGCCCTCGCCCTCGGGAGCAGGCAGGTGCTGAGGGCCAGCAGTGAGCAGCCGAGTCTCAGGAGCAACGCCATGGGGCTGCAAGAGGGAGAGATCAGCCAGCAGCCGCCTCCCCCCCCCGCTCCCAGCCCCGGCACTGTCTCCCGCATTCTCGGAGTAGAAAAAGGCGGCACGAGTGGGTTCAAACCAACTCCGGTAACACACGCTTTTTGGAGCCGCGGTGATTGCGATTTCGAGGTAAGAGGGAGCTTAAGGCAACTTCAAGGCAACGGACCTGCGTCCGGAGCAGGAGAGGATAGGGAGGACGAAGCGCCCACAAGCTCCCGTCCGTGACAGTGTTCGTCCCCAGCCATGTTATCACTACCAGCCAGAAAAGCCGGCCTCACAGCGGGAGAGAGACCCACCTCTGAGCGGCACTGAGGGGACGTCTGCCCTTCCCGGGAAGCATTTCCCAGCGGGACCCCCCGAGCAACCGCCCCGACGACGGGCACCAGCCCTGGCAGAGTCACCCGGCCCTCCCTCGGTCCCTACCGCGGGCAGAGCAGTTTACTCACACACAGGCTGCCCTCGGGGCTCCCGGGAGTTGCTGGGGAGAAAGCTGCGCCTTCCTGAAGCCTCGGCGTCGGAGCCGCTATGATTTATAGCGAGGCCGAGCAGCCTCTGGAGAAACCCCGGGGGAGACAGGCACAGCCGGGGGCTGCTGACAGGTCGGGGGGCGCCGAGCCGACCGAGCGCCCGCTACCAGGGCCGGGCGCGCCGCTGCCGAGCGGAGCAGGTGCGGGCGGAGGCGGCGGCACTTTATAATTCGTGGCCGCGGGGAGAGGGCGGCTTCCCCCAATCGCCGTCGGGCTCCCACTGACGCAGCGACTACGACATTCCCCCCCCGGCACCGCCGCTCCGCCAGCAGTGACTCCAGCGGGGCTTGGGATGTGCGTGTGGGGATGGGGAGGGGGCCGGGGGAAGGGAGTGAGTGTGAGTGAGTGAGTGAGTGTGAGTGAGAATGAGAGAGAGTGTGTGTGTGTGTGTGCGCGCTCCTGCCGTCGCGGGAGGCAGCGGGGGACCGGCACCAGGAAAGTTACCGGGGGAAGTTTTCACAGGGAGCGGGCGGGGAATGAGACATCGCATGAGTCATGCGGGGGGTGGGAGTGAGGGACGGGCAAATGCACCCCGGGGCTGGCGGTACCCTCGCTCTCCGGGACGGTGGACGCAGGTTCCCGGCAGAACCTCGCACAGCGCCGGGCAGCGAGATTTGGCTTGGAGGGATTTGGTGTTTTTTTTTTTTTTTTCTCTTGGTTGGTTGGGTTTCTT
Organism: Pithys albifrons albifrons; assembly: GCF_047495875.1. Taxonomy (NCBI): domain Eukaryota; kingdom Metazoa; phylum Chordata; class Aves; order Passeriformes; family Thamnophilidae; genus Pithys; species Pithys albifrons. The sequence continues at coordinate 68,021,344 of NC_092461.1, read as the reverse complement.
TCTTTTTTATTTTCTTCTTTCTTTTCTATTTCCCTCTCTGCCACCTTGCCAAACCCCCAAGCTGCTGGTGCTGAGGGTCCGTGCTGCATGCCTTCTGGTTCCCTCCCTGGGTCTCAGGTGTAAAACAGTTTGAGGGAAGCAGATTTTACTAGGACAAGCAAACAGGCAAGGGGTTTGATTTGAAACCATTGGAAGTATGGTTAAGTGAGGGTAGATTTCCATTGTCTTCACAATTTTGATGACCAGGAAAACACAAATAAGGAAGAAACAGATAGAGGCAAACATCCAAGCACTTCTGCAAGATTCTCAAGCCCAGAAGCTAGGGCTGCACATGCTCTGCTCCGTTTGACATCTTGGGGAACAGGCATAGGGCAATGACACTGATTCCTGATGTCTCTAGTTTGTAGAAGGCTCTGCCCCAGTCTCACTAAGCTGCATTTCTGTGAGTGTCATACATCACCTTCTATTTCTAGCCCCAGATTTTTTCTAGCTGGTCTGTATTTACTTGATCTTCTTTCAGTGCTGTCCTTCAGTTTAAAGAGCATTTTCCCTCTTCCCAGTGTGTTTCTGTGGTGGGATTATTCTCCCTGCTCCTCATTTGCTAAAGTGAACAAGCTGTGCTCTTCAGCAGTCTGTCCTGAGACAGACCCTTTTCATGTGAATGTTCTGCTCTGCTTTGGCTATACTGAGAGTTCATAATTTCTGGGCATGAGTGATGGGAACAAAACAGAGTTTGTCAGTTGAAATTTCATTAGGACAGTAATGCTTAGTTATGTCTCCTGGAGGAAGAAGACACCTCAATTTATACCTCCTTGGTTCTCATTTGCCTTTCCTATCTCTGCAGTACATCGATGTCAGACACTCACTGAGATACAGCCAGCTCTTTATCCTTCAGAACTAACAGAAAATCCAGTACTATTGTTTTATGAAAGTTGCACTTTTTGCCGCCAGTCTTTACATCAGCAGTATAGACTCAGGTTAAGGGTGCTCAAATGCTTGCCTGGATTTTCAGAAATACATATATTCAAGCCAAAGACATTGTTCTTGCCTATAATCAGTGTATGTGAGAAGGGAATCAGGCTCTCTCTTTATGCCGTAATATCAGCCAACTTTGTGAGTGAACCCTCAAGAGAAGAGGTAGACATTTAAAAAACCATCCCAGTGGGTATATTTATGTTAGCATGTGAGGGATCCCTATTTGGAACAAAGCAAATCGATATGCCACTGAATCAGCAGGATTGCTCTAAAGTTTGTTTGAATCACTGACTAACTCCAGAGGTGACACATTTGGTGTATCTTTTGCTGTAAAGTTGCTCATTACAAACAGTGCTTTTTGTGATGGACATCAAAATAGTCCTCTGGGTCACTTACTGACTTTCAGCTCTGCCATCATTTATCACCTTGCACTCTAATAATCAGCATAGCCTGATGGGACAGCTAGCCCAGTAGTGTTTTAATTTTTCCTCCAGCAGCATACATCCCACATCCCTGGGCTGAGTGGCTGTTGCTTTCATTTTTCTACGAGTGTCCATTCTCGGCTGGCTCATTCAGCTCCTCAGCCTACCATGTCCTTCAGTACTCTGTTTAATGCCACATATTGTCCTTAATCTGTTCATGATGAAAACTAGGCAATGTTAGAATCTCACTGTGTACAGAGGTGTAGATAATCTATATAGGTGAAATACAGATTATAATAGGAAAAGATGAAGGATGAAGTAAGAATGAAGCATGTAAAAAGACCAAATAAAAGACATGTAAATTCTCTACAGAAACAGAGTAATAGAAAAGGTTATTTTTCAGTGGATAAGTCTTATAGCTGCTGGTGGGAAACAGGGAAGAGGAAAAGATGAGACAAGATTAAGTGTGAAATGCATGGCTACAAGGACACTTGCAACAAGTAAGAGAGAGAGGAGAGGTATTTGTGTGCAGCCAGCACTGGGCAGAAGAAATCCAGTTGTGGCTGTTGCGAGTACTACAGTTATCCCTGACTCCTTGGTTCATCTGCTTTTCCATATCCATCTTTAACTGGTTCCTCTCTATCACTTGTCCTCATCCTGCATCCTTATGGAGGTTGTATAAGGGTCCCTAGGGCCTGGCAGGGTGGAGAGTGGGAAAAAGGCCCTAGCCAGACTCTCTTTTTACTCTTTACCCATAGTGCCTGCAACACAGAGTTCTTTCCTTCCTCCTGAAAGATGCTGATATTCACAGAGGATGTGATACAAAAAAGGAATAATAAAGAAAATGTTTCTTGAAGAGCTTGCTTTTCCCAGTGTCACAAGATGGAAAGCTCTGTAACTCCCAGTCTGAGTTCAGTTTTGTACAGGGGTAGTAGTCTTTGCAGAGAGAGATAAAAACAGAAGAGAATTGAGAAAATTTTGCCAAAATACTATGAAGCAGAAACTACATGAGGAAAATTACTCATGGTAAGCATGGAAGGTAATACTTCCTCAGCAAGAGTGCATTGAGAAATAAAGAAATAAGGAGGCAAAAAAGATAGAGAACACTTTTCACAGCAGTAAAAGCAATAACTTGTTGCTTGCTACTGACTTTATAATCAAAATGTCCTGGTGTTAATAAAAACTTTTGCACTTATATAATCCAGAATTCCAGCAGACACCATCTGCCTTTTATCTGTCATCAAAATATACCAGCCAAAGGAAACCTGTTTGTATGACAGTAGTTCTTGCAGCCCCAAGGGTCCCGATTGTCCCAGGGTTTGTCTAACTCCCAGACTTAAGGTAGAATGAGGTGAAGCCAAGACAAAATCATCTTCATTTTACTGATTGAGAACACAACTGGTATGGCTTTGTGAAGTGTTGTCAAAAATGAGCAGCCAAGTGAGAAACAAAATCTCTTTTGTAATTCACGTCAGTATCTTTTCTATAGGACCAGCTTGCCTTTCCAAACTATGCTCATCATGCTAACCAAGCTGCTACAGGGTCATTAAATGAAGATGGATTTACGCAAATATGAAATAAACAGGCTATTAGCACCCCAAGCAATCCTCCTCACAACACAGAGCATTTTTGATAGAATTGAGGAATAGGGAATGTAAACCAGCATGTTCATTATTTGGTTCAGCTCAGTGTAAAAGGTCACAGCATTTCTTAGACAGTCAGGTTCCATTTAGCTCAGCCTAAATAGACTTAATTTTTAATGGGAACATTTATAACTGGTTTCAGGGCTGAGAGGCCCTGTAGATAACTCTCCTATACAAAACATAATCAAAGGCATTAAGAGACATGAGTTATTAATCTGTATATAGCATGCATTGCTACTTTTTAAATATCTTCATTAAATTGTGACCAATGTAAGCAGAGAGGAACTGTAATACTGAAAGACAGTCAAGGTACAGTTGGCATGGCATTGCTTAAAATGTACCTTTACAGGACAGAGATGTACCAGTGCTTTCTGTATCTCTGTATATCCCTTAATATATATCTATTTTAAGATATCAAGAAGTAAGTTATCAATGACGCAGACATTTCTGCTCATAACTGCTGAAGTCAATCTTGTATGAAAAACTGGAATGCTAAACTTTCCATCTCAGATAAAGTTGGCTCTTAATAATATCTTTGCCTTTGAACAAATTGCACCTTTTTTTCAGAAGGCAAACCCATGAGTTGATCCGGTAGCAATAAAACCATATTTTTACTGAAAGAGCACTGATAACTACTGTCCCTTTCTAAAGGTTGATGCCTTGCAGCTTTCTAAAGGGGGAAGAGGTTTCATGCTACTTTGAGTGAAATAGAGTGTGACGTGCATTCAATATGAGCATGCACAAATACCATTTTTAGTGCAGTTGTTTAGCTGTGATTGTATCAGACAAGATAAGAATGAAGCAAAGAGTTATATACTGCTCTGTGGAGATACGTGGAGATTCACTTTATTACATGCTTCTCTCTTTCTCAGAGACACATGAATATGTGCACTCAAAGATTTCCGAGATCAGACTGAACAGCAATAAGTATAATGTGCTGCAGAATGAATAGAACAAACTGTAACAAAAATCTGTATTTGTTATAAAAGCATTATATTGCTCATTTCCACGGCGGCCATGAGAGGGGTATTTTCAATAAAATGAGAAGACAGAGTGCTCAATAACAGAACAAGTTGTGATGGAATCCAGATGCAGTGATTATTATTTAAGACAATAACTACTCCACAGGAGTAGACTGATTTATCCTCATTTTTTGACTAAGAAAACTCATCCATGAATGACAAAACAGTATTAGACTCCATCTATGAGAAGGATTGCAGTGTCTAATGCATATGTGGAAAGATTAGCTGAAAATCATAAATGAGAGATTTTTATTACTTCAGTCATATTAAGACAAACAAAGTGAGTCTAAATAATGTATCTGGAGTGCAGGTTTCAATTATTTTCACATTATTCACATTAAGGCAGCAGAGTTTTGGAGCTTTTTCCCCTGTTCCAGCTTCATATTTTCGCTGCTAGTATTTTATTGCCCATTTGGGGAGTGCTGTGTTCACACTTTAGCACAATACCCACACCAAGTTGTTTTTGCAGGCTGGAGCTGTAAGGAGAGCCTGACACGTTACATGCAGGCAGGGTAAAGGCTGGCTGTGTTTGTCATTGTGGGGCACAGTTTGGTGCAGCAGGGCAGGCAGAGGTGACTTGGAACTCCCGTGTTTTGGGCGCTTCAGAAATGGATCTTAAAAAAGTGGTTCCTGTGATTTCCAGCAGTGCAACAGGGAGCATTTTTCAGACGAGCACTGAGGTCTCTCCTTTCCACTCATACCATGGCCTGAGAATGACCTATCTTGTGCCATCTCTGGACCATAAGGGGAGCAGCAATGGGCTGTGTGTGCTCGCTATCTTCTGCTGGAGGTGATTTGGATAGCAGTGAGGGTCATACTTCTTTTTCTTATACTTCTGCTGGAACATCCCTCATCCACACTGGGAATCTGTCTGCTTCAGGGCCTGCTGTGGCTGTACAAACAGCATGGAGCCTCTTGTGCTCTTACAGCATACCTTGGTCTGATGGTGGGCTAAATTCCTCAGCTGCAAGAGCAACTTTATGCTCATTTATTGTAGAATTCCCTCTAGATTAGCTACATCCACAGTTGTAATCTCTGTGGAGTTGTAAATACCAAACAGATGATGTTCAAACAAAAAATGGAGAGGGAAAGGTGCATAAAACACAGGGTTCTCACAAGCACCATGTCAGACATCTGTAATTTTTCTTTCAACGTCAATGATTTTCAGTTGCTTTAAGTGAATTGAGACCTCAGTTATATTCTAGAAAGTGTTTTCCACAAGGAAAAAAAGTTTAATTAACCAACTCATCTAGCTAGGATACAGAAGAAGATGCTGATATAAAAAAATCCTAAGAGCATTTGAAAATAAGAAATATTATCATCATATTCCTTCATTTTAAGCATATTTGACCAGTTCCACTGGCCATTGTTTGTACCTGTTTGGATTTTGAATTTCTCTTAGAAAACCTGGAAACTGAACTCTGACCTTTCCCTTCTCAGTTTACATTCCTTTTCTTCAAGGCTGCCTGCTTTACACTTGAAAGCCATTTCATTTCTCCAGCTGCATAATTGAACACTTCAAAAACTAAAAAGTGACCTCAGCCAGCTGAGCTCTTACTGCTTTTGCTGTAGAGAACTGGCGAAAATATTTCACGAAGGTTGAAGCTGTGAATTTGACTGGCGTCCAGGTTTAATCTGAAGACTGAATTTATGGAGAAGTTGAGAAGATTCTGAATGATTTTGGAAGCAGAATAGTTACCATATTGAGTGAAAATGTAGGTGCAGTGACAGTGCACGGGAAAGGACAAACAAAAGATGTGATTAGATGTTTTGATAGTTTTAGAATGACATAAGTGTATTGGAGGAGATGGCCTTGTGATTGACTTATTTTCCAACTTGCAAAGGTGCATCTTGCATTTTGGTTGTTATATGGCCTTGTTATCAGGATATCTAGATTTTCTTTTGTCAGTTTGCAACCTGGAGTATCAGGATGGCAACCACTCCTAAAGTGGAAGTATAATACAAGGATTTTTGAAAATGTAAAAGTGGTTGGAATAACAATGTCACACAGCTAACCAGCACTGTCTATCCTGGTAAAAGCTTTCTGTGCCACCTTGAAGTGATGAGTTCACTACTTCTCTCTAATGTAATGTAACTGCTACCAGTTAGGATCTGATGGCTGTCTTGGCAGCATTTTGCTAGACAAAGAAAATGATGCCATTTTATAGCCTTTGGATGAGTTAATTTGAAGTATGAGGTATAGTATTTTTACCTCTAAGACATGACTAAAAAAATCAGGTGTTTCAGACTTGTAGCTTAGTGATTTGAATTTTCTTTGGAATGTCCCTTTTCTACTATGGTACCCCAGTATTTAATCAGCTGATTTTTTCAGACACATCTGAGGTAAAGAAACTGGTGTGTGCTAAGATTTCAGAAAAAAAATACTTAAAATATAAAATAACACAACTCTCACAATACTAAAACACTAATGTATTTTAAGGAGCAATAAGTTGTACTTAAACTTGTTCAAGTGCATCAGCACTTTGAGTATAGAGAGTACTGTAAGCAGAAATTCAGAGAAGCAAATTATAGTCTAGGAGGAAGTAGAATGGAGAAGGTCAGAGTTGTAAAGTTTTTATGGCATTAAGCTAGTTTATGTCATAAAACACTCCTTAAGCTGATCATCTTCCTCTGTCTTTTCTGCTGTTGCCTAATGTACATTTCGCACTTCTCTGCAGGCAGCAATGCTGATCAGTGGCTGACTTGCATGCCATGTAATCCTAGTGAAATGATTTGTGAAGTAAACTAACTGTAAATCAGCAAACAATAAGTGTGAATTAACTATGAACTGTAACAATAACTATGAACTGTAACAATAAATGTAAAGCTCTAAGTTAGAGCTCATGAGGAAAAATGTCAGACAAAATGCTTCATTAATGTAATTTCCATGTTTTTTAAATGTAGTGCCTGTGGAGATCTGCTAGGCAGATACAGTTCCAGTGATTTCTGCTTTGTCTTGTCTGCAGACTTGTTCAGTCTTCTGAATGTCTGATGGCCTCCAAGACCTCCAAGGTGGAGCTCCCTGTCTTCAGAGCATGTGGTGTGGTGTGCCATGGCCAAATGAAAATCTTCTCTGATTAGTTCTTATGAAGGATATGGCTGCAGCAACAGAAAACAGAGTTGGGAGAAAGTGTACAGCACATCATGTTTTTCAATCTTGCCAGTTATTTTATACAATGTTGAAAATCTTCCACTGATCTTGAGGTTTAGTCTGATATCCATGTTTGTGTTATCCTTTTCATGGGCTGTTGAAAGGTGCTTTGGAAGGGAGAAGGGATAGATTTTCTTTTTTTTTTTTTTTTTTTTGTTTTGCATAGTCTGAATGCGTACTTCAGTCCAAGAAAATAATTACCAATCTGTTTTAATAAAAATGTGCTCTGTGTGGAAATATCCAGTGTTTGAAATCCAAAGTTGGTGTGCTTTGAGCCTGGTTTGACTCTTTAACTGTGATGATCTGGACTTGCTTCTGAATCTCAGCATTTTGAATTCAGGTCACAGCTTCCTTTTGGCCACAAGCTACCTACCTTCTCTGCTAGCATTCACAAGAGTGTGTACTTTCTATTTTACACCTCTAAACTTTTCCATCAAGAGGTTAGACAACAGAATACTAATGGAAAACTAATGACTGGGAGACCCTTTCTATATTATCATGGCCTGTAAACTAGTAAGTAGAAAAATTAAAACAAAAGGCAGGGAAATTCAGTGTGAATTTATTGGACATCTATGGCTTAAGTATAATTTATGAGAATATTTTGTACTACTGTACACTAATTATATTATTGCATATCCATTCAAAAAAGGGAACTGTAATGTGAGACATTCCAAATACTTTACAAAATGCGTTGAGAATAATGAAAAAAGATACAAGTTTTGTTTCTTTAAAGGGTGATTTAAAATGTAATTTAAAGTACATTATTTTATCAGATATGGATGAATCAGTTTTACTTTATTAAATATGGCAATAAAATTGCTAAATGAGATGTAAACAGTATGGAGCAATATGAGGTTCAGAGAAAGGTGGTGACTTTACCTATCAATAATGTTTTCCATTAACAATTTAATTAAATTATAACTTGGAGCATCCTCACAAAGTTACTACTATGAATATACAGGATTCGGTAATGTCTACTATGCACACATAGAAATGAGTAGTGCAGATATTTTTACAGGATAATAACTTTCCTTTAAACATTTTCCTCTGAAAGAAAACTATAATCAAACTGAATCTGGTATTTTCAAATTTATTTTTGCAGAGACAGAATTAATGTGATTCAGTAAAACTCTTAAAATTTTTCCGAGGTTTATGGCTTAATTTATATATGGCTGTATGATATTCATTTCCTGAAGGCTGGTTTAAAACAGAGATTAGGGTTTATAATGTACTCCCTACTTGATCTTGTGAAAAGAAACTCTTCACTTTGTTTCAGTTGTGATTAATATGTATTGTGCAGTTACCTGAGTTACAAATTAGAACATACGGAAGTTGCGGGGGAATAGTATCTAAAGTGCAGTGATGTACATATTAAATAATTGCCACTTTTATGGATCATTGCTTCTTGAACATCATATTAAAATAGACAGCAATTACAGTATGTTACAGAAAAGAAACTCATGACATTAGTACCCCTGCTAATATTTACTTTCCAGGTTACTCCTTTTCATTCCGATTTTTTTGAGTGTGAGAAAAGAGTTACAGGTAATTTACAGTGTTTCTTGAGGGGTCCTCAAACACCAGCATTTAACTCACTCTTTAATAAAACCCATGAAACAATGAGAGATTTTCAGTACTCCACCTTTCCCTGCCTGTTCAGAGCAACCTCCTTGCCTAATCTCTACCTTGCCTAATCTCTACCTAAGAATTAAGATTCTGTCTCATTTCCATGAGAAATCTCTCATGCCTGAGGAGTACAAAGTGTCACCCTTTAGAAATTAGTGCCAATGTCTTGTCTGGTCCAAATTCATGTAGCTACAGTGATGTCATATTTTGTATTCTAGATGAGGTTCAAAACAACTTTTCCTTGTCTGTGTGTCATGTATTCATGTTAACATTTTTCCAGTCTGCCAGTTTTTATGGCACTGATCTTTTTACTTGCTATGCATCGTTTGATTTAATTCCATCTCAGACAATGATTTATAACTGTTTTATTGTAAAGAAAAACAGCCAGAAAAGAAGATAGATGCATGATGGTGAGCACTGACATTAAACTGAGCTAACATCTGATGTATTTTTCAGGAAAACCTTTTAACATGATGACGTGCTTAGATTGTTCCCCAAAATTAAACTGCATATGAGGTAAGTGGTGGCATTCCCTATTGCTTGATTTGGTTTCAGCCAGTTGATTTAATTATGCAGTGGGGAACAGTATATCAGTGCAGTAAAGATGTTTAGGAAAGGTCACTCCACTTCTTATTTTGATTCTTTGATGCACTGTATATTCCCATAAGAATGTACCTATAAACCCAGAAATATCTATATATTGAAGATACGTTTTGAAGAACTTGTTAATTCTGTTACTATTGGCAAAGTCAAACTTACCTTAAAAGAATCAAGAAAAAAATTGATTTCTTTTAAAATTCAGTACAATTTTGATAGTGTTGTTTGGTTGGTTGGTTTTTGTTTGTTTGTTTGTTTTTAATCCATACTCTTCTCATCCAAGCATTTCAAATCACTTGCACTGAATAAGATAGCCTGTCTCATTCCTGCAAGGGCAGTACTGTTTATGTGGTTTAGGAATTCATATGCTCATCTATGTAATTTCCTACTGATGCCATGTTACCTGAATTGCTTCCTTCTTAATCAGCCTATTTATAATTTTTTTCATATGTCATTAATTTGTTCTGTGTTTCTATATGCTTTGAACTTTTCTCCTTTAACTTTGTAACTTTTCTCTAATCTCCTCTAAAAATAGGGGGGAGTTGATCCCCACCTGAAGACTGACTTCAGATTGCTAAACCTTTCAAGGATGGCATTTGCAAAAATTTGACATTTCTTTGTTATCTCAGGTTTATATCAGAAGTTGTTCTACATGAGTAGTGAGAAGATCAGAACTTTGTGAATCCTCTTTCTGTGTCCTCTTGAATGACATTTCCCATTTAACATTTACATTGCTGCATCTCAGACAGCATTATAGAATAGACAACGATTTCCTTTGCTGACAAAACAAAGTTTATGTGACCGTGTGTCTAAGCGTTGGTGTGTATGGACTCCAAGGACTTCTGTTGTCTTGTACACAAGACACATGTGCTGTAGATTCTAATTCAGCCAAATTACAGTTGTGTATTTATCATAAATACATATAAACAAACAATACAAGTCTTCATATTTAAATAAGTATTTACATTTATTTTAAAGCCATCTATGTAGCCTTCTGTTGCTTAAGTTTTACTCTGTCAGGCTGCAGCTTTAGTGCTTCTCTTACAGATGATTCCTCATGCTTTGTATTGATAGGGAAAAAATCTTAGTTCAATTTCTTGAAATTTCCAAAGCAATTCTGTAAACATGTATTAAAAATGTAGGTAATGGCAGATAGTGATCAGAAAATGTTAGCTGTCTGTCACAGAAATTGTTTATGAATACAAGAGAGCTATGTTTAAGAAAACGTTAGTAGAATCATAGATATAAAATTTTATTTCCATTGATTAGACAATGATGGCTTTTGCTATTAAAGTACAGGAGACAGAAAATATCAATTTTTATAACACAATTTTTAAAGTTTTTCATTTTAGCAGAAGCAGCAGAGAGGCAGCAGGATGCAAAACAGATAGAATAAAAAATAAATATATGTGATTACAGATTTCAGCTAAAGCAATCAGAGCTTTGCCTAATGTGTCTACATTTGTCAAATCGAAGACAAACTCTGTAAACTCTGATAAATAATTTGGAGCTGCAGTTAGCAAGGCTCACTCAGGTTAAGGTTACCTTGACAGTAAATTGTTTCTCATCCATCACTCCATCCATCTTGGTTTATTGCAAGAGAGATTTGATAAGATAGGTTTACTTGCACAAAGAATAGCTTTCCTCCATTTCAGACTACACTAGCCTGTTATATGTACTCCTTAAACTGAAAAGCAATTTTCTGTATAGTAAATTGGTCCATATGTAACCAACCTTTGGAAAGTAACCTAGACCTCAAAATGAGTCAGTAGCAAGCTTGGCAGCACATTATTTTCCAAGTCTTACCTAATAATAAAAATCTCAGTCACAGCAATATGTTGATTATTCTTATTTTAAAGGTGACTTTCAAGGAGTAAGAATCTATGTTTATTCACCATGTGTAGGTCTTTAAGGAAAATGCAGTCTTGGAGGTCTGCAATATAGCACTGCCTGTCTCATTTAAAGCCACAGAAAAAAAAGCAGAACTCCAGTCCTTCCAGCATGTAAAAGTGATGGAGTAAATGGGCCACTGACAAAGTTACAAAAGCCCCAACTCTCTCAATCTGCTGAGTGAAACAAGTGAATAATGAGTCAACACCAAGGAACTTTCTTGTTAAGTTGGAGTGCTGAAATGGAAGAGGATCTGTGGGCAGCAGCTTGCAGGCACTAAGGAAGTGCAGAAACACCCACAGATAAATGCATTTTGAATGGTCATTATTATTCTTTTGAGGAGTTCTGCAGCTCAGGAGCATCTCTGCCATCTCTAATTCATTAGATTTTAGGTTTTATCCAACATATATTCAGTTTTCACAGATTTTAGAAGTTTATATCAAAAATGCCAGAAATTCCAATCCAGTTCTGTGTTGTGTAATGTTACAGACATTACAATTACTTCTTCCCTCCCAAATGCAGAACACGGGTGAGGTGATGCTCTTGTGTGTGAACAATCTGTTGCTGTCTGTCCTGTACTACTGCCTGAAGACACAGTGCATCCCCATGTTCACTTAATGCTTTTTATCATCATTATCTTTTTCAATATACATAAAGATATTTAATATTACTTTTAAAGTGATAGTGGAAATAAACCAAGGAAATAGTACTTATGTTTTTATTTGAAACTCATGTACCGAAGAAGGAGTTCATACTAGCTGGCTTTTAAAGAGACATAGCCTTTGCAGCTGATAAAAAATGGGGTTAAAGCTATGCTCAATAAGCCCTTTTCATTGCAAAATACCAAATAGAAACCTTAACTTCTCTTTTAAGTCCATCCCTTCCTCTTCTACTCTGAAAAGACAAAGCATCCTGGTTTTGTTGTCAGATATCAGGAAGGATTAATTAATTTTAAGAATAATAAAAAGGTCACATTTATGACATTTCAAGTTACCAGGCACATAGAAATTATTATTTTCAGATAATCATAATATAATTCAAAACTAAGGTCTAATAAGTATCTTCTTGAGCCACTTCCCTTTAGTAAATTGCATGAAAATAGTGCATATGTGTTGTGTTGTTAAAAGGAGGTTGGACACAACTTCATTAAAAACCTCAAGTGTTAAATTTAGGGTTTTTGAAATTACTTTCCATGGTGTATTTTGTCATATGTGGACTATCTATTTAAATTTCCTCTTCCAATTCCTTGGGTTTCAGAAAGACTCAGATTCTGTGTGAAGTACTTTTCAATCCTGTGTACCTCGTTCCATAAAGAACCCACAGTCAGATGCATCAATCCATTGAAAGAACTTTAAGATGCAAGGTACTTATTTTTTTAATTTGGGATTCTGCAAAATACCTGGGAACTTGTTTGTATTTTTATGCATTGGAAGCTGCTTGCAGTTTCAACCTAGATGAGGTATGGTTTCCCTGAATGAGAACAGAAGGAGATGATAAAGACTGTGAGAAAACTAGTGAAATAGTTAGAACAATATGAGATAAGAAGGAAGCTGAGAAAAATGCAAGCTGTGAGAATGGAATGTATGCTAACAATTTCTCATGAAACTAAATTTACACCGGGAAAGTGTGTAATATCCAGTTAGAAGTTGTAGCAGAGTATATGGACACTGTCATGGACCTATGAAAAGTGACCATGGGAAGGATTTAGAATACACAGAGAGTAACTTATAGATTGAAGTATTCTTCTCCTTTCTTTTTCTTTTTGATTTTGTTACCTGTAGATTAATAAAATTAGTTTTGTGTGTGACACCTGTAGCCCTGTGCCCTTTGTCCACTACAACAATGATAAATTTTTCTCAAGCCCCAAGATAACCAAAGCATTTTTGTTTGCTTTTTTCCTGAGTTGCATTACTACAGCAGGTTGCCCTTCAGGCTATGGCTTTGCTCTTTAGTACTGTGGTACTCCAATAACAACACTTGTGCTAGGTGAGCAAGGATTCCATCAAGTCTGCAGAGTAATTATTTATCACATTTTTCATCCTTTGAAATTTTTATTCATGTAATTTTCTGCTGATTTTCAGACCGGAATTTACTGTTAAGGCTAGTCTCATCTTCTTGCTGTCATAGGTCATGAAATTTCATCCTGTTACCCTGTTACAAGGTGAACAACTTGGCTTTAGAAGCAGCTTGTTGTTCTAAAGGTATCCAGAAATGAAGAATGTTCAGATTCTTTTCATAGGTTTTTTTTCCAGTAATTAACATCTTTCCCCATAATTAAGTAGTGATGCCTCATTTTTAATTTAGTCTAGTTTTGCTTAGGATTAAGCTCTTGATCCTTTAAATCTGCAGCTTCTGCAGCCTTTCCTATCTGGTGTTTTCTTTCCAGGGTAGTATTTATGCACTATAATGAGATCTTTTCTAAATGTACTTTTTCAAATGTGCTATTAAGATCTGTCTGGTCTGTTACAGTGTATTGGGTCTGGCTGAGATGGAGTACATTTTCCCCATAGCAGCCCTCACAGTGCTGTGCTTTGCATTGGTATCTAGAAAGGTGTTGGTAGCACACCGGGGTTTTGGCTACTGCTGGGCAGTGCTGGCACAGCATCAGCACTGTCACTCAACATTCCTTCCACCCAACCCCCTCATCGAGGGCAAGATCCTGGCAGGGGACACAACCAGGCCAGTTGGACTGAGGAGAGAGAATAAGAGGGAAAACAACTCATAGGCTGAGATAAGGCAGTTTACTATGGCAAAAGTGAAAGTTTGTGCACGCGTAAATGATGAGGGAAATAATAAATTTTATTCTCTAGTTCCCATTAGTCAGTAATGTCTGTTCACATCCTGGAAAGAAGGGCTCCAGCACGTGGAGTGGTTGCTCAGAAGGCAGACATAATAAACAACAAATGTTCCCTGGCCTCCTTTCCTTAGCTTTTAACATCTGAGCTGATATCATATGGTATAGAATATTCCTTTGGTTAGTTTGACTCAGCTGGGCTAGTTGTGTCCCCTTTTGGGGGAGCTCCATCTCAGCCAGACCCAACACACACAGTAAAGGATTTTCTCTGACTCTCAACCAGTTCTTATAGTATCTCTATTTCCGTAATGCCTTTAGAGAATATTGATCCCAGAAGTGAATACATTTTTCCAGCACTGATCTCTATCAATGTTGTTATCTTAAAGAAGAAAATCAGACCTTTTGGACATAACCCTTTTGTCATGTTGACAATATTAACTACTTTTTCTATTGGTAAATGCTATGTAATTTTCTATTGAACCTGCAATTACTTTAGCTCATACCTGAAGAATAGTCTCCCTGTCTCTAGCATAAACAGGAACTCCGACAAATATTTATGATAAATAAAATAACCAATATTTTATTTTTTCCTCTCCAACATTCTTGGGAACACCAAATGCTTAACAATCTGAAGATTTCATTTCCCTTGAAAAGTGGTTAGATTCCCCCTTCAACAATTCACCTCTCCTCTAGTTTCTTAAAATCATGTTGTCAAGGTCACAGATGATCTAAATCATGTGAAGACTTGGGAGATAATCTGCAAGTTTAAAAGGAAAGGGCAGAGACAGGAATGGAGAAAGAAAGGGCAGAGACAGGAGCGGGTTATCCACCCTCTCCAAGAAAGGCTTCTATCCATGCCATGATGTATTTTGTAATCCCACACTAGTTTCAAAATTCACTCTCAAACTCTACAAAGCAGTCACAGGTATTCTGGTTAACACTGAATAATATTTGATGAGAATTGCATAGATTCTGCAGAACCACACATGCAGCGCGATATTGCTCAACGTGACTAAAATTAAGAAAATTTGGCCCCAAAGAAAATGACTCATGCTCATCTCCCTTTGTAGTTATTTTAATACTGAAGTAATTAGAACTGAACTCTTGTTTCTTTCTCCCTAGCCCATCAACAGCTCTATTTTATGCCAAACCACTGGCACCATGTCCAGGTAGCTGATGGTTATCTTGTTAACAAGAGGATTTATGATTTTTCCAAGTAGTTAATACTCCACACAATCATTTTGTACAATTGTCAGATTGAAAGATCCTAGGCACAGTTTTTGCTATTTAAAGGCTGCACAAAGTAGTCTTTATAGCATTTATTGAGAGATGAAAAAATGCAGAAAGCTTATAAATGCTTCTTTATATTGAACAAAACCCTTGCAGGATATGAACTTCATTGATCTGAATAGTGTATCTGTCTTATAGCCCAGGACATGCAGAGTCCTCTGTGCTCCCTAGCCACCCCTTTGACAGAAAGGAATCAGTCTTGGAGAATGGTTTTGAGAAAAGCTGTCAATGTGTGGGGTTACATGTTCTCTGAAGGAGGGAAGCCAGAAAACACCTGAGGTTTGTAGAGATTCATGATGAAATAACTCCTATTTTGTGACAATCTTTGTCTAGGAAAAATAATTATTCTTTTTCTGATGTTTTTGTAGAAAGTAACTTGGTTGCCTCCCTACCCCTTTAATCCTGTAGTCAGAATTTCACAATGGCTCAGCCCTTGAAATCAATGGAAGCTGAAGATAAGATGTCATTGTGAAATGTTGATTTTCTGAACTAGAAGTGTCTTTAACCTGAATATCGGTGTTCTTTTAATGGGGGACAAAAAAAAAAAGAGAGCAGAATGATTCATTTCCTCTTTGTTAAAGTGAAGCATAAGAATTCATGATCATAAATCAAGTTAATTTTGTGACTTTTTCTTCCATCATCTTAATAAAATGAGCCACCTTGCCTTAGACCAGAAAACTACTTAGTTCAACATCCAGTATCCCACTGTGTCCATAAGTACCCAGTAACATCACTGCCTAGGAAAGAGTAAGAGCAGGCCAAATATTCGTAATACTTCCTTCTTATATTTTCTCAGCATTTAGTTATTTTAGCACTGACATCTCCTGAGCTGGTTTGCTTTTCGTGTGTCCCATACAAAGGACTCCTCTCACAAGAGCAGTTTCCTTGGCAACTTTGTCACATTTTTAGCATTCACAGGGTCATCTCTCAAGGAGCTGTGCAGATCCACTTCTCTCTATATGTGGTACTACTAGCTTCCTCTAATCTTAATCCTTTTTTAAGATGACCCCTAGTAGCTTCATTTGTAGTTCTCATATGAGAAGAGGCAATGAACAGTTGAATCCTCTCCACCTTTTCCACATCACTGATTTTGCAGCTTTCTTTTGAATTCTCCATCAATCTTCCCTTTCCCAAGCTTAAACACATTGACTTAAGAATAAGTTCCTCACACAGAAGCTGGTCTGGAACCTGATTCCCCTTCCTGTTCTGCTCTGAAAGTTTTCCAGTTCTGTATATTTCTTGAAGAGATCAGAACTGTGTGTTTTGTTCATGATGTGGATGGATCATGGATTTATATAGTGAAGCTTTCTACTTAAAACATTTATAAGAACATTTTCATTAGTTTTGGTTTTCCTATTTGCCTTTAGAAAGTATGGGAGTGAAGACTGCGTGGAAATTCAGTAGCAGTTTTAGGAGTTCAGGGGCAAAGTTGTGAATGTGTCTAACAGCAGATAATCACGCAACTGTTTATCCACTTTCTGAAATACTTGCTGTATGTATGCTTAGGAGCTGAACACTTCCTTTCCTTCTTTTGGGATGAGATATTTTTAAAGACTACTGCACACATTTTATGTGTACAAGAAAAAATCATTTATTCTCAATTACCTTCATGCTACTGTCACCATCACTCCCATTGCTTCCAGACATGTTGAGATGCATATGAGCAGTGCTCCTGCTCCACATATATTGGCTCTTGTTATGGGTTTAGCCAGGTGGGCCTAAACTTAGGTTTTAAAGTTCAGCTAGACCTAGGATTGTCAGCTGATTTAAGCTGGGCTGAGCTAGCTAACAGCTGACTTCTTCCAGCCAATAATATTGTATTCCATACCATACTACATCATCTCAAAGGGGGTAAAATCCAGTGTGTGGGTGTGGCTCGGTAAGTTGCTTCACAGCTGTGGTGCCAGCAAGACACTCTGCTGTCCCAGGAGGGATGGGGAGGCCCAAGCCCAGAGCACCGGCTCACCATCATGTTATCTTAGGGAAGTGTTTGTTCTTAGCTTTTCTCTCTGCTTAAGTCTGTCTCTGAAGAATTGACTTCTCTAAAATGATTTGTAGTTAAAATAGTAGAATTTGTGTTTACTAAGAAGTGGGAAGTTATTTCTTGTTATACAAAACTTGTGTAAGTGTGTGTTATATTGTAGTTTCCTCTTAATTTTCTCTTTTCTGTATAAATACATGTAGTTCGTTTCAGCATAAACCTGGTTTTAAGGGTTTTTCTTTCCTCTCCCTCTTCCCCTTAGCTGGTTGGGGGGAGGAGGAACCCTTTTCACTCTGTCCTGGACAGTTGGCATTTTGCCAGCTCAACCCAGGACAGCTCTGTTCTTTGCAAAATAGCTATCAAACACAAAGTAATGGAAACTTGTTTTTCATATTGGCTCAAGTGTATGCTTATTTTACAAAGACATTCCGGGTAAAAGTAAAATGCGTACCAAAATGTGCAGATTAGTCTTTTTGCTATCTTAATTGACTATAGAGATGAGAGGGATTGGTTTTCCTTGCCTTGCTGTAGCTGTACTCGATAGACAATGTAGCACCATAGCACAAATAATAGTGTAGCTATATGATTTAGTTTTACACTAGATATTAGTTCTGCATAAGCTTTATACTAATAAGCTTTTACCTTATTGTTCTTTGGTAGGCAAAGAGGAAATGTAATTCCAAGCTTCACTGGCAACAAGAACAGTGCTTGTTTTAGAAGCAACATAATGTAGAGACATGTCAAAGCATTACTGATTCTTCAATATCTCTGGCAGTGTGACATTCTGAACATAATTCTCAAGAGGATAATGAACAGCAGTGTGTTCACATCAGCTTTTTTTGTGCGTATTTGTGTGGTTTGGGTTTACTTTATTCTTCACAACAGAACTTCTTTGCTCCTGTTTGTCAGCAGCAGCTGTTCTGCTTTGTGTTGATGCTCCATCACGCTTAATGGGTTCTGAAAGACATAGCGGTAGTGCATTTATTTTCCTCACTATAGAAAGATGTAAGCTCAAATCCAGATACAATTCTATTCTATAGTTCCACTTTGATTGCTCTGATTTCCAAAGAATTTGGTGTAAATGGAAAATATCCCCAAAAGAAAACAATGACACTTTCCAGAAGGCAAATGAAGTTATATTTATCCTGTTTTGTAGTTTCCATGAGCTACCTTTGTGAAGCTGTTCTAATGAAATAAATGCTAGAGGACTTTCTTATAAGTGTTACTCTCAAGAGATGTTGGGATGAAGCAATTTGCAACTACATTATGTGTAGAGCTGGGATATTTTTGGAATTCATTTAGTACATAAATTCATGGAGTTTAACTTATGACAAGCTACATGGATTTCCCTTGATTTGTGACAGTGTTCCCTAAACGCCTCCTCTCATGTTTTTCTGTGTTACAATGTGGACTATTTGCCTGCAGTCATGTAGAGTTTAGCTGAATTTGAGAACAGTTACACAGTTAAAAAAATCAAATAACATTTAGCAAAATATCTTTGCTGAATGCATAGAAAACAGCAGCCCCCACAAACCTCTCCCCCCCCTAAAATGTACTGAGTTTTTAGGTTAATTTCAGTGAAACCCTGCTGACATTCTTTACAACCTTATTGGCTGAATCCCTTTAAAGAATATTAGTAGTCTCAGTTTTTCACTGAGAAAAAGTTGTTTCCATGATGCTGATCTACATTTCTTTGATGTTTTCACAAAAACCAGTGAATAAATCTTAGAATGATGATGTCATTCCATACTGAATTATTCTTTTCATGAAAAGTATCAGCACTGAAGTTCTGCTTACTATATCACTTTGTATGCCTTATGCATGTAAAATCAGAGATACTATTGCAGGAGCTGTTTGCCTTAATTTAATATCAATGCAGGATTTTTTTATACTTCTAACAGGGATTAAAAAATATTTAAAATAAATTAATGACCCTTTTTGGTTAAAGAATGGGATGTTCAGGTACAAACCTGCAGAACCACATAACTTTGTTACTTTTTGAGGGTAAAATTACATCACTTTCAGGCATTATTTAAAAGGCTGCTACCCACAGTAGCATTGGCAGCTGTAAACCTGCCAAGTGAATGAAGCCATGGATAGAAAAATTGCTGATAGTTTATTCAAAGGGCATGTAAGCTACTCATCCCTGAATGACCAAACATTATAGAATTAGGTGAGAATAGAGGAAAAGTTGAGATAATGAAGATTTCTTTTTTGATTAAGGTGATAAGATTTAGAGGAAAGGGTACACTGTAATTTGGGATGGCAGATGTTTTGTGGGGCTCCACATGAAAAGGAGCAAGAACTGAGTGAATTTTGGTGAAGATTTGATGTCAGCTGTATTGGGAGCAGAATATGACAGTAACGGAGCTCCAGATCAGCAGTTTTAAAATAGACAGCTTCTACAGGAGAGAGGCATTGCTGCTTTTTCTAGGAATTTTGGTGCATGGTCAGTCCTTTCCCTTTGTTTCCCTGGACACCACAGAAACTAACAAGACCACTGAGAAGAGTGTTTAGCTCTTCCCATGTGCATAGGTAAAAGAGGACATCACTCATCAGGCCTATGAAACTATCTCAGTTAATCAAATTTCCTGTTTGTTCTGGGGTAGATGAACAACAAAATGAGCTGATATGTCTCACAATTTAGTTTCATTTTATTAATTAAAAAATAAATCAGGCTGAGACTTTTTACATTTGTGTTTTCAAACAAAAGTTTCTGAAGTGATGTTGGGATAGAGAGCTGCATATCATCTCTGCCTATGCTCCAGGGCAGCAGAGAACAGAGCCAGTGCAGGTCTCTGGAGTAGGCAGACAGGACAGAACTTAACAACTGCACTAAACTTTTCCTGTATCAGCCAATGCTGATACAGCAAGAACTGAGAATGGAGGTAATAGTCTGCATGAAAGTCTCTGCATGTCACCCTGGAGGCCTGTGGCAAAGCATTAAGTTTCTTGGTGAGTTGTTTAATTTTTACTTTAGATGATGACAATTTTTGTATTTTTTATCTACCTCCCAGCCCCCCACCCCCACCCCCTTAAAAGTGAATGTGAACAAAAGGGAAAAGAAATATTATAGGAGGGAGCGTAATAGAAATGCTAAAATTGAAATTAAATGAAGGTCCGATAATCATCTGTCACTCAGTTTCCCAGTATTATCCTTTAATAACCTTATTGTCTCTTTGCATATTTGCTTCTTATCTATTTAAAGCAGTTGTTTAGCATTCACAGCCTGATTGGTTCATCATCTCTTTCCAAAAGAAAGGAAAGATAATATCCCTAGGACTCAGATAGTTTTTCCTTCTTTTTGTTCCATTAGTTGATGAGAAACCATGGAATTAGCATAAAATACCCCAAGCCTTTGCTAGGTCTAGATTAAAGATGGCCTTGAATTACAGGGCTTGGAGCCAGATCCATTCTTCCCAAAGTTTGGATGAGCTCAGATTTGGGTTTTAGGGGCTGGCAAAAAGGTAATTCCAGGCTAGCAAAGCCTGGAAAGTCCAGGAAAAGCACAGCCTTTTGTTCCAAATGAATAATTGAGAGACGCTGAGGGCACTGACGTTCAATTGCTTAACATATTTAGTATATGGAATATTCTGGGCTCCCATAAACCCAGAATTAACCTGTTTAAAATGCTTAAACACATGTAGACTTTGAAAAGTCCAAAGAATCCTGAGCCTGGCACAGACCCCAAGAAGCTACTGCTCTGAACATCTACAAACATTCATTTTCACTCATGGAGTAATTCAAATATAGTAAGTAGGTTTGGTTTCACTAGGCAGTAAGTGTGTTCCAAGACTGAGGAGTTAAGGTTTGCTGATGACACCAAGTTGGGAGGGAGTGTCGACCTGCTGGAAGGCAGGAGGACTCTGCAGAGGGATCTGGATAGACTTGAGAGATGGGCTGATTCCCATGGGATGAAGCTCAATAAGGCCAAGTGCTGGGTCCTGAACTTTGACCACACCAACCCCCTGCAGTGCTACAGGCTGGGCACAGAGTGGCTGGAGAGCAGCCAGGCAGAAAGGGACCTGGGGGATACTAATTGACAGGAAGCTCAACATGAGCCAACAGTGTGCCCAGGTGGCCAAGAAGGCCAATGGGATCCTGTCCTGTATCAAAAATAGTGTGGCCAGCAGGACCAGGGAAGTGATCCTTCCCCTGGACTCTGCGTTGGTGAGGCCACACCTTGAGTATTGTGTTCAGTTCTGGGCCCCTCAGTTCAGGAAAGATATTGAGGTGCTGGAGCAGGTCCAGAGAAGAGCAACAAGGCTGGTGAAGGGACTGGAGCATAGGTCCTATGGGGAGAGGCTGAGGGAGCTGGGGTTGTTCAGCCTGGAGAAGAGGAGGCTTAGAGGTGACCTCATCACTGTCTATAACTACCTGAAGGGAAGTTCTAGCCAGGTGGGGGTTGGTCTCTTCTCCCAGGCACTCAGCAATAGGACAAGGGGGCATGGGCTCAAGCTGTGCCAGGGGAAATTTAAGTTGGATATCAGAAAAAAATTCTTTTCAGAGAGAGTAATCAGGTGTTGGAACGGCCTGCCCAGAGAGGTCGTGGATTCACCATCCCTGGAGATTTTTAAACTGAGATTGGACATGGCACTGAGTGCCATGATTTAGTAAATGGACTGGAGTTAGACCAAGGGTTGGACTTGATGATCTCGGAGGTCTTTTCCAACCCAATCGATTCTATGATTCTATGAAATAGCACTTTCGGGGAGAACTAATTAAGAGACAGTATTTTACTTTGTGTCAGAGTATTCTCACATCAGCCTTTTGTCAGACATATCGATGCTGTGGGGACTGGCAGCAGACCTGCATAGCCACCTCTGTGTTAATTCACAGATATGAACTGAAGCCCTATCCCAGCTGTTTGTGTAAGGATGATCCCACCATGGCCAGTAGTAAATTGGTGCAAGGCTGTTAGAACTCATGATGGATGATGTGGTGTGCTGTTGGTCACAGAAATACATATGCTTTACTACATAGATTGAGGTTGGCAGAGGTATGCGGGGTGGTAACCCATGTGTGTCAGCCTTTTATGCAGATAAGAATAAACATAATGTACCAACTCCACAAACAACTAAATCTTGCATTTGCCATGTGACTCTTGTACATGTTTCTTTGGTACAGTGTGCAGGAAATCTTTAAAGTATTTGGAACACATTGAAATGGGAAATATCACTGAGTTAAATATGAGGACAACCTGATAACAGGTCCACTGCCACACCTAGCCTCCCTTCAGGGCCTCCTGTGTGAAATTCAATATTGATTGGTTAAGCTGTTCTTGCATCCTCAGTTTTCAGCTGGCAATACTGTGTGCAGTGCCTGGAGGGTGCTGGCTGAAGGACAGTTTGATGGGTTTGAGTATCTGTGTGATAATTTGGTATCGTATTATACATTTCAGGATCTTGGTCAGATTTTGATGTGATGGCTGAAGAAGTTACTCTGGCAGATGATTTGCCGGGGACTGGGGATGCAAAGGCTTGAGCTATTTAAAAACAGACCAGAACTGATGGTGCTTTCACTTGCATGCTGGGCTGTGAGTGAGGTGGTTGGAGAGCGTGCTCAGCTGTGGTGTTGGTGGGATTGGTAGCCTTGGGCAGGTGGGGTGAGAGGATGAAGGGGACAGAAACCACTGCTGCTGTGGCCCTACCATGGGCTGTCAGACATAATGAGGGGTGGAGACTTGGCGGTGTCACCTACTGTGTGAGGTCAGAGTGAACTGGGATGATTGAAATGCCCCACTAATTCTTCATCTCCAGGAGCATAATCTGCAGCAATTACTGAACTACGTCTGTTTAACAGACTGAAATAAACAAAAATGATGTTTCCTACCCCAGGCTGTACACTGTGGAGATTGGAGAGTTGTCAAAAGACTGCTCAGCCATGGTCTGAGCTGGTGCTTTGGGTGCAGGATCAGATGAACAGCTGAGGGGGAGGCAACTGATCCAGCCTAATCAAGGAAAATCAACTCTTGCTTCCATAAAGGGATAAATATTTCTGTTGAAGCAATCAGCAGTGAACCAGTTAATGGTGTGACACTTGAATATGGGCCCTGAGTTTCTGGAGGAGCAGTTCACAGCCCTTGCTTCAACCTCTGACAGGGACCTGGGGTGTGCAAAGCTGCTACTGAGAAAGACATGTGCCTGCGAGGTTCCTCCCTGAACATTCACAATTGTGTAACATCTTTGTTGCAGTTAAATCAATTGTTTACATGGAAAAGTAATGTTATTCACTTTTTTCTTCTGCACGTTTTTAACCCATCTTTCAATGTGATTTAACAGCTGGAGATGAAGAGAAGGCAGCACCAGAAGAGCAGTCAACTCTCTGCAGACAGGCAGAGAGTGCTCTGGGGACTACCTCAGGTCCATGGATGACAGATGGGAACTTATGGTCTATAACTTAACAGATGGATCCCAGATTTGTTTTTTACTTGCATGGAGAGAATCAAATGATTATGGGGCAGCTAAATAAAAGCAGCTAATCAAAGATATCTGTGATTCAGTGTAGTGATTTGGGCGAATGTAATTTGGAGGGATGAAAACCCTGTGTCAGTGACTAATGTATAAAAGCAATGGCAAGAAAGATAAATTACTGCCCTGATTCACATTCCTTAAAATTATATGTCATCAGATAAGAATTGTTTTTGTCTGCTACTCACAAACACTGGCTTTTATTTAAAAGACATTTTTTCTTCAGAAAGTGAAATAGAGATGTAATAAATTTTGATGCGATGTGCTAGATATATAGTGTTATATATATACACATATGTATTTATTACCCCACCCCAAACTGCTTTCTATATTTACTTTACCACCTACTACTGAACTGACAAAGGCAACAAGAACTTGTGTGACCTATGTCAATCTTTGACCCTTTGCATCATAGTGGGACATGGCACATTTATGTATCTGCCATTACTGATAGTGTGCTGCCTTTTTTGCATTTCATGAATGCCTATTATGGTAAGAGATACTTTTTGCTATCATTATCTTTATTACTATGAAACATACTCAATAGCACACATGGCATATGATAAATACTTGGATATCCTAGTATTGTTCAAGAATTTTCATAGTTTCAAAACTTAGCAAAAGTAACCTTCCAGGTAATGGAAACATCAAAAGGTATTGTAAATTCTCCATTCCCTTTTCCCCTGTTTGCTTATCAGAATCTTAGACAAAGTGTAGGTTAAGACATGTCAGCCTTCAATGGATGTAGTTCTCTCTCTTTTACCAGGCTGTCATGGCAGAGTCAAAGATAGTTTGGGGAAAAGAATGGTTGCTTCTGGTTTTTTTTTTTTTTGGTTTGGTTTGGTTTCTATTTGCTTTGTTTAGGATTTTGTTAGTTTGTTTGTTTTTCCTTTTTATATAACTTTTTTCCAGAACCAAGATACTGAGGTATGTTTTACCTTCATATCCTGTTTTTTTTTATGCCTAGATTTTTGAAAGAAATAAGATCTGTGCAGTCCTACTGTGTGTGCATGTGCTTATATCAGCCTCACTATAACAAGTTTTGAAATTGCTCAATTTCAACGCCCTTTAATGGAACATTGGATACCTCTCAGCTGGTAAATTCCTTCAAGACTTCAGAGAACAGGCCCCCTTGGAGACAGAAGGGCTGAGAGGTTCACCCTTTTTCAGACATTAGAATCCACAGAGGAGAATAAAGACAGAGAAACCCAAAATCTGAGTTGCATAAATTCTGCTCTTTATCAAATTGATTGTCTTTAGAACATTTTCTGTGTCATCCCTTCAAAACTTTATTAATCTTGAAAGTAACAAGTCTTACTTTCAGCATAAAAAATGGCTTCTGGCAATTACTGTATTATAAAGACCCACATAAATTACACATTCACCTTCTGGTGGTTCGTCTGAATTCAGCATTGCATATTCTTATTTAACATGTGTGTCATAGTTAATGGGATGATTATTAAAAGAGAGTGGAAAGGAAGCCTCCAGGAGAACACAGAGAGGAAACACTAGAACTACTTAAAATACTTGTTTAGTTAAAAGATGTCGGTCCTTGCAAGAAGAGGGAGCAACACCTGACATGCTGTCATGTTGTCAGAGCAGTAGACTTAACACTGTCCTATGATTGAATGTAAAAAGAAAATCTTAGATATGAAGTAGATGTCTCTCTCTTAAGTCTAACAGACCATTAATACCTTCTGGATCCCTCCTGAACATTGTGGAAAACAAGTTGGTCATTAGTGACTCGCTCTGTGTTGTGAGAGAAATTAGAAATATTTAATTTCAAAGCTCTTCTCTCAGATTTCAACTAATTGCAGATGTTATACTCAGCATCTTCAATGTGTTTTCTTTTTCCCTAAACCATAGCAAGCTGTATTGGCTTTGGGACTGGAACCAAGAGCCTTTTAGGAATTCAAGTATCTTCTTGTACTGCTAGTGGTATCTCTCTTTATATACAACTGAGAAAGTGAAGTTGTGTTTTAATGGCTGACCAAAGCAAGAGTTCTGTTAGACCTTATTGTGGCACACCTGCTTCTGTACAGGTAGTCTACACTCAAGGCTCAATAATACACTTGAGAATAAAGAAGGATAACAAAATATATACTGTGAGGGATCTGTCGTTCAGACTCCCGCTTAAAGTTGGATCAGTTGGCCTGGAGAAGAGGAGTCTCAGGGAGACCTTACCACTCTCTACAATTACCTGAAAGGAAGCTGTGGCAAGGTGGGGTTGGTCACTTCTTCCAGGCAACAAGCAGGAGCACAAGAGGGCACAATCTTAAGCTGCACGAGGGGAGGTTTAGGTTAGACATTAGAAAGAAGTTCTTTACAGAAAGAGTGATTGGGCATTGGAATGGGCTTGTCCAGATAGGTCATTGTGTCACCATCCCTGGAGGTATTTAAGAAGAGACTGGATGTGTCACTCAGTGGTCTAGTAGGCAGGGTGATGTTAGGTGAAAGGTTGGATTTGATGCATCTCAGAGGTCTTTTCCAGTCTAGTTGAGTCTATGATTCTAGGTACTCCAAGACCCCTTGTTGAGTCAAGTTTTGAGGCTCTCTGGGACAGAATTGCCATAACCTTTCTGGGCCATCTACTCCAGTTGTACATAGTCTTGTGATGAAGGATTTTTTCCTTAAAAGTTGCTATTCATTCCCTAATCTTTTCTTCTTTGCTGATCTGTGTGTTTATGCTGATTCATTTTGCACTGGGAGATTGTGCAGGAGTTTGAACAAAGATCTCTAGAGCTAAAAGCATGTGAGTAGTTTCTTGAGGTACAGTGGTTGCTTAGACATTGCAGCTGTCATTTGTGAATTGGACACCATCAGAGACTAGTAATAATTCCCAAAAGGTTTCCATGACTCAGGACCCTGATGGAGCTTTCTTTTAGCATAATTTCCAGACATTCCAGCTTTGGGATCAAGATATGCATGGGATGGAATTGAAGCCTTTTGCATGAGAATGCACAAAGGGGACTCCAGAGTAGTTTTGATGAAGCCTTACATCTTTGTCAGTCCTTTGACCTGCACATCCAGGAGAGGAGTAAACAGAGCTATTAATGATGATAGACCATAATGGAGTCTAAAGCAGCACTCCATTTAGGAGGTATATGGGATGGTCCTCCAGTTTGAGTCATGTATCCTGAGTAACTGGAGGGAAAAAGCATTTGGGCTGCAGTTGTGTTTCCTTCAGTTCAACCTGAAAACATTGGGTAAGAAAGGATGTTGATGGTCAACCTTATCCTAGAGATTTCATGAAAGACAGGGAGAAAGCTGAAATAAATAGGGAAAACCAACACACAGAACAAGTCTGTGGCTGGACATAAATTGCCCATAAGAAGAAGCAGCTGACCTTCAAGAGCAGAGGG
Source organism: Pithys albifrons albifrons (assembly GCF_047495875.1). Taxonomy (NCBI): domain Eukaryota; kingdom Metazoa; phylum Chordata; class Aves; order Passeriformes; family Thamnophilidae; genus Pithys; species Pithys albifrons. The sequence continues at coordinate 67,994,121 of NC_092461.1, read as the reverse complement.
CATGAGTGCATATTAACATTTATGGAAAAGTTCAGATATTTGAGGTGCTACAGAGAAGATTTGGCTGTACGAGTGTGGGCAGAGGGGAAATACGGCAATTCAACTAAGGTATGAACAAAAGAAAGGATGGAGAGAAAGTGTGGGTAACCAAGGTTAGCTAACAAAGTTTTCCACTTTGTTCTGTACTTCTAGGGCACTTAGGTGGATTGGACTTATGTTAATATGGAAGTTGTATCATGGCTTGCACTCTTAGTTGCATAACATCTTTGGGGCATGACTGCTGTTGCTTACTGACAAATATTATTAGAAATGCCTCTTGTGCATGTTTTATAACCCATGAATACATTTTGGCAGCTGGAGAAAAAGAAGATCAGCCAGCTCCCCACAGACGGAGGACAAATGTTCCTTTGACTGCAGTGGGAAGAAAATTGCATGTTTGATATAAAGATGTGTAATTGAAAAGTCTACTGGGTTTGGGGATGTGGCCACTGGCAATCATAATCAATGGTTCCCTGAGGTTTTTTTGGTTATATGGCATTATCTATCACTTGCTTGTACACTTCAGTGCAATTTGAGAAAAGCTTCAGAGTGAATGGCTGGTAAAACTCAACATTCAGACCCACTATGACCTGGTATTTTCTTGAAATTCAGTATGACTATTGCCATTTACATGTTTGGTTCATCAATTTCTCTTTTTGATAACTCTCTGTAAAGGTCATATATAGTTTGTATTTCATACTTGCATGAAATGTCCCATTTTTACTTTATGAATTTTTATTTTAGAATCCCAAAATCCTAGAATGGCTTGAGTTGCAAGAGACTTTAAATATCATGTAGTTCCAACCCCCCTGCCAGAGGGGAGGATGCCACTTATTAGATCATGGTGTTCAGGGCCCCATCCAACCTGGCTTTGAACACTTCCAGGATCTGCATTAAACCATTTTCATCTGTATTAAACACTTTATAACTGTATTAAATCCTTGATAAAATATAAATTTTTCATCTGTCAAAAAATGTGCTTCCATCTTCAAGGAGCATTCAGGTTTCATAGTATCTCAACAATTTGAGTGCTACCAAAGCTCAATATAAATCCCTTGTTCTCCTGTTGCCCAAATACATTAGTTCACACTTTCTCTGCCAAAGAATGAAAGGAGTAACTTATCTTATACAAGACACTTTAATGTGTTCAGAAGCAAATACACAAGCATAGCAAAAATCTGTATTTCACTTTGTTTCAAACTCTTTATTCCTCTGGTGATTCATGCAAGAGAGGCGATCTTGTCTTGGAGGTACTTTCTGCTGTTGGATTTTCCTTCCCAAGCCCACCTGCCTTACAGGGAGAGCTCTGTCTCTCTGGAACTGCCTCCTTTTGCCTAATCCATTGTCAGGTCACTTTGGAAGAAGGTAAGGCAGTTAGCAGTGTTGCACTGCTGACCATTCAATGTAGAAGGGGAAGACTGGGGAGACCTACAGATCCAGCATTTTGTCCCTATGATGGTGAGCTCTCCTTTTCTTTCTGCTGTTCATCAGCACATCACATCCCACTTCATTGCTGCAAGCATATGCCTTCCCTGAGGTTTCTTGTGGGTGAACTTCTTTATTCAGGTGCTCGACAGTCAGACTAATGGCAGCTCATGCCACCTTCAGCTGTGAAGGTGAGCACTCCCTGGTCTGAACGTCCTCATCACACAAGACCCTTTGTATGGCTGACTGAAACCAGCATCTGTTGTGAGCAGATTGTATTTGGAGTCCTGGTCTAGTCCAGCCTGCAGGCTGGATATCACTGCAGATGTGTTGGCTCCTGTCCACACTCCAGTTGCTTTTGCAGAAGCATCTTTATGGTTGCTGCCAGCCATGGTGCTGATCTCCCATAAATGCAAGGCTTGCTCCTCATAACTTTGCTGTGCGTCTCTAGATGTATTTGAGATGAAGTCACGATTTTTCATATTTTGCTTTAAAAGCTGAAAGAAGAGGCTGCTGTGCTGTCTTCCAGGCTCAGTACTGACTGGAAAGGTATTGAATGTCTAACCTCCCACGCAAGCCATACCTGGTACATCGTGTGCTCTCGTGCTGAGTGGCTGCTCCCTCCTCTCTCCACTGAGACCAGCACAGCCCCTTCTCTTCTCCCCACCATTTTAGACAACCTGGTGGTTGTCCAGGTTTTTGCATTGTGAGAATGATTAATTCCATTGTGGAAATGTGAAACAAATGTCTACGTACTTAATCTTATCCCCTCCTTTATATAGGTAGAATTGCCTCTGGATCTTTTTAGTAATAATTATCTAGCGCAAGCCAAAACATTTTTAATAGACTCTAGAAAATACCTGGCAAATCTTAACTACTTCTAGAATGGATTCAGTGATGAAGGAATTTCCTAGAGCTGCTCTGTTCTGTGGTCATTTTTTCTAACAGTGTTTTAATTCCTTTTATGAAACATATCTTGAATGAAGTGGCACTTTTAGTTACAGTATTGTTGGAAGGTATACAGAGATGTGAGTGCTAACAGTAATGGCACCATGTAGTTTTTACATCCCAGATTTTCAATATCTTCATAGACTTCTAGAAATAACATTAACAAAACATAATCCAAAAATGTGAAATGAAGGAAGAGAACTGAGAAGTGATTTGCACTAAGAGTTGCTGCGCACACACAGCAACAAAACAAGATCACAGAAGCAGTGTTTCTGTCCAGGTGCACTTGAAAACATTCATCTTTGATCCTATTTCTTTGTTTGTCTTCATTCTTAAAGAAATATTAAACAAACAAACAAAAAGGCAGACACAGGGGAACACAAGTGCTGGCTACCAGCAAGACTGGAAATTCCAGTATCTATGAGCCAAGGAATTAAAAAGAGTAGATGTGAAATACCATGTTAGTCTAGTCCCACTGCCTGTATGACAATTCATTTCTACCTATTGCAACTTTGGTTTTATTGATTGTCTTCTATAGGTCTATTAACTTATAGATGAAATAGGTGACAGTCAGAAAGAGAGATTTGAAGAGCAGTTTGTTTCTTGAAAAGACTTAGAGGTGGTTTCAGGTTGTGCAGTTGATGATCCAACCATGATGAGCAATTTTTGCTTTTGAGAGTGGTAACTAATCAATTTTTCCCCAATGATTATGCCCTTTTTACAAGGGCATGTAATGATAGAGTAAGGTGTCATGGTCATAAGCTGAAGGGAGGTAGATTTAGAGTAGACATTAGGAATAAATACTGAGGGTGATGAGGCACTGGCACAGTGGCACAGTTGGAAGTAGGTGATCTTGAAGGTCACTTCCAACCCAAGCCATTCTATTATTTTCTCCTAGAACTTGTATTACTAGTCTTTTGGAGAGCAAGGACTGTGGGGGCTATACAATTGTGTTAGGTGATTTAAGTAAATTATTTTAATCGTCCCTGCATACATTTTTCCAGATTGTTCTGTGAGTGTGGAGTGAAATGTGCCCTATGAAGAGGAAAAGATAAGTGCAAGGTGATAAATTCAGGTACCACTTAGTGTCTCCCAGTTGAATATACTCGAGTTTTTGCTTTGTGAGCCTCCTGTCTTTCATATATTCCCAAAGTTATCTGCCACGTGACCATCAGCATAGTAAGTGGAAGTACCAAGGTTCCTAACAGTTTGCTCTTCTTTCACCTGCAGGCAGCTGGTCATTTGCAAGGGCAGTTGCTGTGTCAGAACACTGGCTGTGCTTGCAGGTTAAGCTACACACAGTGAAGGTTCCAGGTCTGTGCTCTGTTGCATGGTTCTCAGGCTTTTTCTAGTTTGAGATTTTGCACTTTAGCTCTCCTCATTTTGTGTCTTATTCAGCCCCTGTTGCATAGTTTGCCTTTATTTGCATAAAATAATTACTTTTACAACTGCTTACATAAATGCATATTCAATTTCTCTCTAACTCATTCCATGCATCACGCACTGAGGTTTTATACCCTTCACAGTCCCCGGCAGCCCTACAATAGTCATTCTTCATGGAAGTGCTTTTCAGGATGTGAGCTATGGAGCTGCAGCGCAGTGGTGTTGCCTGTGCCATTGAAACACCAATCTCACAGTGCTGTTTGCTAAAGATCTGGCTTGTGGCAAACATGTAAAGATGAGTCTTCCAACTTATCTGTAACAGAAAGGAGTGTATTGGTTGAACTGTCTTAATGACAAGAATAAATATCCTCAATGAGAGCAAAATAAAAAGAATTTAACTTCTAACAGTGTTAGCTCAGTTTCCTAAGTAAAGGAAGCAGAAGTGGTCATTTATTTGTTTTGTGTAAGTTTGCAAACCATGTTTGTTCACTGGGTCTGTGCAGCCAAGTGAATATTTAATGAACAAAAAGTGAGATAAAAAAAAAGGGAAAAAAATAGGGGCAGCTGTGAAAGCCCTGGTTATTATCAGCCAGCTGGCAGTCACCCCCAGGGCATTGGCCAGCCAGCATGAGCACTGCTGTGGAGGTGAAGTGTCGTGTCAGAGCATATGTGGGTAGAGAGAGGATTTTTGTGATAGTGTTTAGGGCACAAAGAGCAAGCAGCCAGAGGAAGAAAAGATCATTAGTTACATGAATATGCTGCTTGTGGAGCAGTGTGTGTGTGACATCTTGACTCACAGAGCCTGAGTCATGATTTTGAAAACTTTCATGTTGGCAGTAGACAAGCTGATGGACCCACGAGTACAATCTCTACTTGATGAACTTTGCGTTAAAGATCTTTTGTAGCCTGGCTATCTCTCACCTGTTTGGGGGAAGGACGCATCAGCCCCAACCTCAAACCCTCAGGCATGCTGTGTCCATATGTTGCAGCATCCCTCACTATCCAGGTCAGTTTTGACACTGTGTGATACTCCCTGAAAACAGCTTTCTTACCAATTCCAATTCTTTGTCAGCCCATAAAAGTGGATTAAGGCAGAGAGAGATTTGACAGATTAAACGAATATAAGAGTATCACAACAGTTTCAAGCCCTGAATTTGGGGAGCAGAGATTTTAATAATGAATATTGATATTGAAAATAAAAGGAAGTGTTTCAAAGTTAAAAGTTTAATAAGCTATTAGTTTGCTATTTTCCATCATATTAAACTACAAAAAAATCTTTATATTTAGTATGACAATAGCATTGATTTTACTCTATTTTTCAAGCTGTTCTTTATTGCATGATTATGATTGAAATCAGAGAATTAAATGTAATGCTGCAATGATTCTTCTTCATCTTTTTCTGGTATACTTTCTGTGCTCTTGTTTTTAATTTCATCCACATTTATGTCTTGTATATCTATATGTATTTGCTCCTTTACCCTTAGCCTCAGTTCAAATATGAAATGAGCCCACACCTTTGCATTTTTGTTATGACTAATTTGTAATAAGGAAGGCCCGCTCACTTTCCAGTTTGCCTTGAGAATTGTTAGAAATCATTGTTTATTCTTATGATAATTGGTACTTGGTAGATTTTTATCTCCTCCTGTAAACATTCATGAACAACTGAAGACACAGTCTCTATATCCAGTGAAAGCTGCTGTTCTGATAATATTAATACCCATAATATTAATGCACATTCTCATGCATAGTGCCTGTACTTCATGATCCATCACATTTTTATTTATAGTTTCACAGTGTCAGAATGCCACAAATCCAGGTCTCCTAAATTTTACACAATTAATCTGTTGCATCCTAACCTAAATGTTTTGAACTGTGTCTGCTTCAGCTATCTGCAGCAGGGTAGCACTCTGATGGGAGAGAAGCTGTGCTGACATGCATCTGACGCCTCTGCTTGCAATGGTTTTTGTGGAGCATATATAGAGAAACTGCTGATACAATCAAGCGTGGAAGTAATTGAAGAGTGACCTGGAGGGAAGCAGTTCTACTCTGCCAAAACCTAGCAGTCCACCATCCACAGCTCTCATTGTCCTCCCTCCAGATTCAACCCAACTGGATCCAGCCTGGATGGTGTTAGCAGCAGCAACAGGCAACTGCTATCAAAGGTCATGGACAACATGCCAACCCACCAGGACATCAAGGACCTTTTGACTTAGTTGACAGCACATCAGCACATTTAATAGAAGAGCCATGGCAATTTTTACTACTGTTTGCCATTGTAGGAAAAGAAGACCATGAGATTGAAAGAAACAAACTTGTTTTAGCTATTAATTTAGACACTGTTTTCCTGTAACATTCAGACTATTTTTAAAACTGCTTTATTTCTATCCCAAAGTATCTTTTCTTCCTTCCAGTGCTCAGCTGGATGCATGATGTTTGTCCCTGGCACTTTTTCTTCCAGTTAGAATTAGGAAACTTTTCTTATAGAATGTGTCTTAGTTTTCCAAAGCACTGTGCAATGTCCTATTAGCAGAGACATGGGAAAACTCAACACTATATTATAAATTAATTTAATGTATTCTTTATGTGAATGCAGTAATAGGACCAGAAATTCAGACTTCAGTATGATCAGTTTTTAAATCTTATAAATTGCAATACAACAAAACATTTAAAGGTGCTGAGGCTGTATTATTCCCTCCCCTTCAATTAAAACCTCAATTTTCTAACACTTCTTTGCATCTGTGGATTGATATTACATGTAATACAGACATAGACTGATGGCAGGGGAGAGAGCTGCAGCCACACGGCCATAGTCTTATCACATAATGCAAGCACATATACCTTGGAGACAGATGCCAGCATGAGTCCTCTTAGCTCCCAAGTCTGAGGGAATCTACTCTACATAGTACTACCTATAGTTTGAGATTAATTATGAGATATTTTTGGTTAGTTATTTGGTAGATTTTGGTTTTACAGTACTCTTGCAATTGCATGGAAAGAGGGTCCTGAAGTCTGTGCAGTATGGAAGGGAGAAGTTCCCACTCCTTGGTCATTCTGTGGCTCCATATGCCATATGTCATGCCAGAACCTCTTGTCTCTCCGCAACAAAGAAGAGCCAGAGATGAGTAACGGAGAGTGGTATGGTCTGACCAACATAGATTTCGAGAAATTCTAGCTTGGTTCTTTCCATAAATGCCCACTTTGGTAACAAACCCTGTGGCCTGTTTGTCAAGAGGGAGCACACAGTGCATGGCATTGTAGGACTGTGGAAGACTGTTGCTAAGGTGAATTTTATCTTCATTTTTTTCTTTAGAAAGTATTTTCTCCTTTTATGATTTCCCAAACACTTATTTAATGTTTTATTAGCAGTTTTAGGAAAATACCTTTTACTGCAGATTTCTAAAAATTGAGATAATTTAATTCTTTTTATTTAAGAGAAATGGAGTAATTGTTGATTTTGCTTCTGTATTTCTATGAAGTCATAACAGGCATCATATGGTAAAGGGAAAGGGATGGGCAGACAGGCAAAAGACTGTCTCATGAAGCCATCTTACTTCCCTGTGGTTCCTCCATCTGTAAGGGCCCATGCATCCAGCAGCTGATGCCAGATACTTGGTACAGTCATACCATGTTTGGGAATGAAATGATGACAATGTATGGCTGTTTAGAAACACGAGATTTGAAATTCAGGGCTCAGGAAAAAAATGGCACAACCGCTCTCGTTTCATGACTTTAATCTCAAAGGCAAGCATACCTCACACCGGATGGAAAAAGCAGGAAACAAGCTATAAAACAGGCAAGATCAGGTGCAAAATAAGCTGTGGGACAGGGTTGGCCGATGGATTTAGGTTTAAAGCAGGTTGTGCATACAGCTAGGGGAAGTCGAGGAATAGGGATAACCAGAACTGAGAATAAGCCTAGCTTTATCCAAGAATATAAGAGCGAGGGAGTTACTGAATGGGACTTTGCTATCTGCCTTGGAACAAAAGAGGATCCGAACGTACTTTAAGTTGCAGCCTCTCTGTGGGTATTACAATTTCTAAGCAAGAAATGAATGAGGAAAAAGGTTTGACTATACTGACCTTTTGGATGAAGGGCAGATAATGGTGCATATGTGCATGCTGCTATGCATTTGTTTATTATGAGAATATTTAGATAGCTGCTAAACTTTCTACTTCATAAAAAAAGACCTGTTACAATCTGTTTTAAATTAGAGATGGGCTGCAGACCAAATGGTTTTTTACATGATAGGTCACAGGAATTAAAACCATTTCACAAGCCTATATTCTTACTTTGAATGCAGCTATTAAAAAGCTTCTTTTCTAATGAAAAGTTGATTTCATTCAAGATTTGTTTAAAAAAAAGGTCAGTGGAAAATTTCTGACAATGTTAAAGTTTCCAAAGTAGCAGTTTTTGGAATAAAGCGTTTCAATTTTTGACTTTTGAAATGATTCCTTGAGTCAATTTTAATATATTTTATACAAAGTTAAGGAGTCAAAAGAGAAAGGAATTTGAAAGCAAGTATTGCTATTGATCAGAAGTTAACCTTTGCCTCCAAAATTTTTGTGTGAGAAGGTTTAAGCCTTTGAATTCAGCTATGTCTCAGAAATTTCAAAATTCTGAGTGAAAGGAAGTTTCTCCAAGGCTTTGCAGTTGTTTTCTTCTGTATTAAAACTTGAAAGGTTTGAAAATATTTACAGACATGGTATAAAACAAAGGTTCACTTTTGTGAACCATCATGAAACAAAAATGGCCTTACAAAAGTCACTCAAGTATCAGTCTGCCATATAATTTTGCTAAAATATTGTATGTGGTACCATTTTAAAAACTTTTGTGTGACTGGCAAAATTCTTGGTCTCCAATATTATTAAAGTTAAATTAAGACTTTTATGATACAGTCAGTTTATCTTCTTAATATGGAATTCTATTTTTTGAACTGATAAAGATGTTTATTTATGATTTCAGTTTATAAGTGTAATTTTTTTTTCAAATTTGAGTATCATAAAGTATAAACCAGACATGGTTTTTGGAAGGAATCACCTCTTTGTAGAAAGCAAAACCAGAGGATATATTTGAGCAATACAGAATATGCTATCACTGTATAGTACACTGGATAGCAGGAGGAATGATTTCTTTGTACTATACCCTCACTAAAATTTCACTTATTTTCTACTTTAATTCCCTTTTTTGGGTAAAAAATCCACATATTTTAAATGTCTTCTTAGTCAGTTTATACAGTGTCAGGCAAACCATTATGCTATTGATGGTTTAAAGTGGGAACCAGCTCTAAAGGATATATTTTTATAATTTTTGTGTTTGAGGTAACCAATCTGCTATCTTTAGCATATCACAAATATACCAAATGTCTATATCAATTTGTGTGAATGTAATCACTATTTCTGGGTGATTTTAGTCACATCATGATTTCTTTGAATACATGAATTACACTGTGTTCATTCCCATGCATTATATCTATTCATATTTGAAATTTGTATCTGGATTATATTTATAGCACCATTTCACACCTTTCTTTTTTTTTTCTTTTTGATCAGTTAACTTATAATAAGGTTTTGGTAAAGATCTTCATAGTTCTGAGCCTGAGTTTGCTGCAGACATTGGAAAGGTATTTGTTGTCTCAGAAAACTAATTCCATGAATGGTCTAGCTAGTAAACCTTTTTTTTAGAATACTCAAGGCTATTGTAAAATAGAGTTATTAATTATGAGAACAGGATACCTTTATTAAGTGACACCAATAAGCTTATTGCTTGTTAAAAACATTCAGATAGTGTTATGAAGAGCTTACAATCTAAGTTTGATCTTTGAAATGAGATTTTATCTGACAATTAAAGACATTAACAAGAACTCCAAAATAATGCTACATGATGGGAACTACAGTACATTTTTTCAAAAAAGGTTTTGTTGTTTTGTTGTTGTTTTAATTTTTTTTTGGTAGAAAGGAGATGGATTCCCCCCCTTTTTAAAATTTGCTGTTAACTAAGTATTAGAAATTTCATTAATATGTAGAATCCGCATTACATGTTTGCTTAATGTACTGGTAAGTGACAAAATAGTGGATTTTAAAACTTTTTTTTTCTTTCTTTTTTTCCCCCCCGAGTGCAGTGATATATTTCTTTTTTATTGTTTAGCAAAACTCAGAGAAATGAACAGATGGATGACTTTAATACCCAGCTAGCAGTGACATTTCCAAAAGTGTCATATTTGAAACAAATCATTGGACAACAGGCTTTGCACTGTTAGTCTCAACTCCCTAAAAGACACACCACTGGAGAAATACATACATTCTTGTCTGAGGACAAAGAGGTCTGAAAGTCTGTTAATGAATCACATAAGAAAAGGGGTTTTGAAGTCTTTTGACTGCAATAGTGTCTTTCCCGCTGAGAAGTTAACAATCTGTTGGCTCTCTTTTTCTCTTTTGAACATTAAAAAGGTTCCATTATTGCTTTTCTTTCTAGCTGGGGAGAAAGCAAAATCCTTGACTTTACTATTGTGAAAAAAAATCTTTTCCTTTGTAGTAGCAAAACTAATAGACAAACATTTTAAAAGACCAACCATCTGCCTTTGCCCACCAGAGTGACCATTGGGAATTTCAAGTCCATGCTCTGTATGAGTCCTTGTGTTGGGACATATTCTGTGGCCTTTTTACCTTGAAAAAGGAGATTTCCGAGTAAGAGCAAAGGTTGCAATCTTGTCTTGAAGCAGGTGTCACTGTTTCTTCATTGCCAATTTACTCACAAACACTATATTAAAACTACTGTGATATTGTAATTATATATATATATGTGATTGTGTATATATAATCCTTTCCTTTTTAAAGCAGAACAACAGTGGTGTATGAAAAACTTGGATGCCTGTAATGCAGATAATTAGGAAAACATCAATCAACCAATAGCAGGTTCTTTTTCCTTCATGAAAAAATAATATGAAAAACCTAGGACTTAGTGTATTGGAATGTTACTTTTATCTGTCAAATGATACTATTTTTCTGAGGTATTAGGAAATTTTATCTCACATTTTCCTTCTTCTGGGATTTACCTAAGTAATGTTAATATGATTATGTCTCTTGCTGAATTGGTTCTTAGACCAACAGGAACAGGGACAGGACCATGCATAGAAGTTGTAAACTGGAATAGGTAAAAAAAATTACTGGCTTACTCAATGAGATTTCAAGGTAAAACAGGTGGCTCAATACTGACTGATGACCTGATTCACAATACCTGACCCTCTTTGTGTGTCCTACGGTCATATGGATGCTGACTTTTTTTTGTTTTAAACTTATCTCAGGATTTTTAGAACTTTCAAGTTTAATTACAAGCACTAATAATCTAATAAAAAGGACATACTTTCGCTTTTTAATTAACAAAATATCTGAGATGTGGAAAAGAATTCACAGAATTCTTGTTTCAAAAACTGGATTTCATGTCAAGCACTCTGTATTAGGAGTGGTTGAATCTTTCCTTGTGACGTGAGTCCATGCCCTTGTTGCAAAATTTTTGCTGAGTAATTTAGGAAAGTTTTAATTAAACCATAAGGAACCTGAAAATTAGTAATACTGAGAATTGAATATTAGGCTGTCCTCTTTCTTGGGGCGATTTTTTAATTCAGTTATTTTGGGAGCTTAAGAAGAAATGGTACAGTTGACATTTTTAGAAGAGAATACTGAAAAGAAAAAACCTTTTAACTTGGGGGACTTTTATGGTTTATTTCTGAATGTTGACTTCCTGACAGTTTTGAAATACCTACAGTTCTTCCATCTTTTCTTTAAATGTAAGAAAAGGGAAATACCTGTTTAGATTTCATTAGTCTAAGGAAGGGACTAAAAGCTAAATAACTAGGACTGCTTTTCAAATAGTGAACTAGAGCAATTTGTAACTTCCTAATATGTGGGCTTCAGTAAATTTTATGAAAAATCAGCTCTATGTTTTAGCCCATTCACTAAACTCAGGGCAAAACTCAGTCCAGCCATGGCTGGGCATGCAAAATGATGGGATATCATTATTGCCTAATGAGTTTGTTCTGTATGTGTTCAGCACTGACTGCATATAGAAGTGAGTTATGTAAGAGTTAGAAAATCTATTTCATGAAGACCAAATCCAGTTAAAACCAAGATAAATTAACACAAGACAGAGGGTGCGGCAGCCTCTGCTGCAGCCCAGACACTGCTGTAGAGCAGCCTGTCCCATACCTTGTCTTTTATTTATTGATGGCTTTTACTCAGCAAAATAAATTCTCACCTGTATTGTGGTTAAATAGTTTTTAATGTCTTTCGTATTTCAGAAGCAGAGTTTGAGTGGCACCACTTTTCATGTAGCCTTTTTTTGAGTCAGACTGAGCAGGTGCCTATGAGAAGTTATTACACATTTTCTGTGGATGTAATAACAATGAAGGAGCATATCAGTGCATGAAAGATTTGGAAAATGGGAAGCTAGATGCATGCCTTAATTGTCACACAGTGAAAGACTTTAGTCACAACAAAGCTTTCAGCATCCAGCAGAAAGTTTATGGATAGTCTAATTTCTTATTAATCAGGAAAGTGCCTGTTCCATTATTGAGTGTTATAAAAATTAACACTGTTTAATTGCCCAGCTGGAATTGTAAACAGCTATCAAATCTGACTGCCAATATCACAAATCCATCTTTAATGTGGATTATCATGCTTCATCTTGGGCAGGGTAAAAATAAAACCTCTGTTTAACTGTAGAATGCAAACAGTCGATTGGCTGTGGTTCCAGTGTTGTTCAGCTGGATAAAAGTTCTGCAGATGTCGGAATAAAGAGACAAATTATTAAATTAACAGGGACAGAAAAGCTGAAGGAAATTTTTCTACTATTTTATTGTTAGACCAGTGCTAATCATGTTGGTCCAGTTGTCTTGCTGCATCTGGAAGTGGTTGAGAATTGCCTTCTTAAATTTCATAACTAGGAAATCCGGAGTTTAGGTTTGCTTGTGTGGGCTTTTCCCATACATCGGTAAGACCTTGAGTTTGCATCTGTTTTCTGAACTAGGCCATGACAGATGTGTGAACAAGGACTTTTGCGTGGGCCTACCCTTGTGTTGGGGGTCAGTCCAGAGGGTGCCCTTGTCTAGCTGTAAGCATGAAAGAAAACTTTATCAACATACTGTGTTGACATTTTGGGTGTCTCTGGCACCCAGTTTGTGGACAGAGGTCTTCCTGAAGCTGGTCTTGCCTCTTCCTGTATAAGTCTTCCTTACTGGGGATGACAGTGTGGCAGAAGGCAGATGAGGATGGAGGTGAAGGGGGCAGTTGAGCCCCCTCTCACTGCCCTGGGGTCAGCACAGACTCCACAGGGGGTGCAAAGTACAGGGGAACTTGTGATGGTGGCCCCACATGCACCTACAATAAGGTGAGACTGGCTCTAGCAGTAAAAGCAAAGGGGATTTTGAGCTCACAACCTTGATGCCGCTTTCCCTCCCAGTCACTGGAGTGGCCCAGTGCCATCATGTGAACTGTGGCTGTGCTGGTCTGATTTCTGGATCCTCCCAGTCAGGCTCCCTGCAGCAGGATAGGCTCACCTCCAGCTCAGAGTGAGTCAGCTCTGCAGGTACTGAAATTCCACCTAGGCATTTGTCATTAGAATCTCAAAACCACTTGCAGACACCTTTAACTTCAGCAATGAGGAAGCCTGATCACAGGTCATTGCCTTACCTGTGAAGGCAGACCCGTGATTCAGAGGGAAACAAAATAAAGGGTCCAGTTCTTATCTGATTACGTTTCAAAATAGAACCAATTCTATCATGGACATGGATCAGAAGTATGATAGATGCACACTTGAATAGCCCTACGGAAATTCTAATATGGATTCAGAATAAAACTTTCTGGAACAGTGAATTTTCTTGCCCCCTGACTTCTGAAGAAGAGGAGGCTTAGAGGTGACCTCATCACTGTGTATAACTACCTGAAGGGAAGTTATAGCCAGGTGGGGGTTGGTCTCTTCTTCCAGGCACTCAGCAATAGGAAGAGGGGGCACAGGCTCAAGCTCTGCCAGGGGAAATTTAAGTTGGATATCACAAAAAAATTCTTTCCAGAGAGAGTAATCAGGCATTGGAATGGGCTGCCCAGAGAGGTGGTGAATTCACTGTCCCTGGAGGTTTTTAAACTGAGAATGGACGTGGAGCTGAGTGCCATGATTTAGTAAACGGACTGGAGCTGGACCAAGGGTTGGACTCGATGATCTTGGAGGTCTTTTCCAACCCAATTGATTCTATGATTCTTCTCTTTGCTCTATGTCACTACATTTCCATCTGCCCTGAAAAGTCCTGACTTTTTTGAAGCACTGTTTCATTTATTGTAAAACATAATTTCTTTTAATTCATAATGTTTCTCAAGGAAATAGCAGGTTTTATGCATTTCACACTTGTGAGTTTTTTCAAAATAACCAGATTATCCTCCTCGTATGTTTTAAAAATTAGAAATTTTTTGTTTTTCTGAAATTAAGTTAGTTTGTGATATTAAGTTAGTGCTAAGATAAACCTTTAAATGACGCTGGCAAAGTAAAGCATTTCAAAATTAATTATGTTATATAATTTTGTCAGATCCCATGAATTTTGGGAAAACATTTTTATAGGCTTTATTTATTTATTTTTATATAGATTGTGGCTTCTGTTAAATTCAAGATGAAAATAATGCCTTGACATTGAATTTCTTTGCCTGTAATGCAAACCCCCTTTATATTTGTATACTCCTTACACCAGAAACTTAAAAATTGTTTTATTATTCTTGATGAAACTGTACACTATTGTGACCTTCCTAATATTCCCATATTAATAAATTTCCATAAAAATATTCTCAAGTGAAGAGCAATACTGTGCAACCAAAACTAATATTTTTTACTATGTAGAAGTCTATTGTTGCTCGGTGGTAATCAAAGAATTGATGCATGCTTTGATTCAAGCTTTCTGGCAGCACAGTTTAATTTTCTCTTTTTTGACTGTGTTTGGTTACTGGCACATTTCATAGCCCTGAGGAAGTCTGAAATCAAATACACCCGAGATGATAGAAAATTTATATTGTTTTCAGAAGGCTCTATATGGACTCATTACAAACAAAATGTAAGCTCTTCTGACGGATCTATTTGCAATCAGTTTGCAGTTATCAAACAACCAAAGATGCAGTAACTTTTCTCATATTTACTTTTTTTTTAGTGGGGACACAAACATGGCATGAATGCCAGTAAGGGGCACAGCTGTCTCTGTAGTGACTTGTTTTGTTAACACAGACTCTCTTTAGCTACCATTTCTAAGAGTTAGAATGGACACAAGAAAATCATCTCTCCTTGCTGTCTTACAGCTACTATTATACCTCTGGTGTTTTCTGTTGCCTAAAAAGTGGTTTTGGCCACACAGATCACTGCATATTTGAGGTTGTTTCCTAGAGCACTTCTGACATCCTTTCATTTGCAGTTCCAGTAGATATTTTCAATAAACTTTCACATTTCTCCCACATACCTTTGCTGCTTGCATGAAATATATTTTCTGATTTTTCCAGAAAGAACAATGGGCATCTGATGTTGCTCTTCATGAACACATTAAAATTTTGAGGTAATATATTTCAGTCCTGTTTTATATGGAAAGAGTACACTGAAATAAGCTCCCAGAGTGAGGAGAATGAATGTGGCACATTGTCTTAGTAGTTCCATGTTTCAATGTCATTTGAAAATGATAATTTTCCCCTCTACAAAAATATATTTTGAGGTTCAACTGGGAAAACTTATATTATCTTTTGAGCCATCAGTCACTTATTATAATTTCAAAGCAGTACTAATAGCTATTGGTACTCATTTCATAAGAAGTTTGACCACAGGGGTTTTGGCTAGGGATGTACTAAGGCAATTAATCACTGAGTATCATTGAAGATGATAATTTTATGTTAAATTTCAACTTAGTGAGAATGGAGTTGAAGATGAGTCTGTGCTTTGGCAGTGATAAAGGAACCCTTTATGAGTATTATATTTTTCCCTAACTTCAGAAGAAATATCAGTGATGTGAACATTTGAAATAAGATATTAGTAAGACCAAAGCAGTCATGTCAGTGGGCTGCATGCAGAGACCCTTAATGATTCCTGCTGGTCACAAATAGTGATTTAGTTACACAGTTTGCCAGTGATACTATCCTGTTGAGTTATATATCATTCTTCAATGTAACATTTGCAATCTTAAAATCTGGATTGTATTTCTTTCATGCTTTTCCTGTGATCATACATGTGGATGAACTCTGGAGTGCAAGTATCCTGTGTGATCTCCTGAGCTGTGCTCCTTCTCTCCCAGTATACATACTTTACTGGCTTTGCTACTCATGGTCTTCAGAGAGTAAGTCCTGCAGCATTCATTCCTGGCTGGTGATACTGCATTAGAAAAGCAAAAATCCTCAAAGATGCCAGTGCAGGCTGGAAGCCTCCACTTGTCTCTCTGTGAGAGACCTCCAGGGTAACTCTTGCCCTCACACCTGCTATCTGCAGCCCAGAACTCTACTGCAATACCCTGTATTAAAAGGATTCTCTGTTTTTCTCACTGTCTGCCAGAAGATGAGTGGAGGATGAGTGAGGGAAGATCCTCTGCATTATGAGCTGTGCATGATACTCCAGACATAGCTCAGTCCCACCAGCTTCCAGCAGCTCAGTGATGGTGCAGGCTGTCTTCTCATGAAGGCTTCAGAGCTGAAGTATATCATGATGGCCTTTGTTGTCCCTCTAGCTTGTGGCCAGAGGGACAATGAGCAGCCCCAATGCCGAGGGTGCTGAGAAGCTGGCCCCAGCACTGACAGAGCCCACTAGCTGGTAAAAGCACAACATTTGTGTAAGGATTGGCAAAAATGTTCCATTTCCTGGGTTTTTGTTTGCTTGACAGCATAAACGTTATCATCCAACATACACTTTGTTC
The DNA here is from genome assembly GCF_047495875.1 of Pithys albifrons albifrons. Taxonomy (NCBI): domain Eukaryota; kingdom Metazoa; phylum Chordata; class Aves; order Passeriformes; family Thamnophilidae; genus Pithys; species Pithys albifrons. The sequence continues at coordinate 67,977,413 of NC_092461.1, read as the reverse complement.
CTCACAAGAACTGAAAGACTCAATGCCATTCAGTGGATGGCATTGACATTGACCTTGCAGCCAGCACCTTCCACACCATGCCAGGGAGGTACTTATCCACAGGGTCTTCTAGAGGGAGCCCCAGAAGCCAGGGAAAGGGACCTGTGCCTCCTTCAGATGGTTCTGAACATGCACAGCCCCAGGGCAGGGAATCAGATTGGGGCTTCCCAGGCCCACAGGCTAAGATAATGTCAAGGAATGTTCTACAAGCTATGATCAACAAAATGATTGTTTCTGGAAACAGCATTCAGCCCTAAGTTGAAGAGAGATCCACAACACAAAAAAAAAGTGCCATTGAGAATTAAAAGCTATCTTCCACAGTGTTCAGGCAGCAGGCTTAGACATAATAACAGCAAATTTTTTTCCAAGGAAAAATCTCATAAGTAAAACTCAGCTAAAGAGACAGACTTCCTAGGGTCTGTTCTTGGTCTTCCTTTTGGACCCACTGGAAAATGTAAAGATTCAAATTTCTGGATATCTGGGCATGCTAAAGTTTGCTACAGTTCACACAGCTGCTCTTGCAGATACCAAAGTCTGTTTTAAGCAACCAGGTCAACTTCCATTGGGCTTACCATCCACACTGACAGGAGCTGGATTAGACCCTTTTGATGAAGGTATTATATATAACAGGACTGTATATTATCAGTATAGATTTGCATAAAAAGCTGGAAAATCAGAAACTTGTGCTTAGGTGCTTTTGAAAATTTTCCTCAGCATTAGGAGAACCTTGAAGTAATGGCATAATTTATAATGTAAAAATGGAAACTTGCTAGAAAGAAAGCTCTTTGTTCTGATTCTATATTTTCAGCTCTATTACAGAATTGCTATGAATTTTAATTTTCACAATCTGAGTTGTCTAATAGTTCATCCACTTTCAAGTACATATTCTTATTCATATAAGAGTAGAAAGGTTTTCTATCTGTTTTTTTTCAGTATTTTCTTAAATCACCACATGCACATGCCAAATGCTGGGGCATAATTATATCATCTCTAAAGTATTTTAATCTCCTTATAATTTGATTAAAAATATTTGCTGAGGATTTGTTCAGTAATAATGGAACATAGGGCTTTGCATTCATTTAATGATTTAAATGAAATCAAGTTCTGTCAAAACAAGAAGTGATTTGCCTGATGGATTCTAGGCACAGATTAGCTGATCTGAGTGGGCCTGCTTCCTCAACAGCTATTCTGTTTTGTCAAGAAATTACAAATCCCAGTGATAATTCTTGAGATTTTCCCTCAAAAATGTCCCTGCCATGTATGAGCACAGACTGGCAGATTGTATGCCACTTCACTGCTTCATTTCTTGGTCTAAAACCAAGATTTGTATCAATGACCACTAGCCCTATACCTTTTTTATAAGCAGTTCAAAATCCACAGAAGTATGCTTCTATGTCTTAGTCTTTCCCTATTTTGCTCAAACTCTTTTATATCTCCTGTAATGTAGTCACAGTCTGTTAAATTGACAGTGTTCTTTGGCTCTTCCTCAGTCAGTGCACAACAATCTTCAAAAAGACTGAGTAAAGGTAGCACCTTCCTTTGTTAAAGTATAACATATGTGGAGTGGGTTGTATTTAGGGTCACTGAAGTTATCTACACAGTCTGTGGATTTAAGAAAAGCCCTTATGTTAGATGACTCGATCCCCATTGGCAGGTCTAAAGGTACATCCCTTCCTCCACTGTTAGGAGAAGTAATTTTAGGCAGCTCGAACTCGCCCCCACTTCTTTCTTCTTCAACACAGGTCAAAGCACAGATGAACCTAGATTGTGCTCCTCTTGGGATTACTGACTGTCAGTTCTGTCTGGAAAAACTACTGACAATTTTCTGGTTGAGAACAAAATAGAAAAGGTTTTTACGAGTCAGTAATATGCAAATCTTCAGAAGTTGGTGCTCTTTCTGTCAGTGACTAACACCTTGCTGGATATTTCCACTTGCTTCCAGGCTGCTACTTACAAGGTGAAACTTAACTCAATGTGATTAGCAGCTAGGAAAAGTAAGGAAAAGAACTATATACTGGACAGGAAGATACATTCAATGTTTTAAATATCACCTTCATTTAATTTCCAAAGGTTTCTTTGATTATCAGCTAAGAATGAGTGACTTCAAACTAATTTTCTTTCATGGAAGCTCTTCTAATGTCATTTGAAGCCCCTAATCTTTGTTGTCCAGTATGGTGCAAGAAGTTACATAATCAAAACACAGGTAGTAATTGAAAATTCTTGATAAAAGTCTTAAACTGGCAGTCCTTTATCTTATGGAGTCCTACAGCAATGTTGAATGAAACTGCTTCTTCTTCATGTCACACCAGCTAGTTTTGTGGCTCAGTTAGCTCAGTCATGTAGCAATTCTTTCTGTATCAGGGCAAGCACACCATTTATCAAAGACTTCTGGATGAACAGACCTCTGCTGAAATAGTCATTACACTACAAAAGCCTATTTAAAATGCTGCAAATGAAGATATGTCTTTAATTCTGTGTCACAAATGGCAGGAAGGAGTAAGAATCTAGGAAATACGTATGGCATTTTGTTAAGATTTTGCAAGGCAAAAGTCTAAAACAGCCTACAGAAATAACAATTAATTGATCTAGGAACTCTGAATTTGCTTATGGCAGTGTGAAAAACCTGATCACGTAACCAGCTTTATCACCAACAGTGTGGGTATATGAAGCAATAGGAAAATTTTCCCAATCTTGCCCAGTGTGTTGGTACAAATCAGTCTGAGCAGGTCTTTGGCTTTGTAAATGCAGGCAACTGTCAGTCTTCGGTGGGGGAGTTGTGCTTTATAAAAATGTGTGGATGTATTAAGTAAATCTGTCACCTGTCAGCCAGTCTGAAATGTGCACAAGGTTCCTCACTTAGCCAAAGATCGTTAATTGCATGCACTGACAATATGTGGTATTTAAAATAAATGTTAAGCAGGTATTTATGGGAAAGTTAAGCAGAGACTGTATTCTGCCTCTTGAAGAAGAATGAGAGATGGTGATGGAACCTGGCTATGGAATAAAGCATGCTGATTGTTTTCTTGACAAGCAAAATTAGTCAGCTCTTGGTGGAAAGAATTTCAGCATTGCAAGGCAGCAAGTATTTTTTTCGCAGCTTAGTATGATACACATTGCAAATGAATATTAGCAGTAATTATCTGGTTTGAATTTTGTTAAGCAAAACTCCACCTTTTTGTTCTGATTGCCTTTTCACATTCACACATACTCATTTTACAAAATTATAGATCTTGGAAAATACTGAATGTCAGGATGGAAGTATAAAGAGTCATCTGATATTTCTATAAAAAATATAAAATCAGTTAAAATATTCAATATTCAGTCATAATATAGACAGGTGGTCACAATCCTCTTACTGCCAAATTTTCTGCAAATCACCTAGATTCAGATCTGGTTGGATTTTCATATGAATTCCATTCAGAAAGCATGCATATGGTGCATGCCATGACCCTGGCAGACAGTGTCATACTGTGTTCTTTTTGCATCTGGCATTTCATCAGCTAAAATCCTCTGAGGGGACCACAGTTTGTCTTCTGGAGGATTCTGCCCTGCCTGGTGTTCTGGTTTGTAATCAACACCTGCCAAAGCAGCCTGGATGCTCTTTTTCTTTTTAATTTATCCAATATTTCCTCTCTATTGCCTTGTCTGTTATTCCAGAACAAGTAATTATTTTAATTTGTATTCATTTATACTGATTTATTAGTCATATGTAGTATCCTGCTACATCAGTTTCTGGCCAAAACCTTGAAACCTCTCTGACGTATTTCCCATGTTTTCTCTGGATTGACACACTTCTTCTTCCTTCCTTCAACCCTTGTCTGAGCAATCCTATCTCCCAGTCTCAGATTATTTGGCAATTTAAGCTTTCAAAGCTGTCCTTACACAGTGGTTTTTTGTCCCTTTCCCATGTCTGTTGCTTAAAGCCCTTCTCACCAGCTCAGCAAGGCAGTGTCCATCCATAACCAACCTCTTATGAATATCTTCATGTATTTGAAGAAGTAAAGCTTCCTGAGACAGAGACCCACATCCACCTTTTTTGGTGAGACTGGTGAGTCTGTCAGCTTGCAGCGGAACAACACTGCTAGGTGTGCTCAGCCTGCTGGCTGAAGCTAAGCCACCTGATCACATTCTCCCTCCCATTTAGCAACTTGGGAAGCAGAATTCTAGGTGTGATTCAGATCCAGCTCCTAGATGTACACTTCACTTGCCTCATCAGTACCGCTAACACTGTCACCTATTTTGGGAGGGGAGAATGTGGAACATGTAACTTCTCTTATTCCACTACAGGGATTGCTCCAAGACAGAATTCTTTATTGGTTGTTTCTTTTAAAAGGAGAAAATGTTAATCTCTTTCTATCCACAGTCTATGCAGAAGCTAAATATTCCTTGGAAAACAGCCAGCTCCTCTTTTGTTGGTACTACTCCATGTCCTGGTATATGGCAAGCTTATTTTGATAACTTTTGAATAAACAAAAATAAAAATAAAAATAATAATAATAGTCCTGATTTTGGATAAGTGCTTCCAATATCACAGAATCAAAGAATTGGTCCAGTTGGATGGCACCACAGTGCGTTGTCTGGTCCAACCTCCCTGCTTCAGTAGAGTCATGCTAGAGCACATGGCTCTTGAATATCTACAGTGAATGAGTCTCCAAAACTTCTCAGGGCAACCTGTTCCAGTGTTTGGTCACCTGCACAGTAAAGAACTTCTTCCATATACTCAGATGGAACTTCCTGTGTATCAGTTTCTGTCCATTACCTCTTGTCTTATTGGTTGGCACCACCGAGAAGTGCCTGGCTCCATCCTTTTGACACCCAGTCTTTACTTATTTATACACATTAAAGAGGTATTGTCTCAGGTGCCTCTTCTCAAGGCTAAACAGGCTCAGCTCCCTCAGCCCTTCCTTGTAAGAGAGATTCCCATCTAACTTAGTGGCTCTCTGCTGGACCTGTTCCTGAGTAGCTCCATGTCTTATTTGTACTGTGGAGCCCAGAATTGCATGCAATACTTCAAATATGGCCTCACTAGGGCTGAGTAGAGGAGCAGGATCACCTTCTCAACCTGCTTGCAATGCCCTTTCTAGGGCACCCCAGGATACCTTTGGCCTTCTTGACCACAAGGGCACACTGGTGGCTCTTGGACAGTTTGTTGTGCCTCAGGACCCCCCAGGTCCTTCTCTGCAGAGCTGCTCTCCAGCAGGTCAGCCTCCAGCTTGTGCCAGTGTCCAGAGTTGTTCCTCCCTGGGTACAGGACCCTGCATTTGCATCTGTTGAATTTCAGAATGTTCTTCTCTGCCCATCTCTCCAACCTATCAAGGCCCCTCTGAAGGGCTGCACAACCCACTGAGGTACTGGACACTCCTCCCAGCTTTACATCATCAACAAGCTTGCTGAGGAGGCATCTGCCCCTTCATATGAGTCACTGAGGAACAAGTTAAACAACACTGGGACCAGAATAGAACCCTGGGGGACACCAGTAGAGACCTCTGACTAGACTCTGTACCACTGATCACAACTCTTTGGGATCTGCCACTCAGCCATGTGATGTATTTACTGTGGACACTTTTTGGAATTCTGTAGAATTTTGTCATCATTGTAAAGATAGATGGGGATAAGAAGATTGATACAAAAGTTACAAACCAAATCATATACCTTTTGGCAGAGAGTGAATTGATAATTGCAGAGGAAAAAGGTAAGAAATGGTCTAAAAGATAATTTTAAAATTTTTCTATCAGTGTAAGCTTGGGAATGATTTAACTTCATTTACAGCTACTGTATCTCTAGTGATCTAAAGAGATATTTTTCATCCAGTTGCCAAAATGTGTTGCTTTGCTTATTTGATTCTCTGTTTCTAGCTAAATCAACTGTATCCATTTGTAAAAAATGTTATTGTCATTTTGTCATCCAGCCAGTTCAGAGAGGTGAAACTGCTGGAAGAACTTTTGATTTCATTTTCCTCCTAGAGATTGAAAGTAGAGCTCTTAAATCAGTGCTTCCAAGTAGCTATTTACTTTCATGAACATCAGACTTTTCTCCACTAACTGCTGCATGAATTATGCTTCAATGAAGTCACTATGTCCCTTCATTAAAGATTATCTCTGTACCACTTCCATATAGTTCAAAGAATGGAAATGTCATCATGGCCTTCATAGTGAAGATTTATTCCAGGTAGAGATTCAACCTTCATCAGTACTTTTTGATTTCAACTCATTTGTGACTTGCCTTAGTGCACAGGGAGGCAAAAATGGCTGTGCAGTCCCAGGAATGGCTCAGGATGCCCAGGGATGAAAAGCAGCTCTCTTTCTGCTTCTCCTCTGGCTGCAAGAGTGAATGAGCAAGGGAGATGCTGCTCTTTTCCACTCCTTTGTCAGCATCCTAGAGTGTGGCTTCTGCAGCTCCCTTTGTCATTTTCATGTTCCCTAGGGTGATGAAAATACTCAAATAGTTAAATTGTCTGATGGTTTGCTCTATTGCTGTTTTAGAACATAGATAATCCTATGATGAAAGTAGAGTCCCCAGCAGGACTTGTTCTTGTGGTTAAAATGCCAAACAGTAAGAGAATGGCACTGGAGTAAAAGTGTTGGAATAACAGTTGTCAGCTTTATAGTTGTCAACAGAAATGATGTCTTAAATGCATTATGGTTTCTTTCCTTTCAACTATTTATTCAGTTTATTAAGCATTAATAACATTTCTGAATTTCCATTGTGATTCATGATGAATTTTCTTTAGCATTTATGCTGACTGGTTGCAAACTGGCGTGGATCTCTCCTGCATATTCAGCAGCACAAGTGTCTAATAGTGACAGAAATTTAGTCTAGTCAGGCACTGCCTAAGGAACCTAGTCTTATTTCTTCATGTAGGTGGTCTCCCAAGAATTTCCAGTAGCTGCAGATAAACTGTAATTTACATGAGTAACACAAAAGCTTTATAGTGCTTCTATTATTACCTGCCATAGCTGATATAGTCTTATGTACAGAATGTAAAGCTAATGGCTTTCAGTTCATTTCCCTAGAAAGATGCTGAAGGCATCAGTTTATTATACTGCTCCTCAAATTCTTGGCTAGTGATGGCAGTGATGGTAATTCCATCTTTTATAAACCCTTCCGAGGACAAATTGTGAAAACATCTCTAAGAACTAGAGATTATATAGTAAGAACTTTGTAGCTGTGCAAGTTTAAGGTTTTATGTACTATTTGCCAAAACAGAATAGACAAGTGGTTTTCCCCCCTGTATTATTTATGTAATAACATTGTGAAATTTGATTTTAAGACATGACTGCAAAATCAGGAACAGAAAACACTGTGCTTGCAAAAGACTTTTAATGACTGACACAAAAATAATAACTGGCTGCAATTCATTGCTTGTATTCAGATATCTGAAAAAACCCTGAGTGCTGCTGAGCAGGGTTCAGGGGTTATTGCCAAAGTAGATGGGAAACTTAGAAATGTTTGGTTACAGTAATCCAGAAAGGGCTTATAAGTTAGTTATCCACTTTTGATAGGTATTGAGTGTTAGCATGCAAGCATTTGGGAAGAGCTCCTCTCACACCACATCTCAGGTAGATCCTACAGATGTCTCACAGCTTGCTAGGAGGCATATTACACCTGATACCACAAGAAATTTCAGCTTGCTAAGATCCATTGAAGACTTTGGTCTCCCAGGTTTTCAACTCACCACCTTGGTGTCCTGAGTAACTTTTCTTCAGGTCAGTAAGTTGTACTTCACATGAAAGACAAAAATAGAATTTTCTTCCATTGTGAGCTTTATTTTCAGAATTCAGCAGAACACCAGATGTTGAGATAGGTGTTCAGCACAGGCTAGATCTGTATTAACAAGCTACTCAGAGCCTGGTTTGTACTGTTAAATTTTTAACAAGCTTCCTGGAGTTTTTTGCCCATGCCCTGATATTTTGCAAAACAGTGGCCAGGAATGGCTAACAACCAGCTTGCAACAGCAATCATTTCAAGTAACCCAGAGCTGCTGAAGAAAATGCAGTTGTAGGGACTTGAGCTGTGCTGTAATACTTGGTTTCTGAGGCAGAAAGCAGTCCCCAGGCAATCTTAAAGACTTCTGTAGCCATAGCTGTTATGACTTTTCTGAAAAGGTGTTTGCATCTCAGAAAAAAACCCAAACAAAACAAAAACCAACTCCTTAGAGGAACCAACCAACTTTATTTTAGAAAAGAATTTAAATCCTATTGCATAATACCTATTTTATACTATTTGTGTTCCTATGACATTGCGTATAGACCTCAGATGGAGACCAATGCTGGCAACCTACTATCCCATTGCTGAGTGCTGTAACAGCTCACAGAGCGAGTTAAGGAATTTCTGATCTCATCTGAGACAAGAATGAAAGGATGCAGTTTAAAAAAAAGATAAATCCTGTAACAATTGCACAGCTAGAAAAAGTCATGATGTTTGAATTATATTTTTAAAATGAAAGCCATTTAAAGAAGAATGAATGGTGTTATCTGCTCTTTTCTGTTTGTCTTTCAAATTTCTGTAAGCAAAATAAAAAAAATCAGCAAAATGTGCCTATTTAGGAATTTTTTTTAAACCTAAGTTATACTTTTATATAATTTTCAAGAATATTTCATTCCCTAATATAAAATTAACTTTAAACTTTCAAGAAAAGTTGCGCTGAGTGGGCTTAGATACAAACAGATCAAAGCAGTGCCACTACAAGGCTTTACTTCATGGATTACATTACTCTGCTTCCAATTATAATATATAAATATTGCCATGAATTCTGGATCTGTTTAATCTTTAATCAGCTTTGCAGGTAATTTGTCAGATTTATTAGCCATTATATGTAACCTTGATTTGTCAAAGGAATAATGAAGGAGAATTGCATTTAAAACTCTCTAATTAACTGATAAAGACTGAGTTTGGGGCTTCCAGTTCTACACTCAAATAAGGAATAGAGTCATCATGAAAAAATTAGAGAGTCATCTTTTGTTCTATTCTGCCCCATCTTCTTTTCACACACTGACAGAACATTGTATCCCTTCTAAATGTTTGCTAGGCTAGGATTTCTCCCTTTACAGATACTTGTGTTGTAACAAAAAATGTAAATCGAACTTTTAATTTCTGAATAATAGTAATTTTAAATATGTTTGAGAACTCGGTTATGAAAACACTTTATTAAAGTCATCACAGTGTGTATAGTAGTTACAGTAGGAGTTGTCTTATCTCTTTAAAGCAGCACAGATTCCATTAAAATAAATGGTTTCTTGCTTTTGAGAGCAATGTACTTAGTCTGTATCCCTGTGACACATTTGCAAAGGATGAGCTTTGCATATAGCTCTCCTACTGGGCTTCGATTTCCTTTTGTTCCTTTAAAATGTTGAAAGTCCCCTGTTGAGTTTGATATTGAAGCAGGAAGGAAAGAAAATGGACATTCTCCCTCCCTGTTACAGAGTGTGACTTAAGGAGAGTTGACACACTCTGGAATACTGTTAGATTTCATGTCATGCCCCCTGTGTGGCAGATTTAAGCTGTAGTGTTCAGTGGCAAATGACTGTCTTTTTTCCTAGTATTGAGTTGAAAAGCTGGCAATCACTCATAGCACTGAAAAAAATTGAGCCTTGGTGAGATAACATCTTCAATATTCCTTATTGTTGGGGTTACCTGTAACTTTGGTAAATGAATGTATACTCCATTTTTGTGTGAAAGGAAGTCAAAGCTCAGCCTTGTACTTCAAAATATGTCAGTGTAAAATCTTTCCCTGTGTCAAGCCCTCCTTTCCTTTTTCAACAGAAGATACTCAGTTTTCTTTGGTGCAACCACAATACAAACCACTAGTTTCCATTTCTGAGTACATTATCTGGCAACTGTGCAAACAAATGTTTTGGAGACATCCATAGACAATTTACTTTTCTTTTGCTGTCAGTGTGTCTTGGAAGAGGGACCTCTAAATTATTTTCTTCAGTTACTTAAGCTCTGTATTAAGCTTTGTATCTCAAGTCTATCTCATTTTTACAGGAATAGACCTCAAGTTCTTGGTTCAGTCAGGAAAAGTAAACACCATTTTCCCTGCACTGGCCACCATTATAGGGATTTTAAAGGGATCTGTTAAAGAGATTTCCTTTTCCATTCAGAAAAATGTGATGATGGTGGCCTAAACATTATCATCAAAGCTTTATGCTTCCTTCAAATTTTCTGATAGCTTTAGTTGTGTTAGGTCTTCCAAGTAATGTGTAATTCAACTGTTTTAATTTCTTAGTTAATTTTACCCCCACACTGCATTTTCTAGCACATGCTTGAAGCTGAGGACCTGAAAGAGGTCTGCTCTTTTGACAGCTGAGTCCTATCAGACTAGCACTGTATGGCATGAACTGTGGCACACCATGGGGCTGCCAGATGGCTCCTGTTAGTCACAAGACACCAATAAAACCTCAAACACCTACAAAAGGAGAGAAAGGACATGGAATAAATTAATGGAGAAATCTAATACTGAGAGATGGAAAATTAAGCCATCCTTTTGCCTAGGTGAGGTAAAAAATACAGACTTAGATTAATGGACATATGGCTGATGGATCAGTAGACATCAGGGAGTGGTTCTTCGAAGACCATGTCAATCTACTGAGCAGTGACAAAAGTCATGGTACTGCCAATGTTTTAAGATAGATGGTGAAACAGATGCTGCTGGAGAGACAGACTTCAGTAAGTCCTTTGTTTTAAGCTGAAACAAAATATCCCATGATGATACTGATAACAAGCTCAACTCAGGCCCGCTTGGTGATACTGGAAGTAACTTAGATGGACATCTTTGGTGTTTGTACAGTGGAATCTCTGTCTGTTGCATTACAACATCAGGGGTTGGGCTCCTAACTCCCAGCATGACGAGTAACAGCAAATCTGGGATCTGAGGAATCCACAGCTGAGTAGGAATCCCTGCTACAGCTGTTGCTTTGAAAGCATACTTTAGGGAGTTTCCTGTGTAAAGATTCTAATCCCATGTGTTTCTCTTTAATTTATCAATCTTAAGAAATACAGGGGTAAAACATGACTCTTTGCTCTTTAAAACTACCATGAAACAAATGGATTGAGTATCATTTCTCTTTCTCAGCTTGTTTTTGTCATCAGAACTGGTAGTTGCAGGACTTTTTGTTAGTGTTAATTTCAAGATAAGATTGTTTCCATAAAGGATAGACACCCTGCTTTCATCTCTGTTCAAAAAAGTATTGCTCACAAGAGTGGTTTATTGCAGTATATTGTTGTGCTTATTTCATTCAGGCTTCAGTCCTCAGACAGAGATTGTATCAAAAGTTGAAAGCAGATTAATCTGTTCTGAAATATAAATACAGGAAAGCCCCACAACCTTAATCCATTTTTTTTGGCAAGGTCATATTTCTAATCTCATGGATGTTTGGGATGGCATGTACATAAGTTAAGGCTTTTGCATTTCAAATCTGCTAAATGGGTGGTTCTAGTGTGACTTAGGGAGAGCAAATATGTCTCTCAACAGGTTTTCATACAAGTCACTGACAGTGGACGGAAAGAGAAGAATTAATTACATATTAGGCTGCACGTATAAGATTAACCTATTATATATAGAGTTAATTCTTCATTGATTTTCTTCACTTATTCAATAAATGTTTAGTTGAAGCCTAGAAAGAACAGGTAAAAGTTGCTGAGGATTGTGCAAGTTGTACATTAAAAAAAAAAGTGTTTTGGTCTATGAAAGGGGAGAGATGAAGTTAGGGCAGAAAAGTAAGGCATCTTTAGAAATAGAGACAGTTGCAAAGAGGACAATCTGAAAGGGAATATTAGGTGCTGGGTTTTAAATAATTCAGTCTAGAAGTGTGCATGGGACTGTTGGCACCTCTTACCCTCCTGCCTTTATCCTGAAGAGTCTACAGTTTCAAACTCATCAATGGTATATGTAGTTATGAAGCCAGTGTGCAGTCAGCAAATATAAGTGGTAAGAAGAGCTTTGTGTTGACTTTTGCTCCCCCTGTGTTAGAGAAGATGGAAAGGTCAGATGATCAGACCATGTCTTATTCTTTTTGTAAAGATGTCTTTGTTTCAAAAAGTTAGTTATGATTTGTCTCTGATAAGGTGAAAATAGAAAAAAGGTAAAACAAATAAAAATTTTAGTGAGCTGAGAAAAATTTTGTTATTTTTGATGACTTTGCATGAAAATCTTTGAACTTGCTTTTCCCTCTGAATTGGGCTAAGAGAAAACACCAAAACTTCTAAAACTCCAGTGGGACAATGAAACCGTCATCTGTCCAGTCCAATTTAGCCATAACATATTGTAACTCTGTAAGCCCAGCACCAAGGATGTACATGAAATCTCAGACACCACCACACTCTATAATAATGGAATATCCTGAGATTTTAATGGAAAATTTTGTAGCCTTACAGATAGCTCTTGTAATACACCATGGTAGAGGTAGGCTGCAGGCTCTGAACTTGAAACTTTGCTATTGACCTGTGCCATCATTAGCACAAATCATGCCTGTGAGGTTTGGGCCTCAGACAACCACCAGGAGACCCTAATTTGTCAAGACTTTCATCACTTTCCCTTTTCATGTTGTGAGTGAAATTCAATATTCTTCTATACTGTGGATGTGACAAGTATGCACAGTTTTCAGTTACAACAGCTCACACCAGTAACTTTGGTTTACTGTTCCCACATTTTATTTTGATTCCTGAATAAATGGATAAATCATTCTTGCGAGGAATGTTTTTATCCGAAAAATTAAGTTCTCCTTCAATGTGACGGATTAAAAATTAGAACAAAAATACACAGAGAGTTGAAAATTATTTCCTTTTTTTCAGAACAGAAGAATTGCAGATTCTTATGCTGTGGCTAATCATTCACTGTTAATCTCCCTTTCTGGAACATTGGATGAAAGCTAGGGAAAGTCTGTGGTTTTATCCCTTAGGACAATGGATGAACCTAAGAGAATATGAGAAAGAAATAATTAAGAACAAAAGTCTGTCACACCAATTCAGGAACTGAAAAAAAGTGTTATTTTCCTTCTGTCCTAAGAATTAGAAAACAGTGCAACAGGCTCTAAACAGGGAACCTAATTTGCGCAGTTTGAAAACCTTTTTTGCCTCCTCTTTTCTTTTTGAACAGTGTCAATGAAAGCCTGGTGAACATCAACACAGTAGTCAGAAACATCCAGTTCATCAATCACCCGGACAGAGCTCAAACAGTTCGCAGGTTCATGCCTCTTCTAGGAATTTCTTCAGCAGGCTTCACCTGAAGCCCTGGTTTTTATCTCCAGGAGTCATGCAGCTCTCTTGCTTATAGGGTATAGCCCAGGGAGGATTAAACTGATAAAGGCAACCAAGCACATTTCACAAAGACAAAGTAAACTGAATTACTATTTCTGAACACATAACAGAGTAATTTTCCTTGGGGAAAAAAATCATGCTATAAAGCTGGAGAGCTGGTTGCTTCCAGTTCTAGCATGTGTGTCTGGAACATAGACTTTGCAGCAGTGCTAAATGCTACTTTACCTTTACAAAACTAGGTTGGTAACTGGCACAATTTGGAGAGAAAATATGTAAATGCAGCTGCAATAAAATCTAGGGGGAGGAGGCAAAATAAAATTTACTTTTAGATTTATCAGTTCTCTGAAGTTTTTTGCTTCTATTTCTGGACAAACCACAGAAAAATAATGGTTTTGGGAATAGACTCACAATGCAGATAATGCCTGATGATTACTATTTCCACTCTTCTGGAAGTTTTCTCTTTGGGATGGAACACCTGCAGTTGTAAATTATAAATAATTTATTTAATATGAATTTGAAAATATGGGAAAACCATCAGCAGAGATTTTGGGGTTTTTAATATTCTGTTATTACAGGTTTTTGATAAATCATCCCTGTTAGGAGAGCTGGGGCACATCTGACAGCCAAATGAAGATTGGGCTGCCACAGCTCCACTCCTCCAGGTCCAACCAGCACTGAGGTTTAGCATCTATTTCTAGTAGGCATGTGCACACATAAACAGCACATAAATACATATCCAGATGGCTGACATCCAAATCAACGCTGATCTCCTACCTGCTCTTTCCCTGTTTTGCAGCATAATGTAAGACAGAGAATTCAAACTTTGCTGCTTGCAAAATTACAACTTTTATTCACGTTGTTGTTCTCTCCCTGAATGGACAGTCTGTCCCAAGAAAACAATGTCATAAATCCTATTTTGTCTGCTGAGTTATTCCAAATTAGACTGACTGTTATATTAAGTTTTTTATACAATTTCATTTAGCATTTTTGAGAAGAGCTGGGTGGAAAAATGGCACAAAAATAGCTGTATAAAAGACAATTTAACAAAATCCAGCTGTTTCCTGAATTTAGCAGTGGTCTTCACCATTTTGTATGAAAGGCTGCTTTTTAGAGCTAGTTCAGAATAACAACATAAAAATAAGCATAATAAAGCCATTGCACATTAAGGAGAAAGACTCCATAGATCTGATTTTCAGAGAGGCTGAATATTGCTCAACCAAAATAGCAACCTAGTTTTTTAAGGGGTAGGTGTTAAACCTTTGGAAATAATTTTTATTTCCAGAGTCCAGTGGTCATGGGAGTAGAAAGATGTTCTGTCTGGATATAGTGTGGGCCAGTTTTATGATTCAAACAGCCACAAAACTAGGCAAGTGGAAGCGAGTCTCCATATGACTTTGCTGGTGCCCCTGACCCTCCTAATCTGTGCAGTGTGTGGTCTCTCTCTGCTCTCACAAAGGCTGTGGTAGCACAAATGTCCCCTCTCCCTGCTCTCCTTTCCCTAAATTTTCTCCCCATTGTCAGGCACATTTGTTCCCTGCACTGGTGTCAGCAGCAGCAGGAAGCTCTTGGGTGAAGAAGGGCTCATTAAAAAACAGTTTTCATGGGCTTCATGCTGTTTAATCCTTTCCAGAGCTGGTCTCTTGTCTCCTTTTTAATGCTTCTGCTGTCAGTCTCAGAGCCAAATGAGTGGTCATGTTAAATATCAAGGGGGAAAAATAGGAACCATAGCAGAGACAAAGACAAAAAATTAAATGAGGATAAAAAGCCCAAAAAAAGAAAACAAGTGAAAACTCTTTTAAAATTGCTAATGAAGCATTGCAGTTGGCCTGTTTCATGTGACAGGATGTATCTGAACTCTGATGTCCTGAAGCTTATGCTGCTACTCAGCACAGAGTGTTTAGCTGAAGTACTGAGTGCTCACTGTCCCAAATCCAAGTGCTCTGTGTCAGCTAGAGGAGCATATGTGGTTGCTTGGTGCTGCTTCTTCATCCCCTGCATGCTCCTGTGAGGATGCATCGATCCACGGGCATGTAGAGCATATAAAAGAAACAAATAATCCCCAGTATTAGGAATTTTCTTACAGCTCTTTGACTTTTCCAGTGTTGGGAGACCAAGAATTTGCTCCCAGTGGTCCCACTCTTCTCTGTGGTGACTAGTGACAGGACCCAAGGGAATGGCATGAAGCTGTGTCAGGGAGGTTTAGGTTTAGATACTAGGAAAAGGTTTTTCACCCAGAGGGTGGCTGAGCATTGAAACAGGCTCCCCAGGGAAGTGGTCACAGCACCAAGGCTGACAGAGTTCAAGAGTGTGTGGACTCAGGCACATGGTGTGATTCTTGGGTTTGTCCTGTGCAGGACCAGGACTTTGATGATCCTTGTGGATCCCTTCCAACTAAAGGTGTTCTATAATTCTATGATTCACTGACCCATCTCCAGAAAGCAGTGTCTGATGCCTCGCTGTAAGGGGCAAGGTCCTTCACAGCAGTGGGAGAATTGACTCAGGCTGAGGAAAGCTGCTACTGCTTCCCTTTGCTGACATTAAGGCATGTGTTTTTGTCAATACCTGTGTGTGAACACACTGCATAGCCGAGGGGCTTAAAGACTTGGTCTATGTCTTCTGTTTTCTAAGATTCAGAGTGTCCCATCTGGTCAAGACGAGAAAGGGATTAATTTAAATTTTTAAAAGAGCTTTTGAGATTAACACAAATCATTTTTGCTCCAGTGAAGGAGAAAAATGAATTCCAAAATCTCCCATGTTGTCATGAAACAGAATTGCTGTGCTCTGTCTGTCCCTTGCCGCTGTGTTATGAGACAAGTTTCTCTTCAATTCCTGGAAATGTCTTTTATCTAAACCCACAAAACTTCATAACTTCACAAACTTGCAGCCTATCTCTGCAGCTGAGTTTATTACAAATCTCATTCGTTTTGAGCCTTTCTAAGCTCTTTAGCTGAGAGTTATTCTGCAGCTTGGATATTAAAAGATCACATTCAGGAGCTGAAGAATCTTTTTGAAGCTGAAGTTCAGAAATCAAGGTAAGGCAAGTTTTCACTATGGCAAGCAAATTAAAACAAAATTATGCTTTTAAAGTGAGCTGTAGTTATGTCTTGCAGACCAAAACTTTCTTTTGTGTGTGTGAAGTGCATCACACTTATCTTGGGGCCACAGGGCAGGAAAGCAGAGCATAGCTTTTGTGTTTTGATGGATCTAAGGCAAGTAGTATCTTAAAACAAAGTAAGTCACTGGAAATTCAGCTTTATTTGGAGGATATCACAGCAGAAATAAGAAACATAAAAGACTAAGGAAGAGCTAAAACTAGTTTTGTTTGATTCCACCAAAAGCTTGGGTTTTCTTCAAGAGTCTTTCTTTGAAGAGTCCTTTGTTTCTGCCAATCATCAATCACCAAACATCCTTAGCCTACAAAAACGCAATGCAGTAAGCATCAAGCAGTGAAGCATTCTTCTCTACCTTTCCAAACACTCTGATTGAATAGGTGGAACTGGTTGCTGGAATGATAGGGTAGAAAACCTCAACCTGTTAGCAATTTGCTGACGCTGCACTTCAATTTTTACAAAGGAAATTAAAAAAAAACTGTTTTGGGACACCAGATAATACATTATATTGCAGTCACTGGCTGAAATGGTAAAGTAAGAAAGAGGCAACTGGGACAGAAGGAAGAAGCCATCAGTGACATTCTAAAAAGGAAACACTGAGACTGGTTGGGAGAATTTTTACTTGAATAGGGGCAATTGTGACAACTCAAATCAAATGAAAGTATTTGGCACCCAGGAAAACTCCTTTCTGACTCTATAGTACTGCTGGTGCAAAAACTACAACTGGTTGGCTAAGGTAGATTACTCCCTGCGTAAATCTAGGCTTTACATCAGGAGCTTGATCTTCTGCCCTGAAGTGACAAGCTCAGTATCTTTGTGTTCTCTAGTCACCTCTTTCACCATTCTGTCCTTTCCTTTGCTCAGCAAACATGAATCTGAAGGAATTCTTCCTGCAAATAAAATAGTCATGCTGGGAGTCATAACTTGGAGGGCATTTCTTTTGACAGAGCAAGTTCACAAGTAAACTCCCAAGCTGGACCAAGGTAGCTGTGAACAAAATGGCAAACACCAGCCACCTCTCACCGCCTGCCCCCAGCCTTCTGGAGAGAGAATCAGAGCGCAGTGGCCTTCTGAAGTAATACACTGCTCTGATATTTTCTCTTTACTCTGTGAGACCTACTGAAATGCCATGGCTTGGCTAAGTGATCTGGTAAATGAGGAAGATCATGGAAATGCACTTTCTTTTTCATGATCTTTGCTTTGTGTGTGCTGCCAAGCTGCAAAATTGAGCCAACATTTTATATCCCATATGAAGTAAAGGTTTGAGGACACAAAAAAATTTAAACAAACCCTTACTGGGTCATACCACCAAGCTTAGCTCAAAGGACGACCATCCCGGTATAGCCAGTAGCCACTCTACTGGCTGAGCTATTTATAATACAAATAGTGCAAACACAGAGGTTTGGAACACTGGGCAAATAGTGGTGTTTTTTGTTTTGTTTTTTTTTTTTTTTAATGTGAGAACAATTTCAAAATAAATAATTGCAAGTAAACAAGAGCCTTACAGTCATGGAACATAGTGTGAGATAATCAAGTTTAAAATAAAGTTGCCAGGAAATGAATAAATACAATCATGCATCTGTGAAACTCAACTGTTAGTTTTCTACAAGATAATGTTATAAGCCATGATGTACAGCTAGAAATTGCTGTTGACCATATTATATAGGGTACAGAATAGTTCCCCTCCAGTTTACCAAGTCTGAAAAGTAAATTTATCTCTTAGGCAGTAGTTATTCTATGCTACTTAGGGATCATCTAATTCCCATACACAGCTACAAAGTGCAACTCTAATACATCACAGCTTCTCATAAAAATTTGTCCTTCAGAGAAGGGCAGTTCTGAAGATGAACTGTCTAAAGATATCCTTTCAAATGAAAAAGTGCTAGAGCTAATAATAATTTTTCTGAACTTGCTGAAAAAGCAATTAATGTCTTTCTTCATTCAACAGAAATTCTCATCCCATTAAACACTGGTGAATCTAATTTTCCTTAGCTAAACTGAGACTTTCATACCTAGAACAACTCCTGTGAAATTACATGCAATATCACAAATTGCATTTGCAGCTTTTTGAGCTCTTGGATGTCTGGAAAGATGGTGATCCCAAGAAAGTGTCACATTTGCAGTATTCATTCAAGCATGTGTAACAAAAGTTTTAAGTAAATGGACTTAATTTTCATTCTGCTACACTTGACTTGCCTGATATTGGTCCCAAAGAGAATTATTTTAAGGACAAAGCTAGTTTCTTAGTTTGCTCCATTTTAATTGAATGAATTTAGCTCTCATGAGCTAGAACAAAAAGCAGCAATGACAGGATAAAGAAAGCCTGCACCAGGCAAGGACAGTTGGGAAAGCTCCTGCACAGTCAAGGTTTAGTCTTCAAGAAAGTTCCTGCCAGATGGAATAATGAACTAGACTGAGACACCTTTCAGCTGCAGGTTGGTGGGAATGTGTGTATTGTTTGTTGGTACAATTTCTCAGAGAAGTGAGGACCCAAGGGAGGAAAGTCAATTCCTCAGGAGTGCAAACTCCACTAAGACATATTTTGTAAAGAGCACACCTTGCCCAGTGACCCCTCACTGAGCATCAGTTCAGAAAGCACCCCAGAATTTAAAAGTCTGAAGACATCAAAATCCTGGAAATGAATCCAAAACAGACTATCACTGGGGTTTTGCCAGCATGAGTTTTAGGGTGCCTCTCTCTTCCTCCAAGAAGTACACTTGGAGTTTCTTTTGCCTGAAAGTGGAGACCCATCTGTAAGGTCCTCCCTGTGAGAACTGATAGGGAGGAGATGTAAAGGAAAATGCATAGGAACAGTGAGGTGGGAAGGGCTCCCTGAAGAGATAGGGAAGAACCAATGAAATCCTTTAAAAGGAAGGACAAATCCTTTAAAAGGAAGGACAAATCCCTCCAAGATCCTTCCAAACTGTTTTTTCAGCTTCTGACAGGAAAGGTTTACTATGCCCAGGTGGAACTTGCCTTAGCACCAGTGCTTTCAAAAAAAAAAAAAAAAAAGGCAGCAATACAGATTCATCTGTTGCACCAGATTTTTTGTAATTTCCAGAGTATCTTAAACTGAGACAGGATTTGCTATTTCCTTTGTTTCTGAAGGAGCATAATGACTAAAAGAATAGAAAACCGACAGTCAAAACCTCCTTTGTTATCGATGACTTACTTTTTAACACTGGATGCTCTTGTAGCTGTTCTGTCATGTGATTTATTAGGATTTTCAGCCTTTTCATTATTGTTGGACCTTCTTTAGAAATGATGCAATTTAATGGTTAGTGTTGCTGAAGGCATATAGTGGCACAGTAATTGAGAAACCAAATCGAAAACACATTTCTATTTCAAACTGTCAATCTGATGAAATGAAAAGAAAACGAATTAAAAATACCTGGTGGTTTTAAAGTCATATATCATCAGGAGAGAGCACAGAAAGCATGAGTGAAGTTGTCTGCATGAATGAAGTTGTCTGCCTCCATGCAGGCACATGGAATGCCTAACTTACTGTATTTAGGTATAAATATAATTAACCCATTTGTTAGACTAAACTTTGAATAATAAAGAAAATACTAAATTTTGCAATGAAGCAAAATCATAGAAATTGCATTGTTCATATTCAGAAATAAACTGTTATAGCCTATGTATTTTCACATCAAGTAGTAGCTGTAATTGTACTTTCAGACCTGTGTTACAAAATTTGGAGACTGTTGTGTAACTTGTGTTTGTGGATTGTTGAGAGGGTAAAAATCACTTAAGTGTGCTGGCTGAGTGCATTTGTATAAATAGCAGGAAGTTATTTTGTCACTCCAGTAAGCACAGAAAATTGTTCATATCGTATATACATTTCTTGAGATAAGGCCAACATTTTTACTGAGTTGAGACCAAAACCATTGGGAGAACTGTTAGGTTGATCTTATCAAAGTATTCTGAGACTTCAGTCAAATGCGTATTGCCATTTCTATGGTTTGTTTTTTTGTTTGTTCGGTTTGATTTTTTGGGGGGGTATTCCCTCCACCCCCCTCCCCAGCCTCCCCCCCCCCCCCCCCCCCCGACCATTATTAGTATACAAACAGAAATAGAAATTGTAAGGAATTAACCCTTAGTGGCATTTGATTTAGAACACAATGGAATCCATGTGAATATGTATTATATGAAGTCTGAGAGAGCACCTTCAGAAAAAGGGAGAGTATCTTATAAAGTCATTCATATTTTAGGTCTTCTATTCCGAATAGGCACTGAAGGAAAGAAAAGAAGTGAGAGAAATAGCTAGAAGATGTTTTGCCATCCTGTTGGAATTTGGCTTTGGAGAGTTTTAGAAAGACATGCTACTTTCTCTTTGCTTAAGCATTGTGGAAATGACAACGGTCTGTGCACAGGAATCATCTCACACCACATAACCTTCAGTCTGGTGGTGTTGTTTCAATGAGTAAATACAGCATGCCAGTCTGGAATAAGCCTGATGAGATATCAGTGCTACTGTAAGTCCTACTGGAGAATGTCTCCAGTGAATATATAACAGACATATTTATGTTGTGCAGTGTTTTGCTTTAAAAAATTGTCTCCTCCAAATGTTTGCATGTGCATTTGTCTATGAGCAACAAACCTAGTTCAATGCAAATCATTCCCATCTCTGCAGCACCATGAACATTTCTGTTTGTTAAAACTGAGCTATAGGAAAAAGGGAAGAATAAATTACAAGTTGTAAACCAGGAGTTTAATTTAGAGGAAAACATAACCCATATATTTTTCTATTCTGGTGACAATTGTAGAAACAGAATTGATTTAAATTGGTTAGGAGGTTCACATAATAGAAAGTAAAAGTCTTCATAATCAACAAATAAAGAAGACATTGTGGTCCTAAAGTTGTTTATAACAACATAATTAATACAAAATGTATGAGATGTGACACCATAGATTTTTTTTTTGACAGCTGATTTGCTATAAGATTTTGCTGAAGAAGAAATTACTTGTTAGTCCCATTTGAAATTTCTTTGCAAGGCAAAAAGTAATAAAATCATCATCATTACTGTCTGTTTTTGTTGGCTGTCTTCTGCACTGAATATTAAAGAGCTTTTTCAGACTGACTGAAAAAGACACATTAGAATGGTGTTAAAATTCTTTTATATTTTATTCAAAAATGATGTATCTACTGATTTGTTAGAAAGAGCAGGTTTATTGTTAGAGGATTATGTCAAATGGTAGAAAGCTCTTTTCAAATTGAAGGAAGTAAGACAAAGCATTAGAATGTTCTAACCTTTATTGCCTTTTCAATGGTTTATGTTGTGTTTTTCACATTTTTTAAAGAGACATTGAGTATAAGCACTTTCTGTCCTGCTTCTTATACACACAAGGTCTTTATTAGTAAATATTGCAGGGTATTTTCCCTGGCTGACCAGATTTCAAGAATTTTCTGACTAAATTCTGTTGCTGGAAGATAACTTTAACACACTGACACCTTCTTTTCATTCTGTGGCTCAGCAGGTGTATACTCTTCATTTTTAGATGATCTTGATTCATCTTGTTCAATGTTGGCATTGCTATTTGTCTTCTAAGGAAAATGAAAATGGAATGTTTTGCAGTCCTAATGAAACAACCTTTAATTCAAGACAGACAGAGATTAAGAAAGAATTTACTTGCTATTTTTTGCATGCTAACAGCACAATATTAAGTTTAGGAAGAACTACAGACAAATATTGGAATACAGATGTTACAGCTGTCTGGCAGTCCTCAGCTTAGTTGTGCCCATCTTGTAACCCCTGAGGACACCTGCATAGCCTGGTGATTGGAATCCAGTGGTTTTAAAAAAAGACTGCTGTATCTTGGAGTGTGGTTTTAATAGAGAAAATCCTGTTTTGGGATCATTGATAGCTTGATATTATGAGTTGCTACAGATTTCAAAAATTTCCAAGCTTCTTCTGTGATTTGTAAATTAATTAGGGGAGAAAGAATTAAGACCTACAGTACCTCCATCAATGCCTCTTTACATTCAAAATATCCATGCCTGCTGGAACTGATAACTGAAGCCATGTCTTATTCATCCATTAAAGTGAACTTGCTGGAATTGCTCTGGCAGGGAACTTAAATAACATATCCACAGGCTAACTGTTCCTTCTGTCTGGTGGACTGTGGTTATGTACTGAAACTTAGATTTATTATTATGTATCAACAAAAAGGTATATTTATTCAGTGTAGAAATGGGAGCAATGTAGAGACTAAGATGGGGCACAGCGACTCACATATTTTCAGGATTGGATCAAGTGTTTTCTGAAGGATACCAAGGCAGGAGCAATAGGGTATAGATCCTGAGCTCAAGAAAACTGTTAATAGTGAAAATATAAATATTTTGTAACAAAAGTTTCATATTTGTCTTCTTATTTTGGATGCAAGAAGATCATATCATATCTTCAGTATATTGACAGCAACCATACAATCTATCTGTTTTTCTTCTTTCTGAGACACAGATAATCCCATGAAGACATGAAGAACAGGATTGACCTACTAGACTTGCTGCTGTCTTGAAACCCAAAATAATATAATATGTAAAACCCATGAATGCTTAAGTTGAACTTCAGCCAGCCATCACTGCTAAATGTTGATTGCTCATAATTAGGATAAGCAAAGCAGAGTCTTTGATGAAAATTTCAGAAGTAAATTAGATCATATTTTCTTAGTTTCCTTGGACAAGAAGAAATGAGGGAAGACTCTCAGAGACTTTGATTAGGTGATCCACAGGAACAGGCCAATCTAAAGAAAGAAAAATGTTCTGAAACCACTTGTGATGACAGAAAAACCAAATTGAAACAGTGTGGGGATTAAAAAGGAGCACTTTTTAATGGCTTATTTGCCTCTTTGTTTGATGTCTGAGCAACCTTGCATTAAAGGGGTACCAGCAGGAGCTTTGTTTTTTTAAATTTGTCTTGCCACCTCTCAATATATGTTTAGTGTGAAGCAGAAGCAAATCTTATTTCCATCAGTGATGCAGGGTAAATGAAGATAAAACCTAATTTGAAACTTTTTCTACCACTTTGTAGTGACTCAGTCTTGCTTAGGGACATGCCTTGAATCTGTGAGGCAAAGCAGAAGCCTGGTGAGTACCTTCTCCTCATGTACACTGTGAAGCAATGATTACCACCAGTGGGTGATATTGTGTTTTCTGGTACTCACAGGTGTGTCAGTGACACCTGGTTGTGGGGGTCGGAGGGACAGGTACAATGGTATGGCAGGGTCTTGTATTCTTTTATTTATGGTAAAATTCATTATGCAAAAGCAGTCCTTTTCAACATATATCTTCACAGTCACACATTACACACAGATGTACACATATACACATATATATACACAAAATCATACACTACCACAGGGAGAGGGCCACTTTTGGGTCATACTACTTCAACCGCTTAGCTGTTACCATTAAATTCATTATGCTATGATATTTAAAACATCTGATGAAATGGTTCTTACTGTAATATTGCAGAAACTCTGGGTGATGATTTGCGCCTACCAGCTGTATATATTTTTGCTTAATATGACAGGGTTTTCATGTGCTTTGGGCTTATGTATGTGTTTGATATCTTAGTGTGAGTTACAAGCCGAAATGCTGTTAGATAGTGGGAGTGTATTGATTTCACAGTTGCATTTCCCTGACAAGTTAATCACAACATTCTCTCCCTCCCTCCCTCCCTGCAGCACTGCCTGATATATCAGTAACTGGACATATCTAATCACTATGTGGTAATTAGAATTTAAACTTTCTGCTTGACTAATTTATTAGTTAATATTATATGAAATTTGATATTAATTTGTCCTGAAGGCTAATCTATTTAGATTGCAATACATAGATTTTGATAGTCCAATGTGCTTTGGCAATCAGAGGGAATTATGTGATTATGGCTTGTGGTTTGAGCAATTAAAAAAGATTGGCTCTGAGTGCTCATTTTAAGGTTGTTGTAGCATTTATGGAAAGATTCCTATGGAAAATTCAACTACAGTTTCAATGTAATGTGGACCTGTCATAAATCACTGATCTATTTTAAGTAAACTCCCACGTGTCCCACATGGTGTAAGATGGGAGAGCTGGTTATCCCCAAACTATCAGCAGTGTACTACAAGTGACATAATTGCTCATCCCTGAGACTTTTTTTAAGCTGTTACAAATTTATTCAGATGAAGTGTAAAGGTCAGAACTCAGAGAAAACTGAGATATGAGAAAATAAAGGGGAAATATGGAATGTGTTTAAGTCATATCAGGCTTGCTGACAGGCTTTTTGGCATCATTCAGGGAGCTTATACTCAATTGCTTATCCACTATTACCCTGAGGTCACTGATTTCCAAAACACAGTTCCCACTCTATAATACTGCCCTTCATATATTGCTTCTAGACATCCCTTTGCCTTAAATAGTACAAAATTACACTTTGAACTGGCTTCATTTTACAAGGAAATCTGATTGCTCTGTGCACTTTTCTAATCTTCATTCCTCATTTTTAGGCTCCCCAAAATGTTATATTTTGTAAATTGTAAGTGTAGTTCTATCCAGATCACAACAAATAATTTTGGGAAACCTCAGGTTTAATCTGAGTCCCAAGAGAAGTCTGCTGCAATAAAGTCCATGAAATGATTGATGATTACTTTAAAGATCTGTCTATTAGGTGGGTCTTAATATATGTGAAATACGATTTGCTGGCCGCACTCTAATTCACTGTTATCAGAATGTATGTGGCACCAAGGCAAATAGCTTACAATGACTATCACATTTACACAGTTACATTTATTGACCAAACTTGTAGTCTCCTGAAGGAATTAAATCAAGCATGTTTGACAAAACCTGTTTTCTTTACAGAAAACCACACTGACAGGCATCAATTACATTTCCTTCCTTTAATGTTTTTGTTGAGCAAGAGAAGCAATTCACTTTCAGCTACTTTACAGAATGATCGCCTTCCTGCAAGAGAAACTATCCAGGAGGAAATATCCAGACAAGCTGGGCTCTTTTGTTTTGTGCCATGTGAAAAAAAAAGTACAGAGGCTGCTGTAGTTATGGCCAGTGTGCAAAGTATCCTAGCTGATTGGAATTTTAAACAGAAATGTTCAAGTGCTAATTATCTTTAATCAAATGAACTAATCTGGAGATTAGACCCAAGTACTGAGAATCCTATTAAGGTCATCAGCTGACAGGAGTGACAAATACTTCTGGTAGCCAATTCAAAAAAAGTCTGGAGACTGATCAGCTAAAACTTATATAGCATGAAGGGATACTCTCTTGAGGAAGACTAATATGAGGCCCAGGAGAAGAAATTGTGCTACTTCCACCAAAAAAATTGACATTTTGTCTCCCATAAATATGATGATAAAATAACTTCAGAACTCCTTCAAACTTCAAAGTACCAGCAAAGCTATTAAGTGAACACAATAGAAAAGAGAAATATAAAATCAGATTAAATGATGGATGACGTTTGTCAAAGAACACACCTCATTCCAGCTTTTTTCCTTTATCTTGTGCTACTCTCCATACTTGTAAAGAGTAAGGAGTGCCAACAAGATGGCTTAATTGATGCAGGTTTAGCACATTTCATATCAGCATGTTGTGAAACTGTGACTAGAATTAACAGAGAGGACTTAAAATTATGAAGCTTGATGTAAGCCTTTGTTGATGAATTCCCACAGCAGGAGTATTTACCTATATTTGTGGTGTTGATAGAGTGGTGTTTTGAGAAATCAACACAGTTTACCTAAAAATGGTTATATTGAGCAAAGTAATAGAAACTTTTCCTGGGTGCTAGTGGTAGGCTATTTCCTGTTACAAATTCTGAGTTTTATCCTTAAAACCAGATGTTTTGAGTTATTTGAAAGGAAGACATTGACTTAGTTTTTCATACCTGTAGAAAAACCCCAAAAGACCATGCTATAAGATTGCTCTTCTTGAAATAGTTCCTTTTAGAAAAACCTTTCTTTGTAGACTATGAAAATATTTAATTGAAATTATGTATTTTAATGAATTGTTGAATAGCTCAGTAACATTGGCTTAGTAATAGCAGGGAAGATTTCATTAGCACATCCAGAGAACTCATGAGTAAAAGTGACTGCCTGTTTTCATTGAACCAGAAGAAAATCACCAAGTTTATTTATTTTCTGTATTTATGGTAATCAGGGCATTTTGAAAGCATCTCTACACATTCTATAGCAAATTTCTTTCCTCTTGGTCTTGAAATTCTTGCTTGGTTCCTCAAAATTATTGCAAAAGTAATGGACTGTCAATTTGCTTTGCTGTTGTGTGTGCCAGCCAAATGTGCCAGTCTTTGAATCGTTTTGAGTACTTTAAATCTCATGTCTGCAAATACCCTTTGCAAAATTGAGCATTCAGAGATTTATTGTTGCTGTTACAATACTCTAGGGATAGTGTCTACCTAGAACAAAACAACCCAGAGAAAAGAAATGTGCTTTTATCTAGTCTGAAGCAAAGAACTGGATTGTGACTTGAATGCTTTCTGTGTAGGGGGGCTCACAATCAGCACTGGCCAGTTCAAGCAGGGACACCTTGGTGGCATCAGGAGGCATGACCCTATCTAAAGCATGCCAGGGTATCTGCAGAACCCTGTTTTGTTCACTTCAGGAGTAAAAGCATGGAAGACTTTTTGAAAGGAAGGAAAAGGCCTGAGTTTTCTGTCAACATGGTCTGTTGCACTGAATCTGGTAAAATATTAGGAGCCCAAGTATCAATGAGGTTCTACCAATGGGCAGTCAACAGTTAATTTTAGTGATAAGATCCAAATTGCTTTGGTCTGCTGCCAGAGTCACTGTTGAACATAGTTTATGGTTCTGTTTTGTCGTTTTGGGTTTTTTTTAAATTAAATAGACAGAAAAAACAAGGGAAATAGTTCTGAAAATGAAGAACTTTAATAATATTGCATTAACTGTTTAGCTGTGAGGAGTTGTTCCAAAGAAAGCTCTATGTTTGACAATCCTTTGTGTGAGACAGGAGCACTCAAGGGTCAGGGCAGGGGAAGAGATTTATTTATTGAAATTATCTGGGTTGTGGCAGTAGCTGTGGGTGAAACTTGGTCCCACTGGTTGTTCTGAAAGCTAATTCATTAGTGGGGTCAGAAGAGCATGTCAGAGATTAAAATACTTCTGCTGCTGCTCTTTACTTGCATTCTCTTTTCTTGAAGGGAGACCCAACACACTATTTTCACTCCTACACCAGTACAGCAGAATCACTAACTTCCAGGCAGCTGCAGGGGAGGGCCACATGACACAGTCCCTCCTCTGTGACATGCCTGGTGTGACGACACGCAGACACATGATGATCACAAAATATGTTGTGAAGAAATAGTACACAATTTATAGTAAACTTCTTTTTTAAACTTTTTTTATATCCATTATTTTCTCTTTTCATCCTCTGTATCTCTCTTCCTTGGTTTGAACATTTTTGTTTGAAACTAATTTGGCCCATAATTTTCAGTTTGGCCTAAGGTTTGTTCTTTCATTTTAATGTTATATTTCATTGCCTTTCTTTCTGTCTATATTAGATATACTTACTGTGTCTTTCTGGCTTAATTTCTGTTTTCTGGACTCCACTTTGCCTCTTTCTTCTCTTCTAGTTTTTATTCGCCTCAGTCTCCTCTCACTGCACATTTGCAATTTCCTACAAGGAAGGAGAGCCATGAAGGGAAAAATCTTTGCTTTCTCAAGTATCTTTTCTTTTAGCAGCCTTCACCGCATAAAACGTTGTCCTTTAAGAGAGATGAAGAATTTAAAGTCCTTTCCACCAATAAAAAAACCCCCAGACTGTGTTACCCAGGAAGGACCAGATTTTAATTTTTTTTCCCCATTCCCCTTATGGATATGTCTGTGCAAGTTCTTGGTTTCTATTTCAGGGAAGCTGTCACCCACATCACCTTTGTAGCAGCAGCACTGAAGCCATACCACATTCCGTATTTGATTTGATTCTACTCAGATGGTTTGAGCCACTCAAAGGCAAAGAGTTTCTAATGTAAGTATAAATAGGGAGACACTATGAAGGGTACCTATCAGAGCTACATTTTTTATATTATAACAGCATGGGAACCCCTCACTGATTTCAGTTGACTGCAAGTTGGGTCCCCGTTGAGGAAGGGACAAAAATTAAACAATACATCAGCACTGTTTCTCTTGCTCAAACCTTTTCACTCATTCAAGAGCTGAACGACAGTCTGTGACTCTCCATTCCCCGAACTAGCACAGCTCCAGGCAGCTACAGAAACATTCATAGCTCAGCCATCATACAAAAGAGTAAGCCTGAATTAGTGTTTCTTTTTGTCAAATCTTCCTTTGCAGAATGAACAGTCTGTATTATAAATCAGAGAATAGACTAACCCCTGATTTGGCTCCATTTCTTCTGGAAGTCAATAGCAAACTAACAAATACCAGGCAACAAGGAAATATGTGTGAGTCAGTGCTAAGTAGTTACTAACTCCAGGTAAATGTTGAGGGCTTCTGCCTACATATGGATGCCTCATTTCCCACTTCTAGAATATTTCACACTAAGTACAGTCATGACTAGTCTACATTGGAGCAAAAAAAAATGGTTATATCAACTTCAATATTTGAATGCATTTTCATTCTTATACCTCTACTGACATACAGTTCACATCAGGGTAGTTTGTTACAGGAGCTGAAACGTAATTTAAAAGCCTAAAATAACAATGAAACTATATGGAAAGAATAGTAGACTTGTCCCATGAACAGCACAGATGGCACCACAGTGTGCCAAACTCCCACTCTGCAGCAAGCATAAGGGTTTTCATATCAATAGCCATCTTGGTGCCCTGCCTGGATGCCAGGTGCCCACAAAAGCTGCTCCATCACTCCCTTTCTCAGCTGGACAGTGGAAAGAACATATAATGAAAGGCATGTGGGTCGAGATAAGGACAGGAGAGACAGCTCACCAATTACAGTCATGGGCAAAACAGACTTGACTTGGGAAAAATAGCTTAATTTTCTACCAATCAAATCAGAGTAGGGTAAAGGGAATTTAAAAAAGCCCAAACACCCAAATATTAAAAATGACTTCTCCTCACCCCGTCTTTTTCCTGAACTAAACTTCAATCCTGATTTTCTCTACCTCCTCCTCTAAGTGACATAGGGGTACAGGGAATGGGGGCTTTGGTTGGTTTATCACACACTGCATCTGCCACTCCTTCCTCCTCAGGAGGATGCCTCATACTCTTACCCTGCTCCATCATGAGATTCCTCCCATGGGAGACAGTCCTCCACGAACTTCCCCCGCATGAATCCTTCCCACAGGCTGTAATTCTACATAAATGGCTCCAGTGGGGCCATGGGATGCTGCCCTTCAGGAACAGATTGCTCCAGAATGGGTACCCCACAGGGTCACAAGTCCACTCAAAAAAGCTGCTCCAGAGTGGGCTCCTCACTCCACAGGACCACAGGTCCTATCAGGATCCAGCTCTGTCCCAAGCTTTCCATGGGCCCACTAACTTCTTTGGGCATCCACCCACGCAATGTGCTGCAGCTTAATCTATGCCCTAGTACCTAGAACACCTCCTCTCTTTCCTTCTTCACTGAAATTGGTGTTTGCAGAACTGTTTCTGTCACAAATTCTCACTCTGCTCTGGCTTCTGTTGCACAGGTTTTTTTCCGAACTCCTTCTTAAATACATTACCCTGAGGTGCTGCTACCACTTCTGATGGGCTTAGTCTTGGACAGCAGTGGGTCTGTCTTGGAGTTGGCTGGCACTGGCTCTATTGGAATGGAGGAAACTTCTCACAGCTTCTCGTAGAAGCCACCCCTGTAGCTGTGCTGCTACCAAAATCTTGCCACGCAAACTTAATACAGACATAGAATCTTGCAGGACCTTTAAGTAATAGAAATGAGCATGAGAGACCATAGCTGTACTGATTGCATTATAAAGATCTCAGTTAGAGGTTTTCCTATAAGATTTGCTTCTAAATATTATAACTAACTATGAAGTTTAGAAGAAACATATTTTTAATGCAGAGGTCTCCCAAAAGCAAGAGAATCAATCTGGAGAGGATCCTGCAGAATTACTTGGTGTCTTACTGAGGAAGACACTGTTAGCTGTAGCTGTGTTTCTTCTGGGCCTGTGTGGCACAGGTGTCAGTCTTGACCCAGTAGAAATTTAATGGGAATAGAAATGTATTACACAGCAAGTTCTTAGAGCTGTTTCAGACACATGAAATGGCCTGACTAGGTTTTTGAGAACAAAAGCACTATGTTGCGTTCAAAAGGAAAAATGTTTCAGAGATGAACAAAACAATGGTGAAGTGCCTTGCTTGGAATGGTAGTTTCCCTTTTCTTTAAAAAGCAGCATATGGAAGGTCAGCAAGAGAGTAAGGTTTGAGGAAAAAAAAGAAAAAGGAAGTCTCATTTGGTAAAGTGTACAGATTTAGTCAAAACTACATTTGACAGGCTATCTTATTTTAGAAAAACATTCCTTCATGTATATCAAGTGAGTATAGGCAGGATGAAGTGCTATTTGCACTAAGGAAGATTTAAGGTTTATTGTTCAAGGCTTTTTCACATCTAAATTCACTTTAGCCCTTTCAGGGCCTTTAGGCGTTTAACAGAGTACATGTAACGTTGTATGGTATAGTTGCATAAACTTCCTCCTGGACGTATTTGACAAGCCTTCTGAAGTCAAAATTCATCAGCAAATCTCATCTCCTTCTCAATATTTCATGCTACAACCAAGTAAAGACATTGAAAATGTTTAAGGGTTGGGACTTTTTGCTCTGTAATGAAGTCACTTAAAATGAAGTGTGAAAGGAATAGGAAGAGAGGCTGAGGGATTGAAGAGAAGTCCATGGCTTAGGGCACAGAAAACCACTCAAAAATAATGCATGCAGCTAGTGGGGAATTACCTTTCAGTTATGACCATGTTGTAGACAAGAAAAAAAATTGCTCAGTCTTACCAACAGTGATATCTAGACCTCTGTTTTTCTCCCCTTGTTTGCAGACTCTCCTCAAGACCTTATTTTGAAATTGATGAAACTCCTTGGATGAGAGTTTCAGAAAGGAGATAACTTTCACGGATCCTTGCTTGATAAACCTTAGCTAGGCTGTATTTTGGAGATAACCACTCATTCAACACTTTCTACAATCACAGTTCCCTTACATATCTTGGTCTGGGAATTCTAGATTAATGTACCTCCAATTACCAGCCCATTTAAAAAAAACATTGTAAAAGTGGTGACAGATGTCTCACAGACACAGACACACACAGACACACACAGACACACACACACACACACACACAAAATTTCCCAACCAAACTCTACAAAAATCTCTCCTCAGAGATAAAGGCATCATCTGGGCTGAAACTTCAGAATTGTTTATATGGAGTGATTTGATGATGCACAAATGTCTATATACATTAGAAACCTTCTGAGTGGTTCTGAATTATTTTAATGGTATTTTCCGATTTTAGCAGATTAGAAGTTTTTCAATTTGCAGGTTATTTAATATACACTTGCAGTATTTTACATAGAACTTATGTCTCAGTTCATTAATGTGATACATTTGCCTCTCATAGGTTTGCGACAGCTTGTTACAAACCTCAGGTTGTAATTCTTGAACCATTTTTGCATCTTGTCTCTCCAGGGTTTTAATGACTTCATCTACCCCTACAAAGTCTTTCATCAGCTGTCTACACACTGAAGTGTCTGACCTCTTCTTCTTATGCCTCCCTTTTCACCTGCATACCCAATCTGTCAGTGTTAAAGGTTTCAACTTAAAATGATAAACCAGAAGTGACTTCTAAGCCCACAAAGAAGTGACAGTTGAGAAAATACATCTCTACTGGACCTTCTCACCAGTAAGACTCAGGAGCTTAATGCTCTCTCCCCGCCGTGTTCCTTTTCCCCTTTTCCTTCTGAGCAACTGACATATCTCTGATGTCTCCTTCACTGCACCTGCCAACAGGTATTATCTTCTGTTTAATCACTCAACTGTTATATTCAAGTTTGTGCCTGTCCTCCAGGAACCTCCAAAGTACACTGCCAAACAGTGCATTTCCAGTTTTTGGACTGAAACTGGGTATTTTCCAAGGACACCTTTCATCCACAGATGATATTTTGTCTCTGTCTGAGCTCCTGAAACAAGCTCTCCATGCACTAGATTAAAGTTCATTTTGTTCCTTTATATCCTACCATTTTTTTGGTTTTGTTCTCTCAGCCAGCCATACGGCAAATGTTCTTGCAACTTCATATATTTAAAGCCAGCCAGGTGAAAAAAGGCATATGTAACAGCAAACACAGCACAGGCACGTGTACTGATAAGATTAATTCCTTGTCATCTGCTACAATGTCAAATCTAATTTGAATTGCAGCCCTTGGGACTTACAATTACATTTGTCCATATGTCAATAAACTGCCATTTTGAGTTGTACTGTAGTTCATTGCAGTTAATATGCAAAGCTTTCCCCTTATTATTCTTCCATCCCTCCACATCACCTCTGCTTTTATTGTCAAGGTATAATTAAAGACAAAGAAAGAGGAGCAACACTGAGTTAGCAAGTTATTTATTTAAGAAAAACCTGAAGGATCAAGATAGATATTATTTGCTCTGGTCTAGGAAAAAACCCACCAACCCTCTTTAACTACAGAAAAATTAAGGAATAGGCAAAAGTGAAACCAAAATTTAGGGAACTAATAAAATAGAATTTGTGAGAGACTATACTTTCCTAACACATGCTCTTTGTTTCTAATACTTTATCCCTAGTGCATGCAAATGTTCTCTGAATATTCAGGTTGGAATCTCTTGTTCCTTGTTAGATCTAAGATAATCTCTGACCCTGATAATTAGTTATGGGTAGTCCCAATGTCCATTTCAATTGTACCCACAAGGACAGAGTGAGCCTCATTTAGATCTGCTTTTCTTAGCTTAGGCATAGCTATGTTTGTACTCATGTACTCTAGAGAACCTTATAAAAATTCTTAATGTTCTATGGAGGATGGAAAGAAATTTGAGTTTTTATTTTTGAGTGCACTTGTTTCCTTCAAATTCCCTAAGCTGTTCTAGAAAATGTCTGGTAAATGATAACACCTTGAAACAAGGTGTAAATTTAGAGATTTCTTGTGGCTGCACATGAAATACCATTGATGTAATCACTGATACACTAGGGAGTCAGGCTACCAGCCAGAAGGATCTCTACAGGTTGGAGAAATGTGCCAATAGGTGACACATTTGGGGAGTTGCATTTTCAGCACAAGAGAGGTGGACATAGTAGAGATGGTCTGCTGAAGAGCAACAAAGGTGATCACAGAAGGCTGACAGAGCTGGGACTTCTTAGCCTGGAGAAGAGAAAGCCTAGAGGGGATCTGATCAGTGTGTATAAATATTGATGAAGGGGAGTAAAGAACCCAAAGCTAGACTCTTCTCAGTGGTATTCAGTGAGAGGACAAGAGGCAATGGGAACCATTTGAAATACAGCTAATTCCATTTAAACATGAAGAAAACTTTAAAGATGATCAAACACTAGAACAGGTTGTCACAGAGGCTGTGGCCATTCTTAGAGAATCTGAAAACTTGACTGCACATGGTCTTAGGCAGCCTGGAGTAGATGGTCTGCAGAGGCACCTCCAGCCTCAGGTGTTCTGTGGCTGCACGATCACCTTGGTGAGCACAATGCCCCCTCAGCAAAGGGCTTTATGTTCATAGTTTGAAATTGCCTTTTTGTACTCTCTGGACCCAGAAATTGATTCAGTGAGTTGTACTCCAGTGTCTTCCTAGTCACTGAGGTGAGGCTGAGTAGCCAACAGTTTGCCAGGTTCTTTTTCCATGATTTTCCAAAATGCTTGTTTGGTTTTTCTTCTTCCAGCTATCAGTGACCGCTCTGTCACTTAACCCCACAAAAAACAGATAGCAGCAGCACTTTAATTGCGGTTGCAATGTTTTTCCAGCTTTGTGGTTAATTTCCATGCAGTCCCATTGATCTGAATCCATCCAGTTTACCTAAGATATCTGTAAATTGTTGCTTCCCACAGTGTTGCCTGACTAAACAGGTATGAGCAGAGGCCCAGAAACAGGGTTTGCTTGTGAAGAATGAAGTAAAAATATGTTTCTGTATGGTCCTGTTTCTGTTTTACTTATAGAGAAGCTCCTTAGCAAAGCAAGACTTTTGCCAAAGCTCCCACTTGTCTGGCATAGTAAGT
Organism: Pithys albifrons albifrons; assembly: GCF_047495875.1. Lineage (NCBI taxonomy): Eukaryota > Metazoa > Chordata > Aves > Passeriformes > Thamnophilidae > Pithys > Pithys albifrons. The sequence continues at coordinate 67,942,837 of NC_092461.1, read as the reverse complement.
TTCTGCTAACCATCTCTTTTTCTTCGTGGTTGTAGTCTTAAGTGGAAGATCTGAATTTCTGGCCCTAGTGGTGGCTGTTTCTTCTCTATGACTGAGGCTCTGATCCTATTTCTTAGCAGAATAACTGCAGTGAGAAGGAAGCCAGCCTTCAGAATTCACTCCTCCTGGGGGGATCTGTGTCTTCATTAGATTCTTCCTCTGCTTCCATAATCACTCCACACCACTGACATCACTTGATTGGAGCTTAGGCTTTTGTTTTTGCAGAGGCTCTGTGAAGGTCCTCACAAATGTCTGTTCACCCTCAGCAATGATGAAGGGAAGGTGTTTGCCCCTTCCTCCAGCTCCCATGCCTGGTGCTGCAGGCTCCCCTCCACATGCTGAGGCCGTTCTCACTGCTGCTGGCCCAGGAGCTCCAGGAGCACACTGCGGTCTGAGACCTCCATGGTAGTGTCCATCCTCAGGAGCTGCATGTGGAGGGGTGGCTGCCCTGCAGGGGGTGTCTGCACCACCTGAGTGAGGTGCCACATTCAGGGCTCCTTCTCTCCTCCAGGCAGTCCCCTGTGCACCAGCTCATCCTGTGAAAACCATGAACTGCTGCTTTATGTGGTGTGTGACAGTTTCTTCAGGTTGCTACTTCATGAATGTTGAAAAATTTTACTCCATGTTAGCTAGTTAATTTGAAGGCAAGTAAGGTGGGCCTGCATCTTGGACATTATCAGACTAAAGTTGGATTTGAATATACTATAGAGCTCTTGAAAATCTGTTGTTGAAAATCTCATTAGAGAGCTTTTCTTATTTTCTTAAATAGATATCGGTAACAGGTTATTTTGAACATGATGGCTTAATTTAGACATCTATGTTTGAAAATCTTGTCTGGAGTTCATCTGCAGTTCAGTCTTTAGTTATGTTTATCATAGTTAAATTTTACTTATAAAATAAATACATAGCATTGTACAAGTGGTACCTTTCATTTATAAATTTCAATGCAAGCAAATTTAAATAAATGGAAATTCTGTTTAGAACAATGGTGAATAAATAGCCTGGGTATCTCTCTGGGCTTGTCTTCAGGCAGAGACTTAAAGAAATATATTCAAATAAACATTTAAGTCAGTTCCTAAACAACATAATTGTGGATCTCTCTGTACTTACAGCAAAAAAGTGGCTTTAATTTTGAATTATTTTCAATTTCCTTAATTTGTTTTATTTCAGTTTATTTTGGAAATGAGATAAGTTAGCTGGAACAAAGCAACTTGACTTCAGAATAAGAGTGTTTCTGGAGGGATTTAATGCTGTTTAATGACATCATAATACCCTCCTTTTCTATTTTCATGTAGTTAAGCCTCAAACACTAAACAAAATGTGAACAGCTTGTTAATTCTGGAGAAAAGAAGTCAGAAGTATTTTCAGGTTAAAGAGGTTCTTTTAAGACTGGTTGGATAATAATGCTGAGACACTTTGCATAAATGAATTAAAGCATTCATGTTAAAAGATTGACTACCCATATTAATAGTTCTATGCACAGAAACATCTTAATCAATCATATTATGTAGCTCCATTAATGGTGAAATACCATATGGAAGATCCTTTTAGCAGCTGTGAAGGATCCCAAATGTTCTGGTTTGACAAAAAATGGAAGGTCTTTTTGAAACATCCAAAGGAATATTTGAAACTGAAGGATTGTATAAATTTACTCTGTAAAATTTTATATGATTTTGCACAGAATCTTCATTCTCCAAAACAACATTTGCATAAAAATTCTCCTGCATTGAACATTTTTTGTCTCAGAAAAGAGGTATTTATTGCTGATTACTTCAATGTTTTCCTTTCTGTAAGTAATAAACAATATTCAGAGCAATTCTTTTTAACCTGGTATTCATCCTATCTTGCTTTAGTAGTGGTAACTCTATGCCAGTGGCATTGGCAACTGGAAACACTTCTGCCAAGGGTGAGCTGACTGTACATAGTGGGTAGAAGGTGAATAAGATTGAAGCCTAAGCAAACATGGCTTGGAAAAGGATTGGAGTATTTGGCACAATGGAGATGTGTTATACCTGTATAGTGATGACATCTATCTCAATTTCTGTCAAGTTTGAAATACAACAAAATTAAGAATTTATACTGGGCTTTTTAGTCAAAGCACTTGAGGAAGGGCTTGTATCTATATTTGAGCCCTGAGAAAGGAACACTTATTTCTCAAATGGCTCAATGTCAGACCAGGTCTACAGGGTGGAAACTGCCCAATGTGGGGGAGGAACTGGCCTAACCTCATGACAAGTAGAGGTGTGTCAGATGGTGCTTTACTTCAACTACTTGATTATCCTGAGATACAGTTTATGGATGTTGCATAACTATGTTGTCACAGCATTATAGTTAGACTGACATCAAGTCCTGAGCCTACTTCTGGCCTTGGGCTTCAATGTGGCTGTAGCAGCGTACCTAGAGCTGGGGAGATCTTTTATTTGCTCAGGTATGGGGATATACTGGGAAAAACTGTGGGTGGGGAAGTTGACTAAGGGAGCAAGACCTCCCCATTTAAGGACTGCCAGATACATCACAAAAAGCTCTTGGAATAAAGGATCTAAGAAATCACTTAGCTTCTCTTGATTAGAGAGAGAGATTGTATCAATCTCTGCTAAGGAATAGAAAAGCAAAAAGAAAACCAAGATAAAGCCAAGAATACAAGCTTGGCCACTTCTGTTCCAGTCTCATTCCATGAGTACAGAAGTTCTTTAAATTGAAAATCTGTAGTGAAATGTTTAACCAGAATATGCTAGACAGTGATAACTAAACAGACAGCACAGGATTTTCCTTTGCTTTTTATGCATAAAATGTTTTGTGCTACCACTGTAAAGAGTTGAAACTCCTGTTTCATACAGCAGCAAACACATTGTGAAATGTGCTTTGATAAGAAAACAATGGAGAGAAATGGTAGCTTGCACAAAGATCTGAAAAAGCACTACTAAATTTTGATTTAAAACAATATTACACAAGAAAGTAAAAATTTAACAAATAGAAAAGAGTACAGGGAAAACAGTAACTATTTTCACGAAAAGCAGGAACTGAACAAAATTCAGAAAAAAAAATGTCATTTCAACCCCTACCGTTACCATTCTATACTAATGTGGGAGCTCTAGAATAGTAATATTTGTGTGTTTACTTCCACACCTGTGTACTGAATCTGAGTGAAATGTTGTGAATGGATGACATGTAAATTTAGCTTTATTTGATTATTTTTTATCCTACTCTACCTTATCATTTTCTTAAAGAACTCAGCTCCAGCTGCTTTACTCTGTTGGGGCTTTTATTATTTGATGAAGTATTTTCAATTAGAAAAGGGAAATACACAGTGCTTTTGAAACAGAAACATGCACAAATCTTAAGAGAATACTGTTAGACCTTAATCAATAATTTAAGGAGAAATATAATTGGTTAATTCAGCCTATTCTTCCAGTGTCTGTACACAGAGATATAGTCATGTTGAGTCAGTAATTTGCTTGCATATTCTCCTTTTCCCCATATACTGAAGAACAGCAGCTTTTGTTAAGTACAAATACTTGATACTCAAGCTCTTTTATATAGGTAGAATTTTTACATTTCAGACTAATTTGCATTATCAGCAGTATGTTCACATGGATAAAGAAAGAGTGATTTTCCTGATACAAAGTTCAGCATGAATATATATTTATGGGAGAACTAAGCTTCAGATGCTATAAAACTAAACAAAAGGATGGGAAAAGATGCAAAGAGATGGAAAAATAATGAGAATAATACAAATTATAAGATTTAGCATAGAATAGCTGAGCTCTTCCACATAGGTTCCTTAGTACTGTCTCTGCTATGACTAAGAACCCTGGCAGCTGCAAATATCACTGAAATTGAATTTTATATGAGAACAGTTATAGGAGACTTTCATTAAGTTTGGAGTCACTGAGACTCAGCTGCTTAAATTGTCACTGAGAGCAAGTTCAAGAGGAAATGATCACACAGCTCTTGTAGCTGCCTGGAGATTTTTCCCATTGCCCAGATCCTTGTTAATATTTTTGTTGGCAAAGTTATATCAACCCCTCTGTCCCCACGCCAGATGCCAGTCTAGGAGACCACAGTGTTTAATTCCTTGGAGAATGGAAATCGTTTTACCCCAAATCAGGAAAATATCTGAGCGGTGATTTTTGATTGTTTGTTTGTCATTGTTTTGATTTTCTTTTTAATTGGGTTGATTACATTCTATAGGATCAATCATGCCAAACTTTAACACTTAGTACATTGTGTAAAGAGAAGTTTCTTCAAATACAGAATGAATTTCACAGTGTCAGAGAATCTTTTTCTTAGTATTTGGTACTGATGCCTCTGCATACTAATGCATATGTTACCAAGCGTCAGACCTTGTAAGCTCACATATATGATATTAAATGGATGAGAGCAGAGAGGAAGCAACAATTAGAAAGAAGGGTGATACAGATGTCCTTGCAGTTGGCAGTATAAGAAGGCTAACTGTATTTTTCCTAAGGATCCCTACTATATAAAAAGCTTAATTCCATCTTTTTAATCTTTAGTTTTTTGTGCATTATGTGTTCCAACCCCACTGTCTTAACCAGTGTTTTCACCACTGCAGTCAATCATGAATCTTTCTGAAAGGCTTAGCTGTGGGTGTATGTGAAAGTTCAATGCATATGTGATGGAATCAACCACAAAGCAAAAAAGAAATCTTGTTTCAGTGCAATTAGTGCAGGAGTGTTTTCATGTTGCCACCTTTCTGCTTTTCTGTTACAATGGTTCTTCTTGCATTATAAATAAGAGCTCTGCTCCTGCTCTAACATTTTTCCTTCAGTGACTAAGTAAGTATAGCATATTTTTACTTCAAATTCGTCATTTATGTGTTCCTGGACTTAGTGCATATTCCAGCAGGTTCCCTGATGGCTGGATGTGCTTGAGGTGGGACTTCAATATCCCTACCATACTCTGAGAGTACAATAACTGAAGCTGCTTGTGTGTCTCTTCTCACATGAAAAACGTTCTCTCTAATTACTGCAGCTCTGATTCAGAGAAGCTGTGGATTTCAACATTGGGTTTAACACAGATGGAAGCCTTTAGGGATTTACTGAGGTGGAACTTCTTTCCCTTCAAGTAAATAACCAGGGTGCAGAACACTGTGCTATAAAATTAGTTGACTTAAGAACTATTTTTTGCTTATGATTTGAAAATATCATGAAGGATGTGACTCAGTGGCTGAAATAAATACTGGGACTAGATATTTTCCATTTAAATAACATAATAGTAATATTGTGCTTTGCTGTTTAAAACTCATTAGCAGAGCATGACTATTAAGAAGAAGTATGGATGGATTTTTAAGCAGTCACTGTCACATGGCTGTGCTTTGCTGAGCCACTTAAAAGCTGCCTTGACTCATTGCAGAAGACTGAACATTCACTCTTCACCTTACATTTGAGACAGTGAGGGTGTCAGCTCAAATTCTTTGTTAGAGCCCTTGTGGTACTGTGATAAGTGCTCTGGAGATGTTCTTATGATAACTGCAGAGATTATTTCATCAGTTTTTAAAATCAGGTTTTAAAACTCGGGAGGACTAAGTATGAAGATGCATTATGATAGAATTTAATCTCTGAAGGTGATTGAAGATTTCTTGTTCCATAAACTTGCTTATGCAGAAAAACAGTTGAGTAGGACTGGAATGGGTTCACAAACTCATAAATTTCTGAAAGTAGAAAGGACTCCTACTTATTATCTAAAAAATTATTATAAATTTGAATTTTATGTATTAATGTTAAAAACCGATCTGAGCTCAATTTATTTCAAGAACCATCTGTCCAAGAAATGCCTCTGTGCTCATATATTGATTATGGAGCTATGATCTTTATGCTTTCAGATTCATTAGGAGACTGGCACCCTTTTTTTTTTGTGGTTAAGTTTCATGGAATGAAATCCTATTTTGAATTAAAATGCAAAGATGTCATTGAAATATTCAGTTCAACATGCAAAAGAGCTTTCAAATCTGCTCTTCAAAAACCTATTCTCAGGATGAAGTATGTCACAGGTAAAATTCAGTCTGGGTTATTTTACAGTTGTTTGAATACATTTTTTCACTTGAGAGTCTTAAAATTATTCAGTGGAAATGATTGCATTACTTACATCTCAGTGGAACTAGCTGTTTGGTAACTAGTTTATAACTGATTTAGTGATTGTGACTTAGAAACCCCAATTCATTACGGTGATCAGTATCAATAAACTAATCACCAGCATGGATTCTTCTTTAAGCTTTTATCACTAAACTTCAAATATATGCTACTTCTAGAGGGATTTGACATCCCAGAGGAAAAGTCCCCTTGACCTGTCACTGCCCTTAACTCTTGTGAAACACAGAGGGGCCAACAGCACTGCAGTGCTCTCTCTCAGGCACCCCCCATGTGTTGCGACACTGCAGCACCGACAGGTGGTGGAAAGTTTAAAGATAGCAAAACCTGGTAAAATAAATAATGAGTGAAAAGCCATCAACTTCAGAATCAAGATCTAAGCATACAGTTTCAGGATATATATGTCTGTTTATGTAATATGTGAGTTTTCTACAATAATTTCAGACATATCAGAAATTAAATTCCAACCTATCTGTACCTCCTTCAGTTTGTGGTGCTTTGTTGTTTTGCATTGGTGTATACTTGAAGTGTGATGTTGACTTTGGTTAGGGGATGTAAGATAAGGGAGTAGTAATTCTACTTGTCATTTATTTTTACTGCTTGTTTACTTTGTTTTTAGTGAAGTTAGATAAATAAATAGATGAAAGATCTGTTATGTAAAGCTATTTACTCAACACAGCTTTGGAAAGAACATCACTGTGATATACATTAACTCATGTTAGAATTGCCTTAATAGATGTTGATAATGAAGGCCAATCATAATCTTGAGAATGAGTAACCATTAATTAGTGTCCTTAAATTCCAAGACAAGCATATGGAAGGACAAATATATGAAAGAGAAGAATAAATAAAAGAAAAGTAAGTTATGGGATAGGGAAAAAAACAAACAGGGAAGAGGCTGCCTCTGGCCAAAGATAAGGTTCTTGAAAGTTCTCTGACGGCTGTTGCAGAAGAAAGAGCCATTAAGCTCAGAGAATTCTGGAAACATTTTTTTGGGAAAAAGGATTTCTTAGAATTCATCGTGTACAAGACCATGTAAGAGAAGCTGGCATGCTTTGGAGGATACACAAATAATTCAATTTTGCTTTATGGGTTTAAAAATAAAAGATACCTCTAAGGGGTGAATCATGCTACCTAATGTTAAAACAGGACTCCTACTTTACATCAGAGAACATGACTTACCAAGTCTGTTTTCTGTACCTTTGAATTCCTTAAAATTTTATTATGTTCTAACTTAACCGTTGTGATGGGTGTATGCAACACTTGGAAAAGTTTTCACCCTTTTCTCCATCACATTGTGAAGTTTCAATAATGTGTTGTCAGAACTTCAGGAAGGGTCTGCCCCAACTGTTTGAACCACAGGTAACAGTAGGTGGTTGGAGATGAAGAGTGAAAGATGGTGAAAATGAATAAAAATAACTTTCCTTCAGCTGTAATCAAAATGAAAGAAGTGCTATTTGTCTAACATACATAGCTGTTTGGGTTTATGTTTTGTTCTTCAGTAATAAGTGACAGTACTGACAGCCTATGGCTTGATAATAGAGTCTGAAAGGTGTAAAACGTCTCCTAAGGTTTTCTTTCCCAGTACTCTTGAAAGTACCAGGCATTTGGGGCAATCTAACCCATTTTTAAAGAAAAAATGCAGCTCAGAAAAAAAAGAAGCAATGGCTGGAAAGGACAATTTAGCAGGGAAATTATCTCATTTCATCTTCTAATTTGAGGTGGAATTTGTACAAAGAGCTCTTGGAGTGCTGAGATGCCTTCCGGCCTCTCACCAAAGGAACATGTCTGTTAATTTAGCCAGCCCTTCCTGCACCCACGGTAAGGTGGAAAGATATTTCTCTCTTCCCTTCATGCTTTTTGCTGGTCTAATTGAGGGCAGTGAACTACTTTGTTCTTCTTGTGGAAGACACTTTAATAAATGTGTTCCACTTTGTACTTTTTTTAAGGCTATTCAGCTTTAAATGCTCTTCTCACAAGATGGTGTCATTTTAGTTACTCCAACATATTCTTCACTTAGTGTGAGATCTTTAAACAAGGGAGAACTGTTATATATTTCATCTGACTAATAAATATCTCTGCCACAGAAAAGCGTATGTGAGTCAGATATTTTCCTAGGCTTGATAAGCATATATCTAAAAGACATTCTGAGAAAAAAACCCCAGACATTATTATTATTTAGTGTTTACAATGCAAAAGAGACCTCCAACTCTCATATCCCTCAAAGGATTATACTGAGAAATAAAAACATGAAAAATGCCTTAGATTGTAGGAGATATTTCTTACCATAACCAGATATCACTTAAGATTGAATGTATACATACTTCTTATAGGGTCAGGAAAGAACTTGTGTCAGCTTGCTCCTTTGACAAACACTGACAATCCACTGCTAATTTGAGAGAGGAGTGGAAAATAAAATGTCATACAGGTATCCACAATGCACTTTGGGAAAGAAGGAGGGATGATTCAACTGACTGTAGTCAGATGTCAGAGATGTGCATTGTGCTGTGTTCAAAATAGTTCCAGGTGAAGATTTTTGAGTTTACAGGTTAGGTGTTGCAATTAGTATTTGCAACTACTGACATTGAATTCAAAACCCAGTTTGGCACTCTATCTGCCAAAAGAGAAGAATTGTGTCTGAGGAAAATGTTTAAAAAAATTTAGAAGGCAACCAGGGAAAAGACACTGAAAACAGGAGTGTGTCTGAACTCCCACTTCTTTTCAGAGTTAAGGCATCTGACCAGAGATCTCTCTAACTATTTTTGACCGTTTACTGCTAATTTTCTAAGTTAGTAATAAGTGCAATATAAACCATAAAGACTTTAATCTTGTCTTCCATGATTAGCTTGAGCAAACTATGCTGCAGGATAGAGTCTTCCCAGGGAAGTGGTCATAGCACCAAACCTGACACAGTTCAAGAAGCATTTGGACAACACTCTCAGGCTCATGATGTGACTCTTGGGGATTATCCCGTGCAGGGCAAAGCTTTGAATTCAGTGATCCTTGTGGGTCCCTTCCAACTCAGAGTATTTATTCTGTAATATTGTGATGCTGTGAATTAAGGTTTTTCCTCTGGAACATACAAAAAATCAACATATAAATGAAGGGTTTATTATTCCTGAAAAGTTCTGGCTATTTCAGTAATTTTTGTCAGGTATGCTCCCTCTTTATAAGCAGAAGGTACTTCTGTTTCCTGAGCGAAAAGTTTACAATAGCAACTGAATGTCTAGAGCCACAGAGTGGATTACACAACTATTACTGAGTTCATTTTACCAGCTCAAATAAGGTAATGATAGAAGAGTCCATGATACTTATATGTCTGTATCACCAAGGGCTGCTGCCCCAGGAAACTTTGCCTGGTGACAAGTGCTAACCAGTCATTCAACCCCAAACAAGTCAGTGTAACTTCTCCTTGAGAGTACTAGTCATTCCTCTTGGCATAGCACTTGTTATGGGTCTGTGATGGGCCTGAGAACTGCCCCTATGGCTCAAGAGTTGATGAATATTTTCCATGTGTGTGTTTTGTTCAACAGGCACAACTTGAAGCAGTGTGAGGGCTGTTATCACAGCACGATGGAATTGTGGATGCTGCTATAACATTATGTCTGGGCAGTGTTTCAGGCTTAGAGGACTCAAGAGAGCAATGGCTGCTTCAGGGGTGTTGGAGGACTATGAGGGCTTGAGGGAACCCAGGCTGGAGTGGACTTGTTTATTGGGAGCCTTGTGGGAGAGATTGTGTTTGAGGAAGTAGCAGAATCTTGAGCAGACCATGTCTGCTCCTTTGGGCCTCATACTTATGGCTTGAGAAACCTGTATGTTATTAATGTACTCTGTAATTTATCTGTGCTCATTAGCTGGAATGAGCAAAAGGGACAGGGTTTGCTTTGTGCAGTGTAATGTGAAAAAATCCATCTTGGCTTCATCCAAGGTTACATGCATTGAGGTTTACTGGCATCTGAGTACAGGTAAGATTTACTTTCTGTCTACATGTTTTTTCTTATCCTGTCTCATTGAAACAATTTATTAAGCTGTTTGTTGTTGGGTCTTTCTTATTGAGATACAGAAAGAGCCCTGCATTCTCTCTCACTCCCAGGGCAGAACAAATTTTCAATATGGAGCAGTCCTATGATGAATTATCTCAATAGCAGTTATTTAACACTATAAGTATACTCATTATTTAATACATGGCCATAACCTATTTCAAAATAATTTTTAAATTATAGGAGGAAATGTGAGACTCAAGTGCAGTAGATGGTTTTAGTGCTACCTTTTCTGTGCTGCAACAATGTATTTCAGAACATCAAACCCCCTCATTTTCCTTTCAATACCTCTAGACACTTTCATGTCATATGGGAAGATATTTTATAGACAAAATGTACAGAAATAAAACCAGAAAGCAATTTACTTCAATTTACCTCATATTTAGACCTGAGAAACTCATATAACCTTTTTATACAACTCATACTAGCACCAGCCAGGGTTAAGATTGATGTCTTTTTAAATGCATTGATTCTGACATATAAATACTAACTCCTGTGCAAGTGAAAATTCTCCAAAGATTTACAACATGGATTTAATGAAAAACAAAAGTGATTTCCACTTCTGCAAACCCTCTGTTTAGTTCTGATTTTATGTGTCTTAAAAGAATTCTTCAAAAAACTCAATCTGTTTGTCCACATGATAAAATTGCTCAATTGCACAGCTGAGACTGGGGCTTATAGCAGGAATTACAGACAGAAGATAACTCTCGACAGCACTGTTTATTGGAGTGTGGATGCTTAGAAACCTAGTCAAAGTGTTTGAAATGTAGTCATTTCCATGGCTTATTTTTGCACATTCCAAAAGGGATGGTTCAAGTATCTTAACATTCAAAGTGTAATATGAGGCAATTGATCATCACTAAATGTGAGCTAAGGAGAATTAGTTTACTTTGAGGGCTCCTCTGTAATATGGGTGTTGTGACTCTGCAACTAATATGACAAATTTGTCCATTCATCCAGAAGAGGCAGAGAAGGTTATTTTTCCTAGTTAGTATTCAGAATTCCACAGGTAGAAAACGAACTATTAGTTAGATGCACAGTTATGAAAAATCCCATTTACAGCACTATGTATGTATTTTTTTTGCCTCATCTCTCTGGAATAATATATTTAAATGAATGTGGTAAGGAAATGCTAATCTTCCTTAATTCCTATGACCTAGGAGACAATTTTTACATTTTCCATTAAACTTCTCCACTTCATGAGCTTCTGATACTCTGATACCACTGGCCAACATCAGCAATCACAAAAGTTAACTGGTGTTTCGTTGGTACAACCAATGACACTTCCTCTTTTATTCAATGCACCATTGCACTTCAGAAAATGAAAGAAGATTTTCCAAAAATTCCTATGATTTTTAGTCTTTAGGAGGGATGAAACTTTTACCTTCTTATCACCCTACCAAAGAACATATACTGCATTATGCATTCATAAGCTTTTTGGCTGGTACAACATTTTGTTGGTACATCTGCTTGTCTCAGAGAAAACTTGCATCTAACATAAGCACTCACTAGGCCAGCTAATGGAATGTGTTATTATGATTACCCCAGGAGAACTCAACAAGCCAACCAACATTAAGTGCTATCATATTCTGATAGACTGAAGAAGGGAGTAGTACATTTTAGGGTGAAGGGAAGTGATTTCCAGGAATTTAGAACTTTGTAATTACTTTTGCAATTTAATTTCCAAATTTATTTACTCTTCTTGCATCATTATTTCAGTATGAGTATTCCTTCAAAAGCTGCAGTCTGGATTGTATTTTGCTAGACATGCTCATTGGCAAATGCTGTCCCAGGCCTGAGGAGTTTCAAGACCACCGCTTCAGTCTAGTAAATTTGACAAAAGGGAGAAGAGGATGCCTGAAAATATTACAACCATCATATGTAAACATGTTGTTATATTACAAATAAACAGTATTAGCTACTGTTGGCTTTAGCGTGCATTAAGTGGGTTTTACCATCTGTCAGCTCTTCCCAACTAGTATGATTTTATAATTTCCACTGTCCCTTTCTCTGCTCTCCTATGAAGACAGGCTGAGAGAGTTAGGGTTGTTCAGCTTGGAGAGGGCAAGGCTCTGTGGGAGACCTTAGAGCAGCCTTCCAGTACCTAAGGGAAGCCTATAAGAAAGTTGGAGAGGGATTTTTCACAAGAGTATGTAGTGACAGGACAAAGAGTTAAACTGACAGAATGTAGGTTTAGATTGGATATTAGAAAGAATTTCTTTGCTGTGGGAATGGTGAGGCAGGAACAGGTTACCAGGAGAAGCTGTGGATGCTCCATCCCTGGAAGTTGGATGTACCATCCGAAGGCCAGGTTGGATGGGACTTTGAGCTAAGTGGTCTAGTGAAAGGTCTAATGGATGGTGTTCCCTCTCTATGGAGGATGGTTTAGAGGTAGATACTCTTGAAGGTTCCTTTCAACTCAAACAATTCTATGATCCTTTGTGTATACAGACAGCAGAATCTGGGTCTGCCCAACTGCTCAGAATATTCTTTTCCAAGTTTCCTTCCAGGGCTCCACAAACATAACTGCCCTCATCCTTCCCATGCTATTTTCTCCTTTATTCCATATTGTGGCTCTCTCATCAGTTTCACATACAACTTCTGGCAAAAGCCTTTAATTTTTTTTTGGTCAAGAAGTCAGTTTCACCAAATAGAATTTGTTCCTCATTAATATGTTTATTTTGAAAGCTCAAGATGCAGACTACTAGCACTGCATGCATTTGAAAGTTGCTCTATTCTTATATTCTCCAAATGAAAACTTGTACTGCACTTTTGCTTCCTTAAATGGGCCAAACTGACAACTTTGCTATGATTTTCAGTGGGTAAAATTTACCTTTTCACATTTTGGTTTGAGTTTGTGTGAATGAAATTTGCTTAATCCTGTCAAAGGTGTTATTTATGTCAAATGTGCCTCAGTAACCTCTCAGACCAGCAAAGAAAATTGCTGAAGCTATTCCTATCCCTTTATTTAAGGTTCTGCATCCTTGATTCCCCTAAAACTTAGCAAATTACCCCTTCATGCATGCAGATTTCATCCAAAAGCCAATGCACGAGCCTCTCTCCCTACTTACTCACTCTTGGTCTGAGGCAAAATTGCGCAACACCCGTATGACTGATCTGTTGTTAATAAAGCCCAGTTATAATTTCTGCCTGTTCTCTGAAAGTGGACTTTTGAGGATACTCCTTGAATACTTTGTGCCAAACATGACTGTTTGGATATTCATGCAATTAAAACAGGGACCTTCAGTGCTCTCAGCAGCTCTGTTTATAAATCCAGCTGCATTTGGCTTGTTTTAATGCTGCAACCTCATTTTGCCTCTGACTTCTTTTCCTGTATCTTTTAAAACCAATGAAATGACTGACTGAGACAATTTAAATGATCTATGCATTTGTCAATAATTATATCTATTTCTCCAATTATTTTACTTTTAAATCTCACATTGATTATTGTAAATTTCATCTCTGACATTAAACTCTGATCTGTTTTCTCTTTGAAAGTCATTATTTTAAATTCACCACCACTGGAAGGTAGCTGTGCTTGATGGCATGATATTATAATATATCGACAAAAGAAAGGGATTTTGAAACACTGGTACATTCCAGCAATAAGTCAGTAAAACAAAGGGAAACAAAGGAACTGTTGTATCTGTGAGAGTTTTGAAGATTTTGTATAAGGAATCTGGCTGTTTCAGTAAGAATTTTTTGCTCTAAGATTTTTTTTTGTCTCTTGCATACATGATTTTATGTGCATTCTGTTCCACAGCATTAGCGTTAACAAGGCTAAATTATAAAAGCTGTTTTGTTTAATCTAGGTTTCATTGAAATTCACAGCCCCAGACATTCCTACCTCTGTCCCATGGGAGCAGATGTGAGTTGTCTTTTCACATGTATAGCAGGACCACACTTCCTGGAAACATTTAGCCTGGTATTTCCACACACATGATCTTCAGGGATGCTTCCTTGGACTAGTCCCATGGCATGCTTGCAGGCAATCTGGAGCTTCTGGAAATTGCTGGAATTCCAAGACTTATTCAGTAGGTTTTAAGGGTAGGCTTTGCTGGATGGTTGTAATGGAAACTTATGACAAACAAAAGTCTCATGGAATACATTGATAGAAAGTGAGTGGCACATGGATCCATCCTGGAACACTGCTGACAGCCTTACAGTATTGGATTTGTCTGTCTGCTGCTCTAGGATAGGCTCTTGAGGTCAATTTCATAGAGTTCTGCCCAATTCTCAACCTAGAGTAAAATTCCAAAACTAGGTCTCCTGGGTTTTGATCCCTGTTCTTTAGACCTGACTGGTTATGAGCATACTTGGAGATTTGATTCACTGTGACACCCTGATTCCCAGCATGCTACTTGCTGTTATATTTAACCATGCACACAACTGTGAGATCCAGTCAGAAAATTATAATTATTCACTGTATACCCTCCTTTCCTTCCATCTTCATCTCAGATATGAAAAATTGATCTGCTTTCAGATATTTGGGCAGAACTATTTTCAAATGGCCGTGTGTCCATCTGTGGATTATTGAAGGCCTTTATTTGTCATAACACAAACTGAAATATCTTTTCTTCATTCTAGTTCTTGTTCCCTGTTTCTACATGACTGTTTTTTGTTTCCCTGAAGCACACATCCCATCATTTGGGTAGGATAGGGACAGAGACAACCTTATATGCAAATTGGTCTCCACTCCTCTTTACACTGTCAATACATTTATTTACTCTTCATTATTTTCTTTAACAATCTGAAAAAGGGAAAAATAATGAGATGGCAATATTTGTGATGATAAATCCTTCAGGGTAGACTGGGGCAGACTGCAGAATTACAGGTGTATTTTATAACAGTGAGCAACTGGGTAGGTAAAATGAAATTAATTGTGGCTGAAAAGGTGACAAGCATGGCAAACAGAAGTTGTTGTAGTTTGGAATTATTATGTAAATTCTCTCCCCTGCCACCAAGTGCCCATGCCATTAGTTAACAAAAAGAAGTAGTTAACTGCTACCATCTTCTTGATCAGTTGGGTGGGAGGCAGGCTGCCTCTTTTGGTTTTGGGGACATTTCCATTTTTAGCTTGGCTGAACACAGGAGAGGAGGGGGATGTGTGTGTGTGTGTGTGCGCTGCAGTAGAGGAGAAGCCATTTTCTCCTGCTCCTGGCTGCTGCTTCTTGGTGAGCCGGTTCTTTTCTCCTTGCGATGGCTGTTCTCCTGGTTTCTGCATTTGGGATCCCGGTCTCTGCTCCAGTCTCACTACCACTTGCAGTGTCACAGCCTGCCCGCCCCTGCTGGGGCAGCAACCTTGGAGAGAGAAGTTGCAGCTGCTTTCCAGGACACGTGGCGGTTCCCCGCTTCCAGTTTTTTTCCTTTCTTCATCTGGGACAAGAGACACAGAGGGAGAGACAGAATCAATCTGTGTGCTCGCCGCTTGTCTGTCTCACTGGAGAGAGACTGGGAGCTCACCCTGCAGCCAGCCGGGTTGTGACACAGACACTGCCTATAAGTATAACTTTTCTCCAGGAGGAAACCTGCTGGTTTGGTTGTTGTTTGGGTTTTTTTTCTTGTGGTGTTGGGGGAAGCAGTTTGCTCTGATCTGTTTACAGTTATATCTATGCCTACATATATATATATATATATTTATATCAGTTAAGAATAGTTATTCTTCTTATATCCATTGTCTGATTAAAGTTCCTTTTCTTAAATTTGATAAAGAGTGGCGTGATTATTGTGGAGGAAACCCCCTCCTCCACTTGTAGGTAAACATTTTGGTTTTTCCCCTCAAACTGAGACAGAAGTTCAACTTCACTAATACAGTAATGTGTTCTGAGCTGACTCTCATCACTGAAAATTCAAACTGATTTTTCTGTTGCAGTGTTGTCATTGGTCACTGGCACTCAAAAAACTATTTAAAGCTTTAGAAATTATTTGAAAGGTAATAGAAAACCATCAAAAATAATTATGCCAATGAATGTCTGCCATGCTTTCATAGTTGGAGTAGTGCATGCAGTTCATGTACTTCATCTGTAGAAGGAATAAAATAAAACCAGCCAGTGCAGAAGCATTTTCTGTAGGACAGGAACCATTGAACAGTTTCTACTCAAGCTACAGCTATGGCACATGCAAAATTATGGTCCCTTTATTTATCTTCTCTTTGAAACTTACAGTTTCCATTGAGTTCTTGCCTTGTATGTCTTCTACTTTAGAGACTTTTAAAATTCCACTTTAAAGAGGGAATTTAATTTTTTGTTTAGACAAATTTAGAGAATGTAACTCTACTGAGTAAAAAACATAAAGGAATGAGAAATCAAATTTCTAGTACAGAACATAGAAAATACTTAGTTAAAAGGAGCAGGAGATAACATAACAAACTAAACAAAAACATGGAAAAGAAAGAAGGAAGAAAGTTGTGTCTGGGTAGTTGTGTGTTGGCAATAAAATCTGTTCTATAAATGATGTGGTTGTTCAGTTCCTGGCCAAGGCATGTTCTGAGAGCTGCCCTGCCTGGCCAGAGGAAGCAAGGCTGGTACACTGCAAACAGGGAGATCACTCAAAGTGCCAAGTGCTATATGTTATCCCTTAGCACCTCTAGTTATGTCCCTAAGTAACCTCACATTTTCAGATACTGTGTGTTCTATATTCTGTTCCATTTTACTTTGATGCATTGCAAAGACTGGATGCCACATTTAGGAAGGAGCTATCTGGGGAAGAGAGTTGAAGAATACCCTGATCAGGTGGTGATCAACACCTCTGGTGAATAGAAGTGTCTCACATAATTTCCACGAAGAAAAGTTATTAACTTCGTTTTTAATTTTCTTCCTAGATTGTTGCATATCTTATATTGTTGAGAGGTACTGTTGTGTGGCATAGGCCATCACTTTCTCACTGTGTCTGTTTACCTGCATGTTTTTCCTCCATTATGACTTCACTCTGAACGGTTTTGCAGATAGAACAAGTCTCCTTTCTTAACCTCTTTGAGGAGGTGGTGTTTGGGACCTACATCTGTACAGGATAGTATTTATGAACAGTGCTCACACTCCCACTTTGTGGTCACTCCTCCTCACATAAATATCAATAAAAACACAGGTGTCTGCATGAAGAATGAACCTGTGGTCACACAGGACTCAGCCATCACACTCCAAGCTATGCTGATTACTTATGTACAGACTTGGCTTGCTGATACACTCTATTGGCTATCTCAAAACAGTGTAAAAAGGAGAATTAACAGTCTGGTTTGAAACTCAGAATATAGCCTCATTATACAAACCTTAATTACAACTTTATCAAAACATGGATTTGGCTTCTTTTAATTGGATTGGAAATACACTTTCACAGTCTCCTAGGTAATTAAGTGAAATGAACACATGGTTGTAAATGCCACTGCAGACAATAGAAATGCCAAGTTGGGAGGCTATGCAAAAACCTGACTGAGGAATATATTGTGGCTGTGTGGGGTAAGCTTTCACCTTCCTGCATTGTGCTCTGGCTTTGACCACTTACCATTGTAGTTTAAAGTTTGGCAAATCTATGTTAAAATTTTTAGAAAAGCTTTACTCACTTTATGCTTTTAATCTGCTAAAACACAGTAGGATTTTGGGTCTTAAACTATAGAGGACTTTAATCTTACCTTTGTTTTAAGGGAAAGAATGAGCAGGAAAATGATAAACAGCTCAGAAAGAAGATTATGACAAAATTTAGGTAAGGATAGAATGTTACCAGTGCAGAACTTACTCCCCTTTCACCAGAAGTGGTTAATATATGATGTTCTCATATTATACAGCTTATCAGGTTGTAGAATAATTTTTTAAGGAGTGGAAAAGCAATTATTAGAGTGATGCAACTATCAATACTTTTCTATATCATATTTTCAACATGTCATGGGATTTAAATAAATATCAGTGGATAAGAATGTCTCTCAAAGTGAAATATAGAGGGAATCTGTCCCTCTGTTTTAGGAAGACATTTTACATAATAATGTCTTTTCAAATAAATAATCTGGAAATATCTATATTTCTCAGCTCAGTCAGAACTACTTTGGGAATAGTCTTGTTTATACAAATTTTAAAGAAGAACCTGTATCTCTCGTTTTTTTCATACACACAAATACATGCATGGCAATCATTGAAAGGTGCACTGGGAAGGTCATTAGGAAGCATTTCTTTAGCAATAGGATGATCAAACACTGGAACAGCTTTCCTAGAGAAGTGATCAACACTCCAAACCTGTCAATGTTTTGAAGGCATTAGGATAATGCTTTAATAGTGTGCTTAAACTTCTGGTCAGCCCTGAAGTAGTCAGACAGCTGGAGTAGGTGATCGCTGTAGGTCCCTTCACACTGAAATAGTCTATGCCATATGCACATGTACACACACACACACACACAACTTAGAACAGGGACAGCAGTGTCAAAGTTATACCTATTTACTGCTGATAATTAATAAGTAATTTGAAATATTAGGAGAGGTGCCTTCCCTTTATTATCTTGCTTAAATGTTTTGCAGCTGCTTGCTTTGCTTTCTGGCCATTATAATAACATTAGTGTAATGTGCACTTAAAAATGCAAGAAGAGCCTCAAGCACAGTTGCTTGTATTGTTTCTCTGCTGAGACTTCTGCACAATCTGCTGGATTCCTATCTTCTCAGCCCAGTTCCATGTCCCATTATTGCTCCTGTTCCTCCCTTAGTCACTTGGAATTTTCAGAACAGTCTAAAAACCAAAGGTGTCAGTTTTTTGTGGACTCTTTCTTAGTGGAATAGTATAAAGATGCAGATCTCCAAAGCCACCTGCCTGGAAGTGAGGCGGCATGTTGTTGCTCTTTTGCTGTTTATACACATTCAGGGAACTTGTAGGCTTGCATGAAGGTTTGACAAGTACTTTCATTCTGTTAAATTTCATGAAAGACATGAAATGCTACAGTCTGGTGGATAGGAAACAGGAGAAATAGTACAGATAGCTGCATTTCTCACATTTGTCTTGATAACTTGGAAAAGTTCATTTCAGTTTTTTAGAATCATAAAATCAATTGGGTTGGAAAAGACCTCAGAGATCATCGAGTCCAACCCTTGGTCCAACTCTAGTCCATTTACTAGATCATGGCACTCAGTGCCACATCCAATCTGCGTTTACAAATCTCTAGGGATGGTGAATCCACCACCTCTCTGGGCAGCCCATTCCAATGCCTGATTACTCTCTCTGGAAAGAATTTTTTTCTGATATCCAACTTAAATTTCCCCTGGCAGAGCTTAAGCCCGTGCTCCCTTGTCCTATTGCTGAATGCCTGGGAGAAGAGATCAGCCTCCACCTGGCTAGAACTTCCCTTCAGGTAGTTCTAGACAGTGATGAGGTCACCTCTGAGCCTCCTCTTCTCCAGGTTAAACAATCCCAGCTCCCTCAGCCTCTCCCCATAGGGCTTGTGCTCCAGTCCCTTCACCAGCCTTGTTGCTCTTCTCTGGACTCGCTCCAGCACCTCAATATCCTTTCCGAACTGAGGGGCCCAGAACTGAACACAGTACTCAAGGTGTGGCCTCACCAATGCAGAGTACAGGGGAAGGATCACTTCCCTGATCCTGCTGGCCACGCTATTTTTGATACAGGCCAGGATCCCATTGGTCTTCTTGGCCACCTGGGCACACTGTTGGCTCATGTTGAGCTTCCTGTCAATTAGTACTCCAAGGTCCCTTTCTGCCTGGCTGCTCTCCAGCCACTCTGTGCCCGGCCTGTAGCGCTGCAGGGGGTTGTTATGGCCAAAGTGCAAGACCCGGCACTTGGCCTTGTTGAACTTCATCCCATTGGAATCAGCCCATCTCTCAAGTCTATCCAGATCCCTCTGCAGAGCCCTCCTGCCTTCCAGCAGGTCGACACTCCCTCCCAGCTTGGTGTCATCAGCAAATTTGCTGATGATGGACTCAATCCCCTCATCTAAATCATCAATAAAGATGTTAAACAGGACTGGACCCAACACAGACCCCTGGGGAACACCACTGGTGACTGGAGAAAACACTTCCATAAAGTTTTACATGAATCACTGAAATGAAAATGGTACATGAAGGTTAGGATAATCCAACTTCTCTCAGAAACAGAAGTTTCCACCCTCATTTCAGCCAGCATGAGAAGGTAGATGAGCACTATTTATCAGCTTCAGAATGGAGTCAGCTGCTTTTCTCCTGCTACCTCCTGGGTGCTCTTGGAAGAAGCTTTCGCAGCCTTAAACAAATTCCTTGAGTAATATCAAAAAGTTTGCTTGTCTGGGTGAACTGAAGGAGCAGCAGCCAGCAGTGGGGTGAGTGGGGATGATGGAGGAGGGAATGGGAGGGAGAGGCACAGACACTTCTGCAACATTCGTCTGTGTCCCTCTGCAAAGAAAATATTTTTGCAAAACACTTGCATGAAATACCATGACAGTCATAAAAGCAAAAAATGCAAACCTCAAGGGATTCCAGTTTACAATTTTCTCCATTATGGTGGATAATATGAATTTTTATTGACTGAAGAAAAGGATTCACATTTTTAAAGGCATTTTTCTTTCATTAAAATGTTTATCCCCTGTGCAATAAAACTTGGATGGAGACAATCCATTAGTTGCAGCTTCTAGATTCTGCTTTTAACTACTTTGACAGTTCATAACAATAATTCTGGGAATCTGGATGTGTCTTGTCTGGTTACCATTATCAAGTCATAAAGTCCCTACAGACAGAGGACATGGTTCCAGTCACTTGTGTTGTCTTGCTGTTGTTCTGCTGACATAAAACAAATGATTCCCAGTTTATACCAACAGGAAACAAATTAGTTTCTTCCCAAAAGCTCTGAATCCTCTTTGTGATCACAAAGTACATGAAAAATTGACTGCTTGGGAAATGAAGGAGTGGAGTGTTCGATGTGAAAAATATATTTTAAGCATTTTCTAAAAATTATTATTTTAAAATATTTAATATCATATGAAAAGTCAGAAATTCAAGTAATATCACTAATTGGTCTGCCTTCAATCTCCCTTTCTAGCATACCTGTACTTTGCTCATATATCCCATTTTCCACCCAGTGGTGTCAATAAGGGACTGAAAGTTGACAGCCTGGGTCAGATCACTCAATTCTGCCTCTGGCAGTTGTCAGAAAGGAGTATGTCACTCTAAAACAAAGTATTTCCATCTGTCAAATCAGGAGCTGTGACTGGGCCAAAAGAAGCCTTTCCACTCATTTGATTTCTGCAGCCCGGCATTTGCCAAGCATTCAGACTCAATCCATGCCCTGTGCTTATGAAATCTGGGAAATCTCCCACACAAAAACTGTGTCCAGAACTGTTTAATTTTCAAGATCAGATGAATCCTGTTTGTCATTAAATGAACATGTGGACAATTTATTTACTGTTATAAATGAAGAAGAATAATATTTCTGACTCTTGTCAAGATGTGCTAATGCACTAAATAAAATGTGCTTTTTCAGTGAGTTTTGATGTATTGTGCTAGGAATATGACAAAAATCTGTTGTTATAAAGTATCCTTCCTTTATTAACAAGACTCTGGAGGACCTTTTTGTGCTGTTGCCCTTCCTTCTCTGAATTAAAGTCCCTACTTTTCCTCTCCATTTATATATTATTTTACATCTAAACTTTTAACCTTGGTTTCATTCCTGGAATCTACTTTATATTAGCTTCAGTGAAAAGGGAACAAAGACTCAATAAGGACACTTGGACAGCAATTCTTGGGTTTTATTACCGTGGTTAGAAGGATTAGGAAACAGAAGAAATTCCTTACCCTACTGGTAACATGTACCCTGGACTGGGAATGCCTGCTGAAGGGAATTTAGGAATTCCATCATCATTAAAATCCATAGAGACAGAGCCTCAAATGGCTTTGGTATTAGGCCCTGTAAGTAGCATGTTGATGAGACATTTCTGTAAGTCTGTATTACTTTTATAAAATATTCAATAAATATATTTTCAATTTACTTATTTTGAAACATTATCAAGGGATGACATAGAAAAAAGAAAAAAATTAAAATTATTTTCATAATTACTCATTGATTTGTTTCTTAATTTTCTTAACAGTCTGATTTTTTTCCTTTCCAAATTCTACTTTCCAGCTAATTTATTTTGTCATATACTGAGCATGGATTGCCAGATATTCATTACCACTGACAATTTTACTATTTGGTATTATACATCAGCCACTATGTAACCCTCCTTTAAGAAGAGCATTCCTGAATTAAAAACTAATTACTTTCAGTATTTTCTTACCTATAAATCTTGTTCTGTTTCATTTTATTTATTTATTTTATTTTCTGTTGCCTTCATAGAATGTGATTTCTTCATGCCCTTAAACTTGTTATGACTTCACTACCAAATTGTTTTCTTGGTCATTTGAATTTCTGCTTTATATTCGTTCTTGCAAGTACCCACATTTGTTTTTGTTTCATCTGTAATCAGGCGCATCAAAGTTGTTTCCCTCTAATAGGCAGAACTGCTATTTGAGTTTTGTGATCAGATATTTGGATGCACTTAAGGACAAATGAAATAAATTACTAGGGAAAACAACAGAGAAAACAAAAGATATTATGGCATAAAAGCACAGGAAAATGGCAGATACACGTAAAAGTACAAGGATGAATTGTTTGTACTCATGACTTAAAAGAATTCAAACTATATACCTTTACTAAAGTGGATTTTGAATGAAAATTGATGTGACTTTACAGGCAACAGTCTTTTTAAATGGAAATAACTGAAGTAGGAAATATGCTGCATATCTACTTCTATCCTTAAAGGTTTTGAACAAAACCCCAAAGAGCCTGATAATTTAAGATTACTAATACATAACACAGTGCATATATCAAAAGCAAAAGATAGCTGTTCATGATGGGCAAGAAAATAAAATCAAGACTCAAAGTATAAGTTGTGTTTCCTCTTTAATTAAGTTAATAATTTTACCCTTGAACTGAAATAAATTTATACTTCAATTTTCAAACTTGGAACAACATGTTTTGCACTTTCCAAGAGAATGAGTGAGAAACAGAGCCTTTGATTAATTAGGGCTAAGTTCACATCACATGTATACATAAAAACAATTATGAAAAGAACTGTGCATAGAAAGAAAGAAATCCCTTGGTCAGGCAGTAATTCCAGTTCCTGTTGGCTATTACAATAATGACTCAGTATTTGTCAGCTCACAGGCCGCTGCATTCAACTTGCACAGAGGAAGACAGATAACACTTTTAAGCATGTTAAATGACTTTTCATTTGATTGAATTAATGTTGTCTTCTGGTGTCACCACATGTAAAGAATTATCACTGTTTTATTCATATCAAAAAGGAGCAAGCTACTAACTTTAGGCTTTTGAGTCTTTTTCAGCTTTTAACAAAAACAAACCATCTAATAGTAATGGAAATAATCAGGTCTAGAAAGTATGAGGGGATGGAAATCAGAAAACAAACCAAGAAACAAACAAAAAAAATAAAAGACAACCCAGGAGAGATGAGTTACAGAAGGTTGTCTAAACACTTCCTATGAAGAAGGATAGACTTGAATCAAGCAAACTGTTTCCTAGCTGTCATATTTTCCTTCTGGACTATAAGTATCAGGCCTCCAGGTATCACAGGCTCCCCAGAGGTGACCCTAAAGATGTGTGAGAGTAAATCTTTAGGAAAACTTGCAGGTCCTGTTTATCAGTGTTCAGTACTATTTGCTGTCTGACTGCATGGATGTGATCAGGGACTGGATCAGCTGTGAAAGGGAAAACCATGCTATATGAAGCAAAGTGAACACTGCAAATTTCAGGTTTAGAGGATGCCTGAGGTGCCATGGAGGTCCACTAAGATGTTTGAGGGATAACTGAAGCACGTGACCTACAGGAAGAGGCTGAGAGAAATGAGTTTGTTCAGCCTAAAGGAGACAAGCCTAAGGTGAGATATTAATGTTGTCTGCAACTACATAGAAATGGTAGAGCCAGACTCTTCCCAGAGTGGCACAGTGATAGGATGAGATGCAACAGAGAGAGCCTGTATTAATGGAAATTCCTATTAGTCACTAAGAAATATTTTCACTATGAATGTGGCCAAACACTAGAGAAGGTGTTCCAAAGAGTCTGTGAGATCTCCATCTCTGAAGATAGTTAAGACTTTGTTCTATGTGGCCCTGAACAACCAGCTCTAACGGGCTCTGCTTGGAGCAGGAGGGTGGAGAAGAAGGTCTGGGGGTGTCGCAGGTTTGGCCTAGCTGTTGCCAACCCTGGACTGGCCCCCTTTCCCCTCCCAGAACCTTCCCAGCAAAGGAAAGGAAAAAAAACTGAAAAGAAACACACTCTAAAGAAACTGAACTGAATAAAAAGAATAAATTATATTTACTAACATTTACAAACCACACTGTATACACAATACATAGGATCCCACCCCCCAGGGGAGAGGGGAAGGGAGAAAAGGGGACTGATTAGCCGGAAAATAGGGAAGACACCAACCCAACCCAAACAAACCGAATGAATCAAAACAAACACAATTAAAAAACCTCAAGGAAGGGGAACAAGAATGAAACAATCTCACCCAGGACAGGAGAACCACCAGGGACCGGAGGGACCAGACTTCAACCACCTCCCTCCAGCTCCTCAGCCAAGGAAGGGATGACAGCAACCAAACCACTCCCCCACCTGCTACGTGGAAGACACGTGTGGAATACTTGTAACTTCCTTAGATACAATGGTTACTGAGGAAGCCATGGGTCAAACCATTACAGGGGGTCTCTTCCAACCTACACAACTTGATGAGTCTTACTTTGTCTGTTTCTGTGCATGCACAAATGGCCACTACACTGTAACAAAATCTACCAACCCAGCTGCCATATTCCCCTTCCCCTCCCTGTGAGACTGTGTTAATACCCTGAGTGTCCACAGCATTTTGAGAATACTGATAGCACACAGGATGCTACAAAATTACTCATGCCATCTGTTTTTCTATTGTTAATGATTAAAAATAAAACTCTGAACATTTATTGTGTTGGTAGACTGAAAAGCACAAATTGATATTTTGCATTCCCTCACTTAAGTAATTATCAAGTGTCCAAAAAATAAGTGGGCAAGGAGAAAAGGGGAGATAAAACCTATCTTGCACCACACTAAATTATAACTTAAAAGCAATTTCCACAGAGTTTATCTCATTCCAAGTTATTCTAATAAACCCTGCAGTTCTGAGCGCAACTTTGCCCTTTATGAAACTAGGAATTGGTGTTCTCAGGAATCCCCCAGAAAGATATGGGAATAAAAAGTCGGTCATGGGAACTGAAGAATGCTGTGTTCCCCTGTAGATGATGTCATTGAGGAGTGAGGGACAGTTAGGTCACTGCCATGCCAGCCAGCTTCTCCACCCTTCCAGAAGAGACTGCTGCCTGTGCAGTTGAGGGGATGGAGAAGAATGGAGTGGGAGACAACCTATATGCCTGCAGTGTATAGTGTGCTTGTTCTAATGTGCAGGACAGGCAACCACGGCAGGGACCAACAGTACTTTTGCTCCCACATGCCAAAGCCTTCAACTGTCATCTGTTAGCACTTCTTGAAGTTTTGCCTGGCAAGAACAGGCAAAAAGGGAGTTTGCTGGTAATCCTATATATTTTTCAACAGCAAAGACATCTTTCTGAGTTTCTGGCAGGGCTAGTTTTTTCAAGGTTCAGGCCTCCAGTGTTCAGTGTTTCTAGTTCATCTGTTCTACCTGATTTCTTTTTAGTTATAAAAACTTTCATCCAGCATTGCTACTTATCCTTCCCTTTGCCCTCCAATCTCTGGAACTCAATTTATGGTGAAGTTTCATAATTTCATGTAACATATGCCAAGACTAGACATTTACAAAAAAAGTCTTGGAAGAGTAGGTCATCCATATTAGTGGAATCCTTGCAAAGCTTGCCTCCAGCTCCTGGAAGCCTGCATGCTTCAGAAACAATTACCTTTCTTGCTTTCTGTCCAAAGATAAAGCACACCTGCTCTCCTGTCTCAGAGTAAAGAGTCGTCACCCTGGATAAGGTACAACTTTTTATGGAAATCCTAATCTTGGTAAATCTCTGGTAATTTTTATGGGATATCCAGGTCTTTGCTCTTTATATAGACAATAAATACAACCCACATACCCTCAAGCCAAAGGCATATGGCAGAGCTCCCACTCTTGGAGTATCTCCTTCCCTACCTTCCCTTTTCTGCTTTTTATCTGTGAGCAGCCACTGTTTTCCACACTGTTCCAGCCCTGCCTGATCTGACTTCTGCATTGACCCAGCGTGCTGGCTGAGTGAACTGACAATCTTAAACCCCTCCTGACTGGGAGAAACTCACCCATGCATTGCTTTGCTGTATCAGTTAGCTGGCTGGCTGTCCAACAGTTGTATTAACTGCATCACAAATAAAAGGAACATAAACAATACCTGGATTAATAATTAATCCATCTGTTTCCAATTGAAAAAAAAGAAGTTATTCAAAATGGGCCTTAGGATTCCAGGATTGTTCTCTGCCATTACAAAAATTAAAGATGTTGATGTTGATTCACAAGGATGAGTTAAGAACATGAAGATCTCTTGTAGTCAGGAAAACTTGGACTTTGCTGTGAAATGGATTTGCAGTAGTTGTGAATGGAGTCAATCTTCTGGCCTCGCTTTGGCTCTACATGTTATGTTGTAGTGCAAAGTGGTTCAAAATCAGGTGTTATTTTCTCTGATTTATGTTTGCTGCACAAGTGCTTATTGCAGCAGGAATGTGTCCATAACAAGAAGTATGACCCTGTTTCAGGTATTTTAATTTGAGGCCACACAGAGTCTAAAATCAGGGTAATTAACTTCTTTATGCTAGATTTTCTAAATTGAGTCTGGCATTAACAAGACTGGCTCAACATTAGTGAATATACTCTAGATATTTTATTATTAAAATTTTATTATTATTATTATTCTTTACCTCTCTCCTAAAACCCACTTTTCAGAACAGAAGACAAAAGTTTATGTAGACAAGCTATTGTACAAAAAGAATAGGGTGAAGGGAAAGAAATTGTCTTTGACAAATTAATTAAAATGTACCAACTAATAACTAATAAAATGTACTTTAATAAGAGCTCAGACATTCTCTGTCTGGAAGTGTCACTTAAAGAAATGTAAATTCCAGTTAAATAAACCTTTTATGAACAATTAGCAATTACATTTTCTGTTTCCCTGAGCAGAATAATGTGTGCCTGCAATGTTCATGTGATTAGTCCAAGCATGTGCCATGTTTGAGATACTCACAAATATCTCTCTTAGTACTATCAATTAAGATGTGACTCTAACTCTTTAGCATATTGGCACTTTGAATCTAAAAATGGGTTTGGCCATAAAGCCTTTGAAAGAAACTAGAACTAATAAGAAAGTGCTGCACATTAATTCAAAGGTAAGGTTACGTTATATACATTACTAAGCAAAAGGTGCTCAAAGTAACATCACAACTCTGTCTTCAAAACAGAATAAAATTTAAGTTTGAAAAAAACCCACCCTGTTATCCTTCCCTCCTTTTTTTCTTTAACATAACACATTACACATATTCTTGTTAACAAATTGTGATCCTGTTTTAACTCCCCAAGAGCTCTGAGATCATGCTTTAAAGTGTGATTTGGTAGCATGCAGATAGACATTTACACTCATTTTTTTCACTCATATGTATCAAGAACAGTACAATTTCAAACTCACAAAGAAAACCAAAAATGCTGAACTAAGTTCCTCTGATTTTGCTAAAAAACCCACCAAAGCCAAAAACCAAACCCCAGACCCTTCAACAACCTTGAAAAGTATCGGTTTAAACACATCAGAAGTGTAAAAGAGCTTGGAATTTATTCAATTAATACACTTTCATGTATTTTTCCTTTGATTAAGGCCATCTTATTTCACAGATGTCTGAAATGAAGACTCATTCATTGCCTGCATAGGTTTTAGACTAAGCAATTCTATGCAGATTTACAGTAATGACTACCTAAGAAAATCCAGGGATGTGTATAGGAGTACAAGGAAGTACCTCTGTGAGCATGGCTTCACAAGGCCTTATTCTTTTAACAGAGTCCTTGTGAAAGAAATAGAGACATAGGAGTTGTCCTGGAGGTAGTCTTTGCAGAAAATCAGCAATCTCTGTTACCATGAAGTGAACCAGGTTATATTTGCTGTAAGAGAAGGAGCATTCCTACACCCCAGAAGTCACTAAGAGTACTTGTTCTTTGTAGCTTTATATGGCTGGGGACCATAGCTTTTATAGGCAGCAAACCATCAAGCTGTACAATATTGCTGAGAACTTTCACCCTTGAAAAGGAAATACTCTGGTGATGGAAAATTCACTAACAAGTTCATCCTATAAATCATTATTCTCTTTTCTCTTAAGGTAAAATAGATGAGCCAAGAGGTTTTGATATGAAAACTAAATTGAAGACATATTTGTCAAATGAACCAAATACTTAAGTATTTCCCTAAAATATGCTTTCTTTATTCATATTTATTCCTGTATTCTTCTCCAGTGCTTTCCTACATTATCAACATCTTGAACTGGTGGTGTTTCAGTAGCAGTTACCACAGTAATAAATACAGAAATACTGAAACTCCAACAATGTACTTCATTGTTTAAGCACTGAAAGACTGAGTTAATCCTTTTTTTTTTCCAGCTGATTATCAGTCATCACCTGTAGGTTCATTTCAGGATACAACTGAAGCTCAATTTCTCTATTGTACCAGTGTGGTTATGTTATTTCCTTCTGACTTTATGCCTCCAATGTTGTTCTACTGATCAAGACATCATTTTGTACCTATTACAATACCTTAAAAAGTTCTAAAGATATTCCATCAGTTTTATTTGTACCCAAGGATCTTATAAAAAACCTATTTTCTGGATCATTGTGTTATTTTTTCTACTCTTTCCATTTTTTATTATCAGACTAAAATGCTCTTTATGTGATGCAGATCAGTGTCAGATTGGCAAGCCTGGAACTGATTGTGTCATTCAGCTTACTTGTTTTAAATTTCAAAACAATTCAATCTTTCATATTTGTAAAGAACATTTTAAGTCAACAAAAATTACTTAGAGGTTTCTTAAGCATTTTTAAACCTCCTAAATGCAGATTGTTTTTATCTACCACTTAAAAATATCAAACATTTATTGTTTTGGTTTAATATAATGTTTGATTAGCATTATTATCACCAGAGGAGAGGAAGTACTGCTCTATATTGCATCAAGTAAAAACTAGAAATGTTCAGCAAATACTTTGCCTTATTCTGGATCATTATTGACATTTCTACCATACTCCTAATAATTGGATAAAAGCATAGTAGGAAGCATTCCAATTTTCAGTTCTTGTTTTACTAGATAATAGAATTCTGTGTTATCAGTTTTCTCTTCAGAAGGTTTTTCTGACACAGTAATTAAACCACTGCTCAAGAGTTTCAAGATAATCAAGGATGCTCTTTAAAAATTTGAGCACAAAATCCTAGTGGAGCAGTTCATAATGCTTTTATTCTGCAATCAAGCTGCAGAAACCAAACTTGCCTGTGCTTCTCACATTCAACAAAAACACTGAGGTATGATTTAGCCTAATCCTCCTTCAATTGCCTTTTGCTCTAAGTGGAATTAGTTACTGTGCTGATCTGATCTGCATTAACTGTTTTTGAACACCCTCAATCTCCTCTAGGTCTCTTCCTCCACAGTAGTCCTTGACAGATATTTCAACCAGAGGAACACAGTCCTGCTCAAAGCCTGGGCTGAAGGCAATACAACTATAGAAAATCATGGCAAAATAGAGGAAGGAATTTGTACATGAGGAAAAGTACAAATACTTCGGGAAGTAGCTGGTGGAAAGAGCCAGGTAAATTGCATGATTCCTCTTTGAAAAGGATGCTGAAAGAAAAATAACAAGAGAGCATGTCACCCTGGAGTAAGAGAATAATAATGAAATAAAAATGCTTAAAAAAATAACAGCTGGCAAGAGAAAGAACAACACCTGACACTTCATAAAAAAACTTCCAGCCTCTCAATTTCTGATGAAATGATCTTATGTGAACATTGATTATTTTGCATTCCATATAAAACTGCTCAAGAAAACAGAATCCTGAGGATAATGTATACATCCCAAGTGATAGCACAGATCTGTTGAAAGTAGCCAAGATCACATGATTAAACATGGTTTTCAACTTCCTGGTGTCAAATCTTCCTAAAGTAGTGAAACTGTGAAGTCCAAATTACAGAGGATATCAGGCTTCTTGAGTTTTTGCTCAACACAAATTTTACTTAAGACCAAAACAAAGCAAGTCAAACCACACCACCACCACAGCAACAAACAACAAAACCCAGCAAACAATAAATGAACAAACTGGAGAAAACTCCTAACTTTAGAAATAAATTTTCTCCATGAAGATTTTGGTAGTGTGTCTCTGCTCTTCTATAACATCTTAATTGTAAATCACATAAACATCACTGGCATCAGCAGAGACAAGAGGTGAGCATGTCAGTGTCTCAGGTTGGCCTAGTTTTTTTACCAACCCTGGACTGCCTCCTCCCTCCCCTCCAGAGTCTTCCCGGCAAAGGAAAAAACAACCTGGAAAGAAAAGAAGTCAAAAGAAACTGGACCAAATTAAAAAGAAATTATATTTTCTAACATTTGCAACCACATATGCAATTTGTACACACTATGTGCCCCCCCCCCCCTTCCCCCAGGGGAAAAGGGAAAAGAGAAAAAAGGACTGGTTAACCAGAAATAGGGAGAAACCAAACCAAACCAAACCAAATGAAACAGACAAATACAATTACAAATTGTGAGAAAAGAGGACAGGCATGATACAATCTCACCACGTCCCAGACTAGGAAAACCAACAGCAACAGAACAGACCGTGCAGGCTTCTCCTGCTCCTCCAAGCTCCTGGAAAAAGGAAGGCTACAACTCCTTCCTATCTCCCCTCCCCTCCTCTTACATGGAAAACATGTGTGGAATACTCATGCCATGTGCACTTCCTTAGTTACACCTAGTTACTGAGGAAGCCATGGGTCAAACCCATTACATTTTGCTACAGCCAAACTCCTTGGCTCTCTGACTCATGAAGATTGTCAAGTATACAGGAATCACCTTTATTGGATACCTTTGTTCCAAAAAGAGTAGCATGAAAGTATAAAGGAGAAAAGTAGCCCTGGATTTTTTATTGGTGCTATTAAGGCTGATATGTTTAAAACTTCCTGAAATGCTTCTAAATCAGTTAGGCATCATGCAAGATGCCTGCATCAGTAAAAGGGGTGTGCTACAGATCTGTTACATGGGTTGTGAGGTTAGATGCAGGAGCAGCGCAGGGAATGGACATCAGGTTCATTATCTGAATGAAAATCTTAGGATTACCCAAGATGGAAATCTTGTGTTTGACAGTACAATACAGCCCAAACCATGTGCCCAGCCCCTCTCATTACACCAAGATTGATGCTTACCTCCTCCTGCCCTTCAGAACACCGCATAAGTAAGAAGACCAGGTCTCTCAAATACCATGCATTTCTAGGCCATAGAAATCAAATTGAAAAATATCTGTGATGGAAGTAAGAGCATTGCAAAGGACTTGCTCTAATGTAGCTTGATTTTTGTTTCAGCCTCAGCTCCAAATATTATCCTTGCATGGGATGAGGTGGAGGTACACTGGAAGAACAATGAGCAAGACTACTGGTCTCAGCAGTCTGGACCAGGTTTTTATCCTATCCTTTGTTAAGAGATAATAGTGGATTGTATTTTATATAAATCAGGTGGTGCCTATTACTTTGGCGGTGAGATACCATGGCATGGATAGAGCAGACAAATGGTGGTGGACAGTGTGCCGCATGTGCAGGAGCTATGGGTTAGGTGCCATGATTGTGATTGGCAACTCTAAAGACACGAGACAACCTAAAAGGCTGGTGAGGATGGAATCTTTCAGCTCAGATGTTATTCCAGGAATAGCATTCAGGACCCTACTGAGAGAGAACAATTGTGCCAGACTGAAAAGAAACCCATAGGGCACATTCTAGTGATAACCACAGTGCATGGTAATTTAACCTGAAAAAGTCTGCCCACTTTGTCTGCAGGGTCTGAGTGATAGCCAAGTTTTCTGCATCTTTTTTGCTACATCTTTGTGAGAAAGTCATGATTGTATGAAAAATATACAAAATACTCATTTTTCAGTCTTATTCTTCTGTCAGGGTGAGGAAGAAACTAAATGTTCATCATTTATTCTGTATTGCATAATCATGACTACAGAAGGTTTCTTCATCTCTCTGTAATTGTAATAGGAAATGATACAGCTCCTACTATCTTTCTGCACAGTCTTTTGGCACTTTAAATGTCTTTATATAACGATCCAGAAAAGTAGAAAGATTTCCCTTTTTTTTTTTCTCTACTTACATTTCCCTATTCTCAGAGATGAAGGATCATAGAATCATAAAATGGTCTGGGTTGAAAGGGAACCCTAAAGATCATCTAATTCCAATCCCCCTGCCATGGGCAGGGACACCTTCAACTAGAACAGTTTGCTTAGACCTCCATCCAACCTGACCTTGAACACCTCCAGAGGTGGGGCATCCACAAGTGCCCTGGGCAACGTCTTCCAGTGTCTCACCACCCTCACAGTAAAGAATTTTTTCCTAATATCTCCTTTAAACCTACTCTCTTTCAATTTCAACCCATTCCCTTGTGGTGAAATGACACCATGAACTCCTGGCTTGATGGACAGTAATCACTTTAATGCTAATGATTCAGGGTTTATATATCATTGGCTTTCCATTGGGAGTGATTAAGCAAACAAGGCATAACACAGCTGCAAGCCACACATCAACCACACTCACAGACTGTCCATCCACACAGACACTACACACACACACCTTGGGAGTTTCAAGTTACCCGATTCACACCTCCACATGGAAAATTGTAAACCAAGAGTTTAGCTCTGTCCCTGGACAGTAAATCAAGGCTTTAGATAAAATAATACAAGGTCATCTCGACATTTCACAGGCCTTCTTGATTTTCTTTCTTGTTCTCATGCTTGGCTCATGACGTTCCCCGTTGTCCTGTCACTACATGCTGTTGTAAATTAAATTGTCTTGCCCTGTCTTTCCTGTAAAATCCCTTCAGCTACTGGAAGGCCACAATTAGGTCAACCCAAAGTTTTCTCTTTTCCAGGTTGAGTAATCCCAACTCTCTCAGTCTCACCTTATAAGAAAGGTGTTCCATCCCTCCAATCAACTTGGTGGCCCTACTCTGGACTTGATCCAACAGGTCGATGTCCTTCCTGTGTTGGGGGCCCCAGAGCTGGATGCAGTGCCCCAGGTGGGGTCTCAACAGAGTGGAACAGAGGGGCAGAGTCACCTACCTAGACCTGCTGGTCATGATTGTTTTGTTGCAGTCCAGGACACAATTGGATTTCTGGGCTGCAAGTGCACATTGCCAGCTCATGTCTATTCTGTCATCCACCAGCACCCCCAAATCCTTCTTGGCAGAGCTGCTCTTGATCTGTTCATACCCCAACCGGTCTTGGTACCAGCGATTGCCCTGGTCCAGGTGCAGCACTTTGCATTTGCTTTTATTAAACCTTATGAAATTCCCACTGGCCCACTTCTCAGGCTTGTCCAGGCCACTCTGGGTGGCATCTTGTCCTTCTGGTGTGTCAACAGCACCACTCAACATAAAGAAATTGTCAGAAGTGGGATTCAAACCCACGCCTCCAGGGGAGACTGCGACCTGAACGCAGTGCCTTAGACCGCTCGGCCATCCTGACCTGCCTGAGTAAATGGAAATTTCTCTTTCAAGGGATATAGATCATTTGTAATGACTTTCAAAAGCAACTTCAGGTTATTAGCCTCCAATGCACCATAGATGTTTCTGTAAACGGTAAGAGGATAGCATAAATACTACTCTTGTTTTCCTGTTTGTTCCTTTTTCTTTCTTGAAAACAATTCTTGTGTATGTTGGTATTATTTGAAATTGCTTGTGAGAACAGTTGAATTGCTCCTGTTACAAAGATTAGGCTTGTGGATGTTTGAAATCAACATTTGTAAGAACTGACATTAAGTAGAGGAAAAAAAATGTGTGAATCTGAGAACTCATGTCAACATATCAGCTTTTAAGACACTGGTATACAATTGTTTCTTTATAATAACATTGCTTAGCAGGCATATCAAAACCCCCCAGAATATTTTACCAACTAGATTCCTCGGTATGACATGAAGAGATGAAAGGTTAAATAAAATACTAAGTACACATAATATACTTTTTTCCTGGCTTCTCCAGAGTAAATTCTTCATTAACGTACTTTCTGGAGGAGATTTTTGCCATGTTTGTCTAGGATAATGAAGAATTTGCATTAGTGTGTAATCACACTAAGTCTGACTTTCTCTATTTGTTTTTACATAAGCAGGTGAAGTCACTGCTCAGGTTTGTGAAGAATCAAAGTTAGTCCCACTGTTGTTCATACAACCGTAGTTATTAGCTTCAAACAAGGTGGTTGTGTGTTAAGAGAGCTTGACTGCCAGATGCTGTAAAAGCTACAATTTTTCCGATTTCCAACATCCTGCCATATCTTTCCTGGCACTACTTTATTCCAGTGCTTGCATAGCTTCCTTCCTCAACTTGGCTTGTACAATGCAAAAGAAATAAAATTATTCTTTGAGCCCAAGACAGGATTTTTGTCTCTCCTATTTTGCTCATTGGTCCTCGGACAAGATATACAATTGCAACCAGAAGACACTCTGCCCCAGCCTTGCATGCTTCTGGAGAGAGAAGGCATGCTTTGGTACCTGAAAACAACCCCAAAAGCAAGCTTGATTTTAAATACACTACTAGGGACCTAGAGGGTTAGTGCAGAAGCTGGTGTTGTCAGCTGTGGGCTTCAGTTCCAGGGCTGTTTCTTAATTTCAGAGAAAAAAAAATCTACTTGGTCTGTTTAAAAGACTACAAATTAGATGTTAGTGAAAATTCACCAGTATTTTCAATTAACTGTTGTTATTGTATATTTACTTATTTAAAGGAAGGCTTTTCCCTGCCAGTAGCAATCAATTTGTGTCTAAGAGCATAAGGTGTGTTTTTTTGAATTAATGTACCTATTCATCTAAACAATTTCTCACATTTTGATAGCTAATATAGAAATATGTCTTTGTGAAGCCTTGACCCCAGCCATCAACTAAGCCCCACATAGCTGCTTGCTCATTCCCTCCCACCAGCAGGACTAGGGAGAGAATCAAAAGGTTGAAAGCTGGAAAATTTGTAGGTTGAGATAATGACGATTTGATAGGGGGGAAAAAGCCATGCACACAAGCAAAGCGAAACAAAAGGGATTAATTCACTTCTTGCCATGGGCAGGCAGGTGTTCAGCCATCTCCAGGAGAGCAGGGCCCCTTCAAACGTAATAAAACACCATCACTCCAAACATTCACCCTTCTTCCTGCTTCCCCCCCACCCCCACCCCTGCTTTATACACTGAGCATGATGTCATATAGTCTGGAATATCCTTTTGGTCAGTTGGGGTCACCTGTCCCAGCTGTGTCCCCTCCCAACCACCCATGCACCCCAGTCTCCTCACCAGTGGAGCAGTGAAAAAAGGAGAGAACGCCTTGGCTCTGTGTAAGCACTGCAATAACAGAAACATCTCTCTTCTAGTGACTGTGTTCAGCACAAATTCAAAACACAGTCGCATACCAACCATTGAGAAGAAAATTCATACTATGCCAGCCAAACCTAACACAGTCTTTTACCCATATTTTGGGAAAAACTATCCGAGCAGCAGCAAAATTGGAGTTACTAAAGTAGCTTTTCAGTTTTGGAAGCTCTGATGGATAGAAAAACAAAAGATCTGGTGCATTTCATGAGCCGTCATGCAACTCCTAGACACTGTCCAGCCTCTACTCATCATGAACAGACAGGTTTAACTATTTACAAGAATTTGTTTTGTTCTTTTAAGTTTTTTTTATTATTTCTGTATAAAACTCTATAAAAATTTCTGTAAATCTTTGTAGATCAATATGCATATCTCCCAAAGGGAAAATTAATACCACTATTAGTATCATTGCTTTCAAAGAGATTCAGAAAGGCAATACATTGCTTTTTAGCATTCCACAAAATTTAAGCATTAGCTTAGCTTTGTTAGTTATTCATGTTAAAAAGTCCTTTATATAGACTAGCAATAGAACCACTGAACCACTCAAAACTATGGTGTTTTTTCCATATATGCTCTTACATTATTCACTCATAAAAATTAACCTGAGTTCAAGATTCTAGATAGTGGAATCAAGCACTAGTAATTATGTTGATGAATACTGTAATTGATAACTAAATAAAAGTATTTTAGAAGTGAGAGAATAATATAGTATTTCCCAACTAGGATGTCTGCTGTCTTGTTTTGGAAATTATATTATAACTTTTACTCATGTATTTAAAATATATGAATTTGGGAATGTGGGAGGCAATAAAAAAGGAAATTATGTGTTCTATTGTAAAATGTATTATCCTGTGTCCATCATCCTTTATAAAGAAGGATTGCTGCCTACGACCACATTATTCAAGTTTTATTAAGTGATGAGGAAGACAATCTATTGGTCTCGGAGTATGCACCTAATAACCCTTTTTGAGGCTATTAGATTAATATTGACTACTAATTACCTTCTATCTGGGATTTACTTCCTTGTAAATAGCATAATATTGTGATTCATCCTAGTATTATTTTGGCAAAACAATTGCAACCTGTATGTACCTTAGTTTAGATTACCTCTATCAGCAGACTATCAAAATATTTAAAAATTTGAGGTGGTACAACTTCAATCCTTTGGTTTATTAACAAATATGTTTCCTGACCAAGTGTCTGTCTTTCATTTGCTATAGCTACTCTACTAGAAGCAAAGTGATTCAGGAAGATCTTCATGGACCAAAGCAGCAAAAAATATTGAACTATTGATATTTAGCCCTCTGTATTCAGAAAAAAATCTTGTGAATTATCAAAATCACAGATTTCAGATTTCAGATTTAGTCTTTAGAAAATTTTCAATGAAAATTCATTATTCACTATTCCTTAGTTTCAAAATTGCAACTATATTCTTTGTGGAGGAAAAAGAGTGATGTAGGACCTAGCAGATGTTTGAAAAATGAATAGTTGAAGCAAACGGTGCAGAAACAGCCCAAACCACTATTCAACTCATTGGCAAGGAGTTGCTACTAGAAAAGACATTTGCAAAATACTGTTTGAAATTGTCATTTAATTTGATCTCCTGTTAATAGCACAAATTAAGAATAAGAAGCAAATAGATGACACGAATTTAAACTTTTTATGTCTTGTTGAATAGCATTCTTTCTCAAAATGCATAGGCTAAATGCTAAGACACACAACAGCATTGTGCTCTTTATTATACATTTGTTCATTAACATTGTCAGATTAAAGGTATAGGATATGCAAAAATTCTAGTGACAGAGGTGGCACAAGATGGGGATCTGCACATGGCTGTATCCCTGGCTTTTGATCCTGGCTTCACAAAGGCAGTTTCTTGGGCTAGAAAGCTTGTCAATCCCATTCTTCTTTCTGAAGCATTAACTAGGTGCAAGCTATGGTGCACTCTCATCCTTTCTGGCTCAGAACTGGCATCAGTATTAGGAGTTGACCATTACATAACCTACTGAGGAGAAAACATAATTCATGGGTAAAACTCGTGTGGTCTTCCAAAAGCAAGCTAGAGCTGCAACATTCTGGAGACACCCAATCCATAGAGTTCACTCTATATATACTAGCATCAAATTAACCTTTAGTCTGTGGAGTTCAAACCCATTTATTTCAACAAAGGTCTGAGGCAAAACTGTGTTGTAGTTAAAGTGGGGCAATTTTTTTCCCGCCACATTACATACAGCTAAAACATTGATGATATATTATTCATCAGATATGGTCAGCAAGGCATATTATAAATGGGGTTTTGTGTGAAACCTGCCATCTCCTTTTTTACTACACAGATTATGTTTTGTTATGTGGGCTGCATGTTCACATGATTCAAAAATTAGTTTTCAGGATCCCGTTTGTTGTCTCACATACAGAACAATCTTCTCCTCAGTGGGGTTTTGTTGATTTAGGAAAAGATGATGCTGTCAAGCAAGAAAAAGAGATTCTGCAATCATGACTCTAGTTTTGAATTATAACTGTTCAATCCTTATTATTATTCAGATCAGACAGGAGCTTTTAACAACAGAAAACATCATTGGGTGTTTTCTCATCCATAATCTAGAAAGACTGTAGAAGTGTGAACTTTTCAAAACGAAAGTTTTAAGAGGAAAAGGCTGAGCCTTTGGTCAGGAAGTTCTCATAATATGTTTGCTGGAAGATGAACAAAGCAATGTTGTTTGTCTTTGAGAAGAAACAGTATTCCTTAGCTAGCAGTACATGGCTACTCTTTCATTCTTGCAAAGAGAAGAAAGAAAAATATTTTTCTAAGAGTATCTGTCTTCTTTTCTGTTCTCTAAATGAGAAAAATCTGTTTTTCTACTGAAGTTCAGACGAACAAATTAAAGTTAGTAAACAGAATAGCTAGAGGTGGCCTATTTGGCTTCTCTGGGAGTGTAATTTTTCAATAGTCCATACTTTAAGGAAAACTGTGGCAATGAGTAAGATTTCAAGAAATGGCTGGGATCATTAAGCCATACTTTCATCAAATTTATGAACTAGTACAAAGTTTTTACTTCCCTGCAGTCCATCTAATATTTTTAGCAAAATATTTGGTAGAACAAAACCATTAACTTGAACAATGGGACCATATAGAAATAAAAGATGGGGGGGGAAAAACACAAAAAATAAGGTTTGTGTGTTTAAGTATTGTGTGGACTCAATTTGCTGCTTCTCTCTTTTTTTTTTTTCCTTCAAGTATGGCTTAGGGTTGTTACTGTATGTTATTCAACAGTTTATTAGGCTAAAGTCTGTATTCAGGTCTACATTTGTCTTGTCTCTGCATTGCAGTTCACTGGAGCAGGACCTGGTTTTGACATGAGCTCATAATTTAACCCCAGAATTAGTGCTGTAGAGTTACCATGCCTGAAAGAAAAATTATGTTCAATTTTTTCTCAGAAATTCCAAGAAGGCAATGCTTTTGTAACTTCATCATAAAATTGATAAATTTTTCTCTCTCAATCTCAAAGTAATTTCAATTACACTATGCTGTTCAGCCTGCC
Organism: Pithys albifrons albifrons; assembly: GCF_047495875.1. Classification (NCBI taxonomy): domain Eukaryota; kingdom Metazoa; phylum Chordata; class Aves; order Passeriformes; family Thamnophilidae; genus Pithys; species Pithys albifrons. The sequence continues at coordinate 67,903,514 of NC_092461.1, read as the reverse complement.
ATTTTTTGAAAAGAATTGGAAAGTTTATGAAGTCATTCATGATCATTGACAGCTGAGAACCTATTGCAAGCAGTCAAGTTGCTCATGATAGGAAGGATAATTACTATAAATAAGAAAATTAATTTATGATAGACTTTTTAAAATTATATTTCTAAGCGGGGTTGCATTTTGATCTAAAGTAACCTAAATATTTCAGTAAATCCTCTCTTTAAAATCTGGGTCAAAGATTTGTGGTAGATTTATCATAAATTATGTATATCTTTGTCAGAGAAGACTGGAGAAATATATTCTCTAAAACTATGTTCTTCTGCACAAAAGAAAATATCATAGAAAATAGCTTCATCACTTAGTCATATTGTTGACAAAAGGAGTATGTGCCAACAATTGTGATTGCATTAATTTGAATTAATATTTTGGGTCAATTATATAGTTCTACCACATGAGAAGACTGCAAATAATTGTCTTCACTAGTGGTATTAAAAAATAAAATCTCCTTCTACACAAAATGAATCAGTCATATCCAGGTTTTATTTTTTAGCACACAAATTGGATTAAATAGCTGTCAAGGGATTATGAAGTATTAACTACAAGAAAGTTAAGCAATGTCTAAGTCATTTCAGGACCAGAGTTGACCTCTTGTTATAGTGTATCTCTCTGTTAGAGACTTCACCAGTAAACCCAATTGCATTTTTATAACAATAAAACCTTTGTTAGGCTATGTCAATATTTAACCAATAGCAATTAAAGATAAACTTTCACATTTCAGGGAGTAAGTAATCATGGCTACTTTGAAACAGCTCAATTTAAAGTGAACCTGCAATGTCCAGATACTGTAGGAAGATTTAAGTACACTGACTGGGGAATAGCCAATGTTCAAGCTTTGACAGCTGCACTTGAAACCTTGTCTGTGATAACTGTACTTGCAGAACAGTTCTGTTTAATCACTTCAGAGGAAATGTGTTTTATTTGCTTCAGTACTTTTCTTCTTACCACATGCTTTAGTGAGCTGTTTTTATTGTCAAGTGGAAGCTGTTAGTCTTTTTCTGTTGTACACATTGAGTGTTTTGCTGGTTCCTTTCTTCTTTTCTTTGAACGGTATCACTGGTGATATTATGGTGAACAACATCTATCAGGAAACTGAAAGAAAGCCAACAAACACAACTAAACTCTGTGTTCCAGCACGGAACTAGTAGGTTCACATCCTCTCTTGACGCTGTCCCTATCAAGAACTCTGAATAAGCTGTTAGCGCTATTATTTGAGAGAGAGCACAGGCCTCTTCAAAGAGTGCTGTGCCATCCCACGCAAAGGGCAAGCAAGCCACATCTCCTTTCTTTTGATACAGCTGCAGCATTATAGGCAGAGAAATACCCTTCTTGTACAATGCTTGAGTAAGCAAACTCTGCATGGACTTTGCTGTGAGAGAATAAATATCTCTATTACAAACCTCCTTCTGCTGTCATGTCAGTTTGTAGAACTGAAAGAGAAACAAGGTTTTATTTGAGTGAAGTTCTGCAGGTCAGACATGAAGCAGATCTGTAGGATTTGTCTTTCCACTACCTCCTCTCCAAGCACTTCCATAGCCTGCCCCAGGAATTGATTATGCTGTCATTGACAGGACAGGGTGAGGAAGTGACTCTTCAGGCAGTGGCTCTCCTTGGGATAGCAGACATTTCATTTTCTGCTGACCGTAAACTGAAATAAATCAGGGTAATAGTAGAAAATAACAGTGATAAAGCAGCCATGTGAACTCACCACATCCCTGTCCCAAATCACTACTTTCTCCACTTGATGCATCATTTTTTAATGCCCAGTAGAGTTCTGAGCTGGAGAGCTGTAGCCACTAGAGAGCAATTGACCATGTAGCAATCCTCTTCCTCTCTGGTCTGGCACATTTATTGGATCTAGAGGGACTGAGGATATTTGGCTCCATTTATCTCATAGTTCACACCAGGAGTAGAGATCTAGTGTTGCCAGCTGGAGTCCTGAACCAGGCAGATTTTAGCAATGTTTGCTGTGGGCCAGCTCCCTGCAGGCCCTGTGTCCCCATGCCCATGAATGGCTGTGGGGTTGGGTGCTCTGTTGAGATTTCTCTCTGACTAGGATCATCTGAGAACAGCTAGTTTATGTGCTCCAAGGCACTCTGCAGGTCAGCCGTGGTGGGTCATTGAGGACATTCACACCTCATCAGAAAAAAGAAAGGCTAGTGGAGACTGCCCATTCCTGTTCAGTTGACCCACTCCTCACCGGCCCAGTTGGTACAATGTATAGATAGTTTTAGGGCCTCTGCAAGTCACTAAAGGGCTAGTGGTAGAGCCTGTAGACCAAAGATTATTCTTTTCAAACCTTTATGTCACACTATTTTCATGTTCAAAACCGTATTATTTAATGCTCTCTCCTGAAGAATTTTCTGCTAGTGAGGATGGAGTAACTGATTACAGATCTTCACCAACTGCAAGAAATATTTCGTATCTCTCTGTATCAAAACCATAATATCTAGACAGAATTTTTTGTGGGGTTGGTGGGCAATATGAACTATTTTTTAAAAACCCTCTTAAACACTATTATTTGAGAGGAACTCTGGTAGTGCTCATCATGTCCAGAAGTATATTTTCAACAGGATCAGCTGTTCACTAAACTTTTAGTACTCTTTTCCTGCTCAATGAGATGAAGAAATGCTACTTATCTTTTCATTTGCTTAATAACAACAGTTTATGTTTTATGTAGTATTTTACATGTTGTCTTATGTAGGTTAGTTTAGCAGCAACAGGAAAGCTCAATTAAAGGGTATCAACTACTCTACTGTTTTTAGATTGCATGTTCATTTACAGCATTCAACGCTGAAATCAGCCTGGAAACTGTTTACTTGTCATTTTTGTTTTAACAGTGTGGGAAGAAACACAATTTTGCCATGTAAAATAAAAAAAAAGGGCAGCTTTCTGTCATGTAAATCAGCTTGATCAGAGTGTATCCTGTGAAGTCACTACTGAGACAGTCACAAGAAGCCACCTAAGTTGCTAGAAAAAGAGCTTTAGGAAAAGTCTTCTGTAACACAACAGATACATTTGAATTCCTGAGCAAAACAACTGGGTAACAAAGTTGTCAAACACAGTCTTTAATCCAACTGATTTCTTGATTACTGAAGTGGAAAATTAACAGGGAAAGAGGGAGCAATATAATCATTGTAAGTAACTGCATAAGACCAGTCAAGTTTGCAATCAACAATGTGCTGATTTTCTTTCTAATTACTTTGATACAGGTTTTGGATAAATCTTATATGGTGCATATATGTTATTTTCAAAGAGGAGTTGCATACACATCAGTGAGCTTACAGTTTGTAAACTGTGAGACATGGAGATGGTCTGCTATGCTGAAAGAACAGATGACTGGTTCCTTTTGGTATTGAGTATTGTCCTGTGTACTAGGCTTATTGCTCCTCTAATCTCCTATATATGGTGTGTTGTGGTAGATTTTAAGGTAGATTTTAAAAGGGTTTCAATCATACTGGGAGAAAGTCTGTCTGAGTAGAAAAATTGATAGTTTATAAATCTATAGAAAGAGCTATATTATAATGAAAATTCCAATTTTCTCCACTCTTTGAACATCTTGAAAATGAACATAACCCCTCAAGGTATAAAAAGCATTCTCAAATGTATCACATTTTCTTTAACCACAATTTTTCACTCTCCACCTCCATATTTTTCAGTGAATTTTCACGTCTCCAAGGTCATTCTTCCTTTAATTGTCTTTTTCAGCCTCCATCATTTCTTTGTTATATTGCTCATCACCACCAGCTCAGATATGCTATTTCTTCAAATCTTTTTTTTTTGTTCTTCTTTCCACTTCTTCCCCTTGCCCTTCATGGGCTCTACCCAGTCCTGCACAGGATGACCACCACTGCACCGAGGCTCCTCCACAAGTCTCATGTAGCCAGCATAGGAGTCCTTCCTGTGTGCACTTGGTGCTGCAAAAGCCCCATTTGTCTCGGAGCAGCTTGCCTGGCTTCTTAAGCTTTGTATAACACAACCTTTTCCTGAATGTCTGTGCACGCTTCATGCAGGTCAACTCTGTCTTCCTCCTCCAACTTGTTCTCTTCCTCACCAGCCTGTCATCTGGCAGTTTCCTTCCTTCAGCCTTTGCAAAGCCCTGTGCAGTTTCAACTTATTTTTCTGTTTTGTGGATCCTCATCCTCCAAGCTGACAGCACACTTGTGCCCTTGACTTCCACTCATTTATGAGAGTCTTGTTACAAATGTTGGTGCCATTATTTCGTTTAACTTCCAGATTAAGTCTTAATGTCTACCTAGTTACCTATGAAAAAGGCAGAAAAGCAATTTTTTGAATCTCACCTTAAGTAATTTAATGGAATTCAGCTATGAAGTGAATTCAGCTGTGTAGCTTATATCAAATGGGTATGCAAATGATCAGAGAGTTTCTGTGAGAAGGGAGAAGAGGAAATAACTCACTTATAGATGCACAGAAATGATACAGGCAGTGGTCAGAATGGATTAACTCCTCAGTATAAATTAGCCCTGTATCATGTTCTCTAACTGAGGGCTGAAGGCTAATAAGCTGTGAGGGAAAAGGGTCAATTCTAATTACTTACCAGTCACTTTCTTGAGGACATGAGGTTTATGTGATGTCTTTTCATTTACTAGTCCACTGTTCAGCCTCACCTGGACCTGTTGCTTAGCTTTAGTCAAACGCGGCAGAGCAGCTGCCACCTCAGGGATATAAAGCTGCTCCAGGTTTCATTGAAGTGGATTGCTGGACAAAAGAAAAATATCCTTTCTGCAGCAAGAGAGAAATGCTTGTAACGCCTCTGCTGACAGTGCTTACAGTAATGCTCTCCCACATGGATGAGAGAGTGTCTGACCTGCACCCGTGAGGGTTCATGTGCTTCGAGAACCAAACAATCCAGACAGAGGACATAAGTAATCCAGATTTCTACCTTCCACAGATTTATTTAATTGTTAATTATAGAACTTCTCAAAGCACATAGGTGTGCAAGCATCAACTGTGTCCTGTCTTTTCTATTTTAAAAGTGTGTGCTTGGCAGAGACCTTGCGTGTGTTTTGCTGATATTTAGAAAGTTGAGCTCTGAATATCAATTTTCTCTATTTGCTACTTCTGTGTTTCAGATTAAGGCCACCATGTATGTGTCATGTTCTTAGAAAAACTGAAAAGAAAAGTGCATTCCTGCTTATTTGATAATTGGACTGTCAAAGCTAAATCAGGCGAAAGTGGTTTGATACCCTTACCCCTATAGAATGGCTTTTTAAAATAATAAACTTATGTCTTGTGTGCACTTAGAAATTTTTCCTGCTTTCTGAACATCCTACTGAGAAGATTTTACACTTAAGTTCTTAGGTCAATCCAGACACCACTGCCAAAATACTCACAGACAATGACTTGCAGTAACAGGTATTTGTCCTGAAACTGGCAAATTTTACACAGAAAGAGAAATACTTGGGCACAAGAAGAGACCAGTAGCATTAACCCTTTTTCTAGCACTCTGACAAAGAAAATGAAATGAGAAAAAGTGACTTACTATGCTGTTCAAAATTGAGGCATTTGGGCCTTTAATTGTCTATGACAACTATTCTGGGTACTGCCATTGAACAATTCTGTGCATTTAAAGTTCACAGAGAGGTGGAATCTGGTTGTATAATTGAAAAGTCCAGCTAAAGTGAGTCCGTTCTTCTACCACTTTGTTATTCAGATTGGGAAGTGCATAAGATGACTTAAATTGGAGTTGGTGCAAGATAGCTAAATTTTAAATCCTGTTATCTCTTGGATGCAAAGGTAATACTGAGAAGTGGGCCTTGGGCAATCTTCATATATTCTGGAAGAGTTTAAAAATGCTTAATTAACTCCCTTTCTTCCAGCATCCTTGGAGATACTGTTCTTTATAAGGTTGATTCCTCATAAAAAATTAAACTGAGGTTTCAGGTATTAAGTATACCTATTGAATGTCACTGAGAATTTTAATGCTTGAGCAGTAACAGCTCTTCCCTCTCCCAGTCCCTGAAAACTCCAGAAAGTTAACACTCTGATCTACATATGTGAGAGACATATGTGGATAGCTAAATATTAAATTTTGTTCATTTAAAAATAATATAGTGGATATCAAAGTATGTACAGGGGGGGAAGAAAAAAATCAGGAAAAACCCCTTAGAGAAACTGGATTGCCTGATACATGAAAGTAATGGTTCTTTTCCTCCCTTTTTGATCACTTAAATTCACAAAATGATAAGGGTCTTTGCATTCATGCCAAATTATTTCAGTTGCACTCAAAAAGATAGCTTATTCCATTGCTTTCACCTCTCCTGGCATGGTCAGTGACTGCCTTAGTCATGGGAACCACTGACCTCTCTGTGGGTGCCATGAAAGCTGAGGTTAGGTAATTAATGCACGGCAATGTGTGTGATCAGCTGTGCAGAGACAGTCAGAGGGCAGGTGACACATTTGATAAAGGAGGAGACAGGGTATGAAAATACGTGACTCTTCAGGTTTTTTTGCTTTGTACTGCCAGAGTCCAGTTAACGAGATTGAATGTTAATGAGATTGAATATTAACAAGCTTGTATAATGACTCTTGTATCTAATTTAGGCATTCATTTTCCTCCCTACAGAATGTGCTCAATATGGGGTTCAATCCAGGGTTAAACCCTTGCTGCTCTGTATTGTTTATGCTATTAATGCCTGCAAATAAAAATGACTGGAGCAACTTGTCTCCATAGAAACTAGCATCTAACTAAATCTAAGAAGAAATTTCCTTGCTTCTTTCTCCTTCTCCAGACCAGACCAAGAGGAACATGATGTCCCTGTAGAATGAAAAGTCTTCTTAATTTGAATATGTAGCTTTCCATGCCTTCCCTCACAAACTATTTTTTTCTTCTAAAAATGTTGTTGTTGCTCTCACTACATTCTCAAAGCATTATTATCTCGTTATTTGCAAAAGAATAGGAAAAAAATGATCATAAAATGCACTAATATTGTGTGAGGATCATTCATCCTGTTCTTAGAGAGTAAACAGAAAAAATAAGAGATGTCACATGGAAAATAGTTTTCAAAATTATAGTAGCTATTTCCTCCGGAAATGAGAAGTTGCACAAAGCCCCACTCTTTCAAATCATGTGGTGCTACTTTTTTCTTGTGTATAAACATATATAAGCCTGAGTTCTTTCAGACTTAGGGAAACTAAAACTCAAATCATGGCAGATGCACAAGCAGAGTGTAGTGCATCAAGCTTTATGTTTATGATTATATTGTTTGCCTTTTTTCACATGTCCTCTGTTTCCTTTACTAGAAATTCTGTGCTGTTGGAATTTGAGATCTCAATCAATTTGTCTGGGATTTTCCAGCTTCCTGGCATCTTGGCCAAAGTGGTAGTTCTGTACAGACATGTGGAGGGAATGCACATGTGAAATATGGATTTCCTTCAGGTTTCTTAGAACACTATTGAACTGCGCTGGGTTTCTGAGGTTAGTTCTGTCATGCAAATGTAGACTAAGAGGCACTGAGATGACTTGGCCTATGGTGCACAAGTAGCCTACGACACATCAAAGGTTCTGTGTATGTGCAGAATATAGTTCATATGAGGTATATTCCAGTATGCAAGAGACAGAGCTTGCACACATATTTCTGTAAGGGCCTTTTAAACCAAGACTTGTAAGTGACCTACAGTTTTATGTTCTCTGACTACTTTCTTTGTCCTTTATGTCTAAGCTTCAGATGAAATGCACTCAAATATCTGTTCTACTCTAGTACATAAAATTTAGTTTAAATATGAGATGCCAAACTCCTTACCTTGTTCTGTTTTGTTGTTGTTTTGTTTATTTATACATGTCTAATACTAATGGGTATTAGAACTTGGTGTCATGTGTGTGGGTTTTAAAGTGGCTTTACATCACCTTAAAGGAAATTAAGACCCATGTAATTATACCCCACAGTAAGTAAAAAATTAAAATTGCTGAAGAATCTATAATTTCCATATCTGAACCATAATTAAATCATTGTATATGGACATTTGGTTTTGAGCCATTTGATACATCAGAGACAAGTCTCCGTAAAGCAGAGGTTGGAATGAATGGGCCCTTCTCAAAGAAGTCAGAGTATTTGAACTCTAATGACTGACTTACTGACAGAAATCAAAAGCACATGAATTGAACAGCTGGTCACTTTCCAGTCAACTCTCCTAGTCTCATGCATTTTTCAGTAAGCCTAGTGGTGCCAAAAAGGTCTGGAAGACTTCAGCATCTTTATTTTCCGTCTATTCATGTTTCCTTTTCAGAGGGAAATGTAATTGGTTTGGAGTGACACAGAAAAATATAATATGGAAGCACCTTCATGCTTACAGCACTTTGGCTTTTATCTAGGCTAGAGAGACAGAATTCTGGAGGATTTTAGATATAAGATTTTCCAGCTATTCCCTTGCCTACTCCTCAATTTTACATGCTACCATCATATCTCATAAAGATTCATTCAGGTGTTAATTGAATGCAAAAAGAGCTTAGTTGTCATCCTGTGTATTTGTGGTGGGTTGACCCTGGCAGGACATCAGGTTCCTCCAGGTGCCTCCATCTCAGCCAGGCCCAGTGCAGTATTTTAGATGTGTCTGTGCTAGGCAAAGACAGAAAGGGAAATATGAATATACAAATATAGATGTTTTTAACAGTTCCTCCATGTTCTAATCCTACAAACCAATGAATCTTTCTGTAACTTCACAGCTGGAACAATACTGTTCTGCTACAGTGTCCTCTGCACCCACTGGTCCTGTGGGCATCCTGGAAGAGCTGGGACAACACATGGCCCTGCCCATGACATACCCGTGCTCTGCAGGGTCCATCTTTCAGGGCTCTTCTGCCTGAAAGACTAGAGTGCTACAGGCAGTGCTGCACTTGCTCCATAAAAGAACTGCCTTCCTGTGCATGTTTGTGCCTCTGCACTAACTTGATGTCACTATTCAGTTGTAAAAGGACTGGAGGGACAGCCTCAAGCTGGAAGAAGGTCCACACACTATTTCTCATAGTGGAAGGAAGGTAATTTTTGCAATCACTAAGCTGAATACACTGCTCGAGCATAGCATGCAGTGAGAGCCTTGTCCCCTGGCTTATGCATGGAAACTATGGAGATGGAGGGTGGAGGTCTGTTGCACACTTGCCAGACGCATCACAGGGTTAGTGTGTACCTACTCTGCATGCCAAGATGGACCAGGATGACTCCAGCTGCAAATGAAGGATCAGTCCTAAAAGGAGGATGGAAGAATGAAGTGCTATGGCTAGGAAAGGAAAAGAGAAATAGTTTTCTGTACTCAAGAATCTTCAAGATAATAAGTAGGAAGACCAGGGACATCATGAGTTCCCAGAAATAGAGTCAAAACAGAAAATTTGTGATCTCAGGGTCTGGTAAGGAAACCACAGGCCATTTCTTCCCTCTCACTGATTAGTTTGACTTTGTTCTGGATGCTCATATGCTGTCTATGAGTACCAGAAAGTAGATTCCCTGGCTCTCCAGGGCCTGTTTGATGCAACAGTTTTAGAAGAAGGAATACTGACTGGGGATGGATAGACCCAAAGGCATTTGCAGAGTCATTGCTGAGGTGCTTCATTCATCAGTAACAGATAAAGGAACTAGGTGGATAAAAGTTTGCAAGAGCTTCTCTCAAAGTCCAAGGACTCTTTTCCACATTCTGCTTGTGAATTTAAGATTTTGACTGTGATGATGGAGACTTCCAGACAGTACTTGAGCAGACAGCATGAACTGTGGCCTGGACTAATGTGACTCTTATTGCTATTAAGTATTGGTGCCTTCATTTTTAATCTACTATTTTCATCTGATATTATATTAATCTTTTTGAGAGTCAGTCTAGGATCAACCTGTGTTTATTTTTCCTGTCTTCATTTGAATAAAAATCTGTCACAGATCAGGGCATAAGGAGGTCTAAGGATATATTAAATCCAAGAGAGTTCTGATGGATTCCACTAAAGAAGGAACTGGATGTAGTTTATCTCTCTTCTTTGCTGCGGCAGGGACACCAGGCACCCAGGAGCATGCAAGTGGAGCAGCAGGACCAAGGCATTGCTTTTCCATGTGTCATATAGTTCAGACAGTCTGAGGAACAGTAACCTGTGGTAAAACACTGGAGACCTTCTGAATAGTAATGGCAGTCTGTATTTTGTGGTCTGGCAACTTCCTGTTGTTCAGCCAAATTCCCAGCACTTCCAAAGGCGGATGAAATGCAGCTGATCATGGAGACAGATATGGGGGTAAAACTGGTCCTTGGTAGGACTGGGGTGGTGCGTTTGTCCACCTCTGGCCAGAGCTTTCTGGAGGACCTGCCCTTTGGCAATACAGGGGCTGCAGTAAGTGCTGGTGCAAATGAGGTCTGCAGAGACCCAGTGGGTGGTCCAGGACAGGGATGTGGACTGGATCACTGGAATGTTCTTTACAGAGAGGAACTGGAAACAAAGCTAGGGCTTGTGGGTTGTGGTTGTTCCTAAAGGCACTCAGCATAAACGGTAGTCTGGATGTGCCTGGGGTAGTCTAGGGTCTTGAGTTGAACTTGGTTTTTATTAGCTGGTAGGATATTCCGTGGGAAAGCACGGGTCTAGAAATATAGTGCAAAGATTTCTGAGGGGGAAGAGCAGGAAATCTAAGTGATTGGGTTTTTTAAAAATTAACTTTCACAGAAAGAGACTTTTCACATAGGAAGATAAAAGGTTACTTCCTTCACCTTCTCCCTTAAAAATTGCCTTTGCATTTTCAGTCACTTTTGTGGATTGGTTTTATTATGTGTAATACAGTACAATAGTCAAAATTTCAGTTCCTGGTTATTTTAAATGGAGCACAAAGCCAGCCTATCAATACCACCTGAGCTTCAGACCTAAGATGATACTGAAGCATGGAGCTGTATCTAATTTACTGTACAGTTGGTATTATAGATTGACAAAAAAACTGTTGTAGAAGTATTTAGTCTTTGAATTTGGAAATTTAGTCACTCAAGGGATAAAACACATCAAGTATATAATCACATTTAATCACCACCACAGCAATGCAGATTACCAATGAAGGGGAGAAGAATTGTATTGAATTTTGAACATGTGGAAAAGTAAAATCTATGGCTGTCACAAATGAGTGTGTCTTACAAACAGGTAATTATTCATGATGAATAGCATAACGATTTCTCTCATTTTCTTTGGTAAGTTGCATCAAGACATCAACGATGACAGATTATAGACAAAGCCATAAGCGAAGAACACAATGGAAATCTCACCCTGTTCAGCAGGCGGGTGTTTGAGCTGTATTGCAGAAGCATCTTCTGGGCTTTTCATTTTAGTAGGCAGATTCTTGACATCACTTTTGAAATGAGTTTATTTTCTCTCTGGGCTGTCATTTCTAGAAAGGATTACTTTTAACTTTTAAATTGTAAATTTTTACAATGAAGGCTCAGGGCAAAAGTTGATCTACTGTGGATAGAAAATCAGAAACACCCAATCAAATTGAAGGAATTTATTATCAAATGTTATAAATGAAGGGAGGCTGGGATTCCTAGCTCTAACAGTGGTTGATAGTAGGCATCCGTTTTTTTCTTTTGTATTTTTTTCTTATGAGAAATTGCTCAGTCTCTTAGCTTTGATCTTGTGTGAGCTCAAAAGTAATAAATATAGGATTAGTTATCATATTGCAATACAAAGGGGGTAGCTTGGAGGGAACAGAAGAACATTTCAAATAAAATTGGTGCATTATAGCTCATTAAGCAATTCACATATCCTATATTGTAATTCCATCTCAAGAAGGAGGTAATCACCTTTGAAGCATTGAGGTTGTTTACTGAAGCAGCAGAATTTGTAGGCTCCAAGACGTAACTGGACTGGGTCTTTTGTGGAAAATCATGGAGAATAGACAGTGAACCAGAACTGATATTTGTAAAGTAAATGTAAATCCTGGGAGACAATAATTTTCTGTATTAAATTAAAAAAATGTGGAAGACGTTTAAATATTTACTCAATTCAATCAAGTAATTCTGTGTCCAGCAGTGTTGCTAACACATTTGATAAATAATCATATCAATGTTTTGCAATGAACTTGGAGGATTTTCTTGCATATGAAAAATAGTTTTTTAAATTTTGACTAATTGAAAATGTAATAGTGCTGATTTGATTACATGCATTATTTGTGATGAGAACAACATTGCACACTAAAGATTTGCTTCTGAACTGTACAGGAACTATGACATTCTTTAGATGTAAAAGTAAATAGAAAATGGCTCAAGCTGAAATATGTGGTATTGCACAGTAAAAGCAAAGCCAAAGCTGAAATCTGTAGTGTTGTGAACAAAAGGCAAAGTTAAAAATTAAAAGTGAGGACAAGGAAGGCATAGGTTAATTGTCCTGGTTTCTGTGTCCTTAGCTACCATTTTTAGCAGGCATAAATTATAAAATTTGGAAAAACAGTGGCAGCTTTTCTTTTTGTTCATTCCATTCTTTGTGCTGGGATAAAACAGCAGACTCCACTGAAAAATTAGTGTGGGATACTAAGGATTTAACAACAAACCATCCCTGAGATTTTGGAGGTTTAGAGAGGCAAAAAGAAAGTAGAAACCTAAGGACCCATTTACAATCTGCAACCAACTTCTTAATACCTAAACTTGCGATGAATATAGATGTTTCTTTTAACATGTATAGCTGAAAAAGAAAATGAAACTTTCAATGTTTGTGATGTTTTTGAGTTCCTGAGCCACAAAAAGTTTGTGCTACACAGGAGGCAATTGTCTACTTTCCTGAGGTTCAGCTCTATTCCCTAAAGAATGAGCTGTGCAAATTTATCCTTTGGGGCATTAGCATGGCTGTTTGATACTACCACTCCAAACAGCTGGTTATGCAGTTCCTTTCCTTGATCCAGCCATCAGGTAGCTGAAAAGTAGTGTTGTTTTGAAGATGATAATGCAGAGCAAGTCTCACTGCTGCACTGCTGGATTTTTTTACCAGGGTTGTTTCAAAATCTTTTCCATGGGCTCTTCAGACAAAATAAGTTAATGAGTCAATGTCACTAGATTTGTCTGTACTGTATGGTCCTGTGTCATGACAATATGAGAGGATTAAAGGCATTGGCAGTGCTACAAAGACTTGGCACTGTCCTTTGGCAAGTGACTCTAGAAGTCTGCTCAGCAGTGAGAAATAAAACATTGGCATGCATCTGGTGAGGTTTGTGGCAATGAGCAGGATCATTGCATGAGATACAGGTACACTGACTTCTCATCATCATCCCAGGAGATATTTCTGTCATGGACAACAGACTAGCAAAACCCACTTGATTTTCATTAACTTCCCAAAAAGCAGAAGTGTGCATACTAACTAGAAACATAACTGGAGTCAGTTTTTCTGCAGATAATCCACTACTTCTGGTATAGAAATTAACTGAATTTAGAGCCTGACTTACTTGACTTTTTGGTAAGTGTTGGCTCTTGGTGTCCTAAAATTCAAGGAAAACTGTAACTAGACCCTGGAACTGCGACTCTCTAGGTTAAATGGACCTTTTGCATTATGTAACTGCCTCATGGGGATATTAAACTCAGGTTTCCTGCAAACAAAGGCACATCTCTCCATGTTACATTGACTAGCAATGGCCAGAAACCAGGCAGTTAATTGAGTTACAGGGTTATTTTTATGTAAAAGCATTTCAGTATCAGGATTAGTAACTCATGTTTCTTAAAGGACTGTGTCTCAAGGCTGTGCATGAACGTAGACTCTTTGATGTCTGAAAAGAGTTGAATTAATGTTGTGGCTGAAGGGTTTTTGTTCTCAACCTGAAAAATTTTTCTGTTAGGCATATGCCAATTTTTTTTAAATTGACCCATAAGCTAGAAATTATTGAGGAGAATAAAGAAAGCAAGCTAGATAGATATGTCTCATTTTCTTAGGAATTCAAGTAAGAAACTGCTGGGACTTTCGAAGAGTGCATTTGCAACTTAAACCTAAACACTGTTTTTTCTGGTTAGAGGTGGAACATGAGGAAAACAATAACCACTGAGTCTCTGGAACAGTCTACTGAAACAGGCTTATACAACATGTATTATACAATTTGCAAGACTGGAGCAGCTGGAGTTTTCATTTAGAAAAGCAGAGCAATAAAATGAGCAGCTGTGAAAAGCACATGGAAGGGGAATTAAAATGAATGTAAAATAAATCTATGCTTGAATTTTATTTTCTCATTTAAATATGGCACTGAATTCAAAGAGGAATCATTGTAAACTGTTCAAGCTAGAAGAGAACACAGAGAAAGGAAATCGACTGTGATGCACATTCACAGTTTTCCTGGATTTGTGACAATAACCTGAGAAAAAGAAATGAAGAGCAGTATTGTATTCAAATCCAGTATGCAAAATTCACCTAGGAAGTTCTAGGAAAGCACTTTACATGAACAAAATTATGTAAGTCTCTTAATGTTTTCCAAGTACAATTCCCTTACTCAGTGGCTAGATCATAACACTCTAGGTATTAAAAAGTTGTTAAAAGTTCCTAAAGTCTTTATTGGTTCATTTATTTTTCAGCGTGGTGACTGCCGATGTTTAGGAATTTTTGGTGTAATTCATATTTTTGCTATTATCAGTTTCTTACACTCACTAAAGTTGGTCTTTGAGGGTATGTAAATTCATAAGAATTATTAATTATGAATGTCAGATTAATTATGAACTTCAACGCTTTTTTCAAAAAAAGCTGAATTGAGACAGAAAAAGGAAAATAGGTGAAGTAATGTAAAAATGAAAATTTTGCTTCTGAAAATGGACCCATAGCTGACAAAAGGAGTTTAAAATGTGATCTTATAAAATGGAGCAAGTTTAGCTGGTGGATGCAATCCCTCCCCTGTCAGAATGAGCAATATTTGACAAGCTCTCCAATCAACTACCTGTAGGCAGTCATGGTCAGAGGAGTACTTTTGTCCTTAGAAGCAAGAACTACACCTTCTCTTTTCATCAACTGGTTCTTACTTGCAGCAGCTCAAATACCATTTGTTAAAGATATAATGAAGACTGGATCATCGAGCAGTTGTCACTGAGAAATTGCAGACAGCATAGCTCTTCTTTGCTCTTTTAATACTGTAAACTAAGACCCATTTTTCTGACATGAGGCATGGCCTTGACTTGTGGAAATATCATTGGTTTGGAAGGCTGGCACTCACAAAAAAGTGCTTCTTTTGAAGATACTGAGTCAAATTTAAATGAGTCAGAGCACGGGAAATATGAGTGATTTGGATAACAAAGTACCACATCTGACATCTCCTTTACTATTGGCTTGATTTATTTCATCTCAAATGGCTGTCAGAAACAGAAGGGGAGTCAAGAATAAAGTTTATTGCTCTTCATGGGTTAGATAATGGACTACCCAGAGTGATAGCCCCACCTGTTCATAGATTCCCAAATTTCTCCTTATGGGGAGGAAAAGAAGTCAGAAAGCAAACTGCCTCTTTTCATTTCCACTGAAGATTTCAGAAACTTTCTGTGCTGCAAAAAGGCCTTGAAATCTTCTGCTATTCCTTTAACCTGCCTTCCTCCAACTTTCCTTATACAAGCTTTGTGTTTTATACTATGACATTCTCCTCTTTAGTATAGCTTGATTAAGATCTGATATCTGAGATTAAATACACTAAAAGGGTTTATGTGTCTTGTTCTCTTTGAATGACAGCTGTCAGTTCTAACCTTCCAAACAGCTGTAAAAATCTTCATTCACATGGCCAATGAATGGATGTCCTCCTTTTTTTGGTCCCTCCAAAAATCTTCCTTCAAAGCTCTCACTCACCATTGCTTCATGGTTCCCAGCACACTCTACCTGGCACATTAAACCTATAAAAAGTACTTGTTGCAGGATGACCAGTGGCCTTCTTTTACATACTTTTCCTGCTGACAATGTATTCAGAAGTTATTTTTATTTGGTTGTTTGTTTGTTTGGTTGTTTTGTTTCCAAGCTTTTCATGATTTTGAGGTTGGGAAGTCCCCTGACACTGTGCAATATGGATATCCCAAGTGGGATACTCCAAGGATCACTCAGCTAAATAAGGACTATTCCCAAATACTCTCTGTGACTTTTCTAATGGGGAAAAAAGCCAATAGTTGTGAAAGAGAGATCTCCATGGACAAAGGCGATTCACTTCTGGTGTATCAGTGCCCTTCCTGGTAAAAAAGCAGTTCACACACACAGTTTTCTATATTCAATGGGAAATAGAAGAGGTCCAGTTAAATAAGACACATTTGGTAGTGTAAGAATTTACCACATTTTACAGTATTTACAAAGCAGTTCAAAATTGTAATCCCAGAAACTCTTGCCTTGGTATCCAACATTTGAGTCTTAACTGCTTTGTATCACCAGAAGTTTCAATGCTATCCTGGGTTAAACCTGGCCAAATAGGTTACTCTAATACTCCCATATTTTTCAGAAAGAAAATTTGATAAGAAAATATGATCAGAAAAGGTAAAACAGATGCTCTGCTTTTTGGTCTCAACTCATTGTAATGGGATTCACAGAAACTGTTGAGAAACTCGCAGAATTTGAGAGTTCTTGGTTGTGTTTTAATTATTGTATAATTATGTAGAGAATAAATAAAAGATCTTTTCCATGTTAAGAGGGGTTGTACAATATAGTGCACTTCTCATGTGATGACAATAATTATGGAGAACAGGATGCAATAATGCTTCTCCCTTTCATCTAGTCTCTATGAAGAGCAGCAAAATTCATGTTCTCTTTGATGCAGCTGAAGCCAATTTCTTCATTTTGCATTTTCCACCTGGTGCAGTGCTGTCTTTAGGAGAAAGCCTTTGAGCTGAGTCTTGTGAGAATGACCATTTATTGCAGTACGCAAGAAGAAACATGGACAAATCCTATTAAAAAGAATGATGTGGTTAAAGTATTTAGCTCCCTGTGCACTACTTGTGAAAGACTGTTCTTCACACACAAAAGAACTTCTATGTTAGAATATAATTATCTGTGTATTTCTTAATACCTTTGTTTCCTTACAAAGGAAAAAAATATACACTTTTCCTTTTATTCTGAAAATTACTTTTGACAAAGCCTCATCTTTTGCAGAAATCAATCTAACTGGTTTTCTTTTGATGATTCACTGAAATAATAACAAAGATCTGTGAATAAGCATTGTAAGATCCTTAAAGTATAATTGCGATAAGCAGTTTAACTTCAAAGGCAAAATCCTAAGACAAAGTATATGTTGTAGCCCACTAAGAAATATTCCTGAGAATTTCTTGTTCACTTAACTCAGAAATAACCAGTCTAGTAGTTCTACTATGTGCAAAATCCAAAGCAGTGACCTTCTACAATGCATTGAAAAATAATCTCTTTAAAGCAATCTTTCCTGTTAAAGATTATTACGGAAATTTTCATAACCTATATGAAGAAAAAAATTTGCTAATATCTCTTAATTACTTAAGTAAAATAATATTTGCATACTTTCTATTGGATTTAGAAGTGTTGAGGAAAATCAAACCAGTGAATTAACTGAAAAGCAGATATCAGAATTTTCTGTTCTAAGAGACAGTTTTTGATATATATGCTGATGCTGTTGAATAAGTGCTTCTTAATTTTCATTCCTGTCATTAGATCAGTTCAGTAGCTACTCAATTAAAACTTAAAAATTATAATTGCAATTTTGAAAGCAAATCTGCCTGACAACGTAGAAACTAAGTATAATTTTTCCCTTTGACCATTACCAAACAGGAATGTGGGACTAGAAATATTCCTGGTAACCATTAGAGAGAGAAGGGCAATGCCATGTGAATGTTGCATTCCATCCTACCCCACTGTGTATACAGTAATGGAAGTTTTGAAACCTGCTAGGGGTTTATGAAGATGTATAAATCAATCAATTTAAAGTGCCATAGTTCCGATTCAAGGAGAAATGAGAACTCCAAGAGCATAAAAGCAGTAGCAACTTCAGGAGGAAGGGAAGGCTGTGAAGGTGAACATATCTGTCTCCCTCTGAAACTGCTGGCCTGCTGTGTCACTAGGGGTGGGCAGGCATGGAACAACCTGAGCAATTAAACAACCTTCCAGATAGAGACCATGGACTTAATTACGTGTTATTCTGAAGTCAACCTATATAATAGATTTTTAATACCCTTCCAGAGTTTTTTGGATCATCACTTGGTTCTCCCTTACCCTGCAGCTTCTGCTGGCTCCCTGATTCTAGACCTGCAGGTTGGAGGAGACAATCTGTATTCTTTTCTGTCTAATTTACTCTCTACCAAACCAAAGCTCACAAGCTTTGCTTCTTTCTTTCTGGAAGTCACTCTGAGTTATGATGTTTAACCACTCTGCCTGGTCAGGTTGCTGACTTTCCCCCAAAGAGTTTCAAGCAGTCGAAGACCCTTAGAATATTTTACCCTGGCTGGGTGTAGAAATGCTCTAGAAACTGAGGATTTTGAAGACAATATCTTACAACAAAGAAGTTTTCAGAAATTACAGAGAGCTGAAAATTGTTCTTGTGGAACATTAGGAACTACAGATATTTTTGATGCTGGATACTTGTTTAGTTTTTGAGAAGGGTTCATAGAATCATAGAATACCCTGAGCTGCAAGGAACTCACAAGGACCATCAAATCCAGCTCCTGGGTTAATTCTGTAATCTTTGATGTCACTGTAACACATGTGCATAATGTGAGTTGCCTTTTCTTTGTACACATATTCTTGTCTCAGCACAAAACTCTAGTAATAGTAAACAAGAGAAGAAGAGAAAAATTCTTCAGCATTTTATATCCAAGAATAAAAGTGTATCTTACTGATCAGTTGTTTAGCAAAAGATTACATGAAATCCACTAAAACTCTCTCTTCTTAGAATTTGTAATTTAAAAGATTATTTTTATTTAATAGAGCAATTTAGCTGCAATGTTTTCATTCAACTGTTACAAAAGATGTGCAAGGCCTCACCTGTGCAAGTTATAGCTTTCTCTCCAACTCCATCCTGTAACATTTATATAATTACGCATGTTTATTGGAAGCAAAAATTTGCCACAGAATTAGTGAAGTGGTGCAGCCTCTAATTAGTTCCTGCAATATGTGCCAGTGCTCTCACAAATACTATCAGCTTTGCAGGTTAGAATGCAGCCTTTAAGACATTGATGTATGTATTCAGACTCATGTAATTAGATGGGATGAGATCCTCATATGTATGCTAGGCAATAAAGTTTAAAAATTCATGAAGTTTCCTCTATCAACAGCAAGTTATTTCAAAAGGCTGTTGACTTCTAGGTTTGCAGCAATGCAGATAAGATATGAAAAAGATAGGAGAGAAAAATCCAGTGTCAGAAGTTCATTGAAGACAATCAGTAATGGAACTCTTTTGATTAAAGTCAGTACAACACAGTGACCATGTTCAGGTATAGGACTCTCAGAAAATAAGGATATTTCATTGCATCTGATTGCTCCTAAATCTTAAAAAGGATGACAGACATTGAAGAGAAGGGCTCTGGAGAAGGACATTTTCTGGGTTTTCATGAAAGCAGAGTTTTTACATGTGGTTAATCCCTTCAAGTGATATTTCCAGGTGGACTATGGCACTGATGACTGTGAGTGAGAAAGAAATTAGCAGTTATTTTTGCTTTGAAATCATGGTATATAGCTCTCTTCCCTCTAGCATTCCCAGAGCTCACACATGTTGTTCTGTCACATGCAATCAGGATTTTACTGAACACACATACAGGAAAGGGCCTGACCACTAGAAGTCTGAATATTCAATTTTTGACGAATGCACATTTTGTACATTTTTTTAAATTAAACTACCAATTTGTGCATATTAGAGTGAGCAAGTACTTAGGACAACTAAGAAAGCACAGTTAGGACTTATAAATATAAATTCTTTAGGTATTTGCAGGAAGATCTATGTTCATAGATGTTTCCCTTCCTAAACAGATTTGGAATAATTAGTCCATTTAGATGAATTCACTCTCCAAACTCAATGGGACTAATTTTCTTCTAATGACGTGTTTTTATGATGTAGAACTTTGACTGCGGCTGGGAAAATACGACTCTTATTGACAGATAAGGAATTACTTCTAATAAGGTATAATGAAAGTGTAATTATGTATGCACCTGCAAACATTGTGTAATGCAACAGTCTGGCTGTTTCTGCAATTTTGTTTCATCACACTAATGTTTGAGCAGGGCTTTGTGGTTGTGCTTTAGGACAAAGTACCAATATTTCTCAAGCCCCAAGCCAAAGTGAAAGTCCTGGAGATGCATAACAATGTCTGTGTTTAATATATAATTTTTTTTTTTTTTAATCAGTGCCTTAAGTGTCTGGCACCAGCTGTCAGAACTTCTAGAACCTTTAATACTGTGGTAATATCAAGTTCTACTCTTCCTTCATTGTTCCTCATTCCTGATCTTTGCCTCTGGGAGCTGTCACTCTTCTCATTGGTGCTGTCAACAGGAAGAAGCGTACTGGTGCAATGACTTCATGCACCCAGGTAATCTGTTTGCTGTACAACTCATGGCAGATTTACCATGAGTTTAATAGCAGCATCCATCAATAGCCTCTGCCTGTCATACGAAAAGTATTAAAGAAGCCACACTTCATTAGCACCTATAATATTAATCACAAATGCTGTAGCATCAAAAAGATTAACTATTTTGTAAAGATAATCCAATACACCCTAAAGGCTGTAATTTGCTAATTAAAGGTATACCATCTTTCTTTTTCTGTCTTTCAGTAATTACTTGAGCTGTGGCAATAGCTTCATAGAATAAGCACTTGCAGCTCATGCTTTGTGGAATTAATTGCAAATTGAGTACTCTTTTCTTTTTCTTTCTTTTCTTTTTTTTTTTTTTTTGGAGCATATAAAGTTGTCTCCCATATACATTTCTGAGCAGGACAGAAGAAACAACTGTGCAGAGTAAGGCTTTCTAATCAATGCTACAGTGGAATAGGAAGCTATATTGCAAAGGAAAGAAATACTCTATGGAAGGTGGTGAGATATTATCTCTAACAGGACAGATTGAACACAGATTATTCATAAAGATTTTATTTTTCTATTTTGTTTTTTGAGGTGGGGGTGGGGTGGGGTGCTGGTATACAACCTCTTATGTATTTTTTTGCTTCAATCCAAAAGGAATTTTTTTTCTGTCAAAATAGAAGCCCTGAAGCCTCCCTCTATATGCCCATCTCCTTATTCTGCTGGGGAATTCAATTTAATGAAGTTAAAAACTTTATACTCTGGCTTTTTCAATTTCTTCCTCATGAGCCAGTGTGAAGCATATTCCTCATAGAATCATAAATTGTTTAGATTGGAAAACACTTGTTACGTCATTAAGTCCAACCATGAACACTATCAAGACTTCCACTAAACCAATGTCCCTAAGTACCACATCTACACATCTTTTAAATACCTCCAGGGACAGTGACTCCAGCACATCTCTGGGCAGCCTGTTTCAATGTTTGACCACATTTTTGGGGAAGAAATTTTTCCAAATAGCTGATCTAAACCTTTCCTCATGCAACTGGAGGCCATTTCCTCTTGTCCTATTTATTGTTATCTGGGAAAAGAAACTGACCCTCACCTTGATACAACCTCCTTTCAGGTAGTTGTATAGAGAAATATGCCTAAGTCTCCTTTTCCTTCCAGGGTAAACAACCCTAGTTGCCTCAGCTGCTCCTCACAGACTTGTTCTCCAGACCCTTCATACTCATTGACCTTCTTTGGGCATACTACTTCACCTCAATGTAACGAGGGGCCCAAAGCTGAACACAGGATTTGAGGTGCCTCACCTGTACTGAGTACAGGGGGACAATCAGTGCCCTGGTCCTGCTGGCCACACTATTTCTGATACAGGCCAGGATGCCATTGGCCTTGTTGGCCACCTGGGCACCCTTCTGGCTCATGTTTAGCTGGCTGTTGACCAGCACTCCCAGGTCCCCTCCACTTTGCAACTTTACGGCAGCTCTTCTTCAAGCATGTAGTGCGGTTGTGACCCAAGTTCAGGACCTGGCACTTCACCTTGTTGTATTTCATAAAAGTGGCCTTGGCTCACTGATCCTGTCTGTCCAGATCCGTCTGCAGAGCCTTCATGCACTCCAACAGATTGTCACACACTCTCATCCAACTTCATATTTATAGTCCAATTACAAGTGATGATTGGAGAGTACTATAGGAGCTATTTGAAAAGTATATTTCGGTGGAAAAAAAAATCCCCCATTTAGAATAAAAGCACTTTCTAATCAAAGTAATGAGACTGGTGAGCATAGACTGTTGTTTGATCAGAACTCCAATTGCTATCGTATCTATCATCCCCAGATATATTTCCTTGCCCTTGACAAACATGTCAGTTGTCCTGATATGACCTTTTTAGAAGGCAAAAACAGAGGAGTGAGGAAGAGCTGAAGACATGTTGTTTTGTTAAAGAACATTCAGGAAAGGTGCTCCTGTTTCCTCTAGTACATCCATTGCCTCTGCAGCCCACCACCAGGATAGCACTGGGATCCCTTGAGGGACCTATGCTCCTAGGTTTGGATGTGTTTTCATTGTGTTAATTTGGTGCAAAGTGACAGAAGGGCAAACCCTGGAAAACATGGGTGTTAGAGTCAGAGGAAAGGGGATGGCAGGGACTGTAGAGACAGTTATGAGCTGAGTTAGTATTACACTGCAAAAGCTTTAGAAGGAACGACATAAAGGAGCAAAAATTGAGGCCTTTTCTGATAGCTGTTGCAAATTCCTGTCTAGGATTGAATAAGCAGGAAGGGCTGTATAATGCCATTAAACACTGTATACCTGCAATTGCTAATTAACCTGATTCCTAGAGTTGCATAACCAGAGCCAGGAGAAGATTACCTACCTTAACGTTATCATTCCTTTCTCAAAGGAAAAGGAAAGAACTTTCAGATGGGCACTTCCCTTAGATCTGTGAGTGCACTGAGATTAATACAGCCAATTCTGGTATGTGGTCACAAGAACTGGTCCTTGTAGGAGCATCAGTGGTGCTCTTTCTCTGTATGTTATTGAGGGATGATTGTGGAGTGAAAAGTCACCACAAAGTTATTGCGTGTCATGAAGAAAATCCACAGGGAAGGCTAAAAAATATAAAAGTCAGTGAAAAAGTTTTTAGTGAAAAAAATTTCTTGGAGAAAATTTAACATGGTGTTAGAGAGAGGAAAGGGACCTTGGTTATAATATCATGGATTAAAGTCAAAACAGAATTTTAAGTATTTGCAGAGTGGTTGCTGATCTCTGAGAAACTTATGCACATAATCAACTCAAGGACAACTACAAAAGGGAGTCATGCAATCACTGGTATTTGTTATAATTGCTGTAGAGGGAAAATATCTAATTCCTCCACTTATGCAGATGAGTTAGTAAAAGGTTAAAGGAAAAGAGAAATACAATAGGTGGAGACAGGCTATGTGGTGGAAGCTATTAGAGGATACATTTGAACTGCAATTTTTTATCCCTGTGTAATCAGCAATGGAGACAATTATTCTTCTTCTCATTTCTTAAATAAGGTTTGTGCAAGGCTCTACTTTTAGCACATTATCATCAGTACAAAAGCTATCATTATGTTTATATTTGACTATTTTCTTACACCATTTAAAAGGTAGTTATTGTTCTAAAGGTTAAAAATTAGCTACAATCATATATTGTAAGGCTGTGTGGTATTTACTATGCAACATAGTCATAGCTTACTTTTCTGACAAGGACTTTATTAGGACTACAGGGGGAACTAAAATAAATATGATTAATTCCAGATTTCTGTAGATTTGCCACCTATTAACCAATGGAATATTCAGAAGAAAAGCTGGCAGAAACTGATATCTAAAAGCTCAACAATTCACTGCTGCACCTAGGTACTAATGGGACATTTTTGCCACTCTCCCTGATTTCACCTGTGTATCCTACTCCCTCTATTCATTTCCCAAGAACTGTTAACAATGGACCATTTGCAGCAGCTGCCCAGAGCACTCTTGACCCCTTAGGATGTAAGCTAGGTATTAAAGAAACCTGTGAGGTAGGAGCTGTGATAACTCCCCTCCAGGAAGTTCTTAGCACCGTCACACCCAGCCTGAGGAGTCATATCTGCTAATGGGCCGGCAACAATTCCAAAAATATCCCATGACTCACAGACTTAAATCACCCATTGTAGAATTGGGCATTCCCACATGAGCCTGAGGGTGTATTATCTTGGGGTTTGGAGACCCCTGGGACCTCTTGTCAGATTCAGAGGAGGACCAGAACCTCACCAGGACTGTGACCATCATCTGCACCAACAGGTTTTTCCCTTCCTTTTATTTTGGACTCAAGGGAACCACATGGGGCTCTGCTCAGGGGCTAACAAACACCATTCTGTTTGTACCCCATGGTGCCGGGTTATATTTCTGGGTTTTGTGGGTTAAAAGCAATTTCTCTTTGCATCATTGCATTTATTGTAATATTTTTATTAAATTATAACTCTGACTTATAATCTCTTTTGTGTTGGGTTCACTTCTCCTGCCAGTTTGCCTTTAAACCAGCACATCTCCCTGTAATGACTCAAAGCCCCATACAAACTGTCCTTGACCACTTTCAGGGATGGGGAATCCACATTTCCACTATGTGCCCTTGTTAAAGATCCCTTTTCAGTATATGCCAAATATAGAATGTCAGAACTTACAGAAACCTCTCCACAACAGCAAAGCAATAAAACTCAGTGCCTCTTTGTGTTTAAAATCTACTAGCAAAAGTCCTGGACATGTATAAGGACTAAGAAGACAATTAAGCTGTGGAGGTGGAACCTGTAGGCACTAGGAATCACCTACAGACTTTATGAACAATGCACAGGAAGGCCTGGGAAATGAGCTCTGGATGAATAATGTCAATGCTGGAAAACAGCTCTGGCTTCATATGGGTGATTAAACACTGAGACTCAGTGCAGATAATGGTTTGATGACATGCAAACACTTTCACTGAGTCTTACCTCAAGTAAACTTTCCCTGAAATGATAATTTAGTGTTATAAGCAATAATTTTTTGTCAACTTTTCTCCAGAAGAACTGAATAACTTACTGCTTCTCCCTTGATAACAGCGAGCAAGGGAGGACTTGCTAACAAGACTAACCATGCATTTAATCTAATTTTTAAACATAATTAAGCTAAACATAATTAAGTTAGCCAGAACTAATTAAGCTAAATATAATTAAACAAAGTCAGAACAAGTGTTCCCAAATACTAATTATTTTAAAGTTTGCTAATTTTGGTTCAGACCTAAAAAGAGTTTTTGGGGTTTTTTTGTTCTCTATGTTTATGACAAAGACGTACTATTCTCTGAATACATGGTCTCTCACATACTCTTTGATACATAGGTTATCAAATTCTCCTCAATACCAGAATAAAAATAACAACATACATGCCAGCATAGCCAGGAGAAAGACTGCATTCCACTATATTATCCAGGGAAGAAAAATTGCAAAAAATTGCAAATAATTAATCAGTGGAGTATGCTTAAGGTATTAACATAGGAAAAAAAATTATCATACCTGAAAGGGATATAGAAAACTTTTTAAAAACCCTACTTCTAGTATGATTTGCTCTGGCTTTATATTGCTATAGTTTATTGATTTGTATAGGCTATATCACTGGCAGTAATATTAGGGTGGCATATACAGGATTAAACATCATTAAGTTTGCAATGTCTCCAAATACTTCAGCAAGGACAAGAACTGTTTCCACTGGAGACATTAAGTACAGTTCTCAAACCCAGGTTATTTTCATTGATTCTTTATAGTTTTAGCATTTAAAAATATTTTGGAAAATTTTGAAAAATTCAATGAATCTGAGTAAAGGAAGTGAAAGATAAAAATCTAGAAGCTGTATTTGTTGAAGCCATCTAGTCAGATTCTTTTTGTAGTATAAAACCAATATGAGGCAAAAGTGAGGCCTCTCAGTTTTAGCTAACAACCTAACCATGCATACTGAAAGAATTTTATTTTAAAGCTTCTACCCAGGCCATAAATTAAAGCCTGACAGGATGAAGACAAACCATATCTTGCCTATTTTTCACAATACAACAAACTGCAAGTACTCTTCTGTACAAAACCAAATGCACATTATCCACATGCATACTTGAAAGTATGTTATTATCCCTAGCATTCATACATGTACAAATATACACAGACTTTTACATATTTGTCCTACAGGGTTTGCCAATAATTGTAAGATTCTTGAGTATATGAAAGGGACATGCACTTTCATAGACCAGAGTTATCATCTTTTACAGGGCTTGGTTAATCACACATGACAGAAGGAGGAACACAGTTTTTACAGTGTAATCTGGGCAAGAACAAATATGTAACTTCAAAGGTTTTCATGCCATTTTTGTGAGAGTACAGAGGTCTCACTGAAAATCAGTCAGCCCTTCCCTCCTAGGTAGTTTGCATGACTTTGAAAAATTGCAGCATTCTGTTGAGTCTGTTACAAATCTGTTTTTCACTGAGCATTTGCTAATTTAACAATGATGTAGCAGTGGCTCAGATTTTAAAGACAAGCAGAAGAAGCCAAGGAAAAATAATTGAAGACTAGAAATACACAAAGCCAACTTTGTTTCAAAGAGCTTGGCAAGTTTCTGACTTTCCCTGTGTCTGACATGGAAATTGGTATCAGACCTCATGATTTGTCTCCCCTCTCTCATGTAGAGGGAGGTTGAACCTATCTAGAGCTGGTTATATGTGCTTGGAGGCATGCTGCATCCTGGAAGTGGCTGGTAGTCAGACTAAGCAGGGAAAGTAATACAACACCTCTGAATTTACTAAGTCACCTCTTCATAATATACTTTCTTTTTGGTTTGGGGCTTTGTTTGGTTTGGGTTTTTTTCAACAGAGAAATACCTGTGGCCAGAGTGGGAAAAGTGAGATATGCTTGGGAAAGTTTTGGTGAAGGAAAGGCAAGGGTTTGGTGGTAAATGTAAGTAGAAATCCTCTCTATGATTTGTCTTTTTCCATTCTGCCTTTCAGAGGGTAAGACTGAGAAGCACTTTATAGAGAGTTATCAGAAACAACTCTTTTCTGTACCTCTAAACAAATACTCTACATTCCTGCCTGCCTCTCCTAATCATCTGCTAATTAAGGGAGTAGTTTTTAAAATTATTATATTTTTAACCAGCAACCTTGTTTGCCTTCCACCAAAATGCCTAATGGAGTATGAGTGAAAGAAAGCATGTTTTATGAGCTTCAAAGAGAGTCAAAGGGAACTCTCTATTATTCAGTGTAGGCTGGACTAATATGTCATCTTTTAATAGAAAAAGACAAACAAGTGATACGGCACTGAGCAAATATAGATTCATTGCCCAGAATGGGCCTTTCATCCAAGGACACTACTCAACAGAAGTGGCTTAACTCAGCATATGAGAAAAACTTGCAGATAAGACCAAAGCTAAAACCTGTAGAAAATTTCACTTGAGTAAATTGCCTTTGAAGAAGTTAAAACTGGGGGGAATTACATTTAAATTCTTTTAACCACTTGGTAATGGTGGGAAACTTACTACCACTGACTTTACTCAGTCGAGAAACTCTCTTATCAAAACTGCCGTAAGGACTGTTCTTAACAAAGAGTATGTTGCCACTTTGTTTTTGATCTGTCCATATTCCTAATGGAATTATAAATAAAACAGAAAGTTTCCAGACTGTTATCTCCTGTATGAAATCCCAAGTCCATTGCAGGGATGTATTTTAAGGCTTTCTAATGCTGCCATCCCAAGACACCTCCACTGTATGTCCTTAACATCTGCCTGCTGTTCTGCTGCCGAGGACTGTAGCAGAGATTGTAGCATTGGTTGTGCAGTGAGGACAAGTATGTACATTTGATAACAATTCAGTGAAATTGGTATGTGGTCCCACATATTGAGGAGACAGAATAAGTGCAGTTTTCATTGTTCCTGATGGCTTTCAAGTCTGCCTCAGTGTAAAATACAGCTAAACTTAAAAGTAGCAAGACAAATAGTGTCAGTGAAAATTAACTATTAAAGCAAATGAAAAGAATGACAGAAAATTGTTTTTCCTGTTTAAGTGAGTTTGACTACACTTCCATTACACATGAGGTCAGCAGGACTTGATTATGAATTATTCATCAGGATCTTTCTAGTAAGAGAAGGTACACAGCTGTAGTCTGAGCAATTTCTATATCCACTATACCACAGAAATGGTTTGGCAGGAGAGACTACTGGTTGCTGAATAGCTATTCACAGCAATAAAACCAGGACTTAAATATAGCCAGTATTGGTTGAGTTTGCTGGGTTTTGTTTGCCTATTTTTTTTAACAATTGGCAATAATAGTTGGGGAAAGAAAGAGGGAATGAAAGATGAGGGTTGAGAGCAATGGAGGATAATACTACTATGAAAGTGAATAGATGCAGAATATGTCTCTACCTACTGCTATGGTAACTTATAAGAGCTATTGTTTTTAAACATTGGGAATAAGAGATTCACAGAAATCACCTTTCTCTTTCCCCCCCCCTCCCCCCCCAGCTGTTCTAATTGTCCTTTTCTTTGTACTGGCAAATATGAAAAATTCAAAAGTGGTTAATGACTAAAATAATGCCCCATCCCTGGAAGAGTTCAAGGCCAGGCTAGACTGGGTGTTAAGCAGCCTAGTCTAGTGAAAGATGACCCTGTCCATAGCAGCACAGCAGGAACTGGATGATCTTTTAAGGTCCATTTAAACCCAAACCATTCTATGGTATGGTTCTATGACTCTACAAACTCATAAAATATCAATGTGCAGTTTTTCAAAATAAAAATTCTTGATACATGCATTTGTTCATTTCATATTTGCTATCTGCCATTAAGAAAATATTGAAGTCAGGTACTGCAATACTTTGAGTAATTTCCTTTATTTTCTGCAAAACCCCTTCAAGAATTGAAAAGATAATGTTAATGAAATATAAATAACTGTTCCATTTATTTGCATTTGTTAACTTACAGGCTAGCAGATTTTATACTTTTCTTGAGAAAGAAAACAAAATTTGAATCAGCCATTTCTTCTCTGCTTTGCACCTCTGAAGGGAAGGGTATGTCACAAAACAACTTTTAACATAGTTTACATCACTGGTACAAATCAATCAGAGGTACTGGTGTAGGGTCCCAAAACTTTCCATCACAAAAGAAAAAATAATTAAAAATATAAAAGACCAGTTTTTCTAAATAAAAAAATCTCCTTGAACCATCACAAATTGAGAGTCAGATGTTCCAGATGGACTCTTAATAATTCACACTTGTAATGAAGAAATGCAGGTACTAACAATCAGTTATGGTACTTTGAGCCAGTCAGAAATGTTCACTGAGAAGAAAAGAAACTTTTCGAGATTTGGCATGCTCCCCAGGTAAGTCTGGATCAGTGACATTTTCTGTGTACATTCCTCTGTGCAGATGTTCCCTGCCAGCTTTACCCCCATGACTCACACATCTTCCCATTTGCTGATTAACCTTCAGCTGAAGAGTAAAAATCTCATAATATTCTGAAAGTTTAGTCTCATAAGCACCAATCCCTCCATTTTCTGGAATTTTTTGTTGCAGATTATTATAAAAATCTTTCTATTTCACACACACACACACACACACACACACACACACTCACTCACATAAAATAAAAAAGAAAGGTGGAGCTCTCATTCTTGCACACCTGCAGTGGTAACAGAAAGCAAGGTTAGGTCATAGGTCTGCTGCACTTTGTTACATTCACTGTGTTATGGAGTCCCCAATCCTTGGACATAATCAAAATTTGACAGAACAAGGCTCTGTGCATCAAAGTAAGCCCTGCTTTGAGCAGAAGGTGTGATTCAATAACTTCCTGAGGTCTCTTCAAACCTGCATCACTTCATTATCCTACAGTTTTATTTTCACTCAGTGCTTTTTTAGTGTCTTGGTTTATCATTTGGGGGGTGTGTAGTGTGTACCATCTCCTTTGTTAACCAAAAGTAATCAGAAGACAAAGTTAAAATCTGTTGCTTGCTTGTCCTCATATTTGCCACTATTTATTTAAGCTTTTAACTTACTCATAACTGTACATCCTGTTTTCTTGTGTTTTTTTCCCTTTTACAGGCCCCAAAGTCCTGTGCATGGAGCACGGCAGTGTTATTGTTATTTTAAAGCTGCTGTCAGATAGCTTGGGATTTAAGTACTTTCTGATGCCTGATAGTTCACCTGAAGCCAGGTGAATTAAATGCTGATTTGAAACATGTTTCTTGTGTACATGGCGGTAATTTAGACTGGGAATTGGAAAACATGAAGGTCTATCTGCAACAGTCTTTGCCATGTTTCACAGTTCTACTGGAGTGTCAAATGAGAATGCCATGGCTTGCATCTTAGATGTGATCATGATGTTTTCTTTTGGTCTGATAGGAAGGAAGAGGTGTCAGGATTTGCAAGTTGAATGATTCACTAAGCATTATAATTTCATTTATCTTTTTTTTTTTTTGCCAGTGCTATAGTATTTAGTGAAATAATGCTGGGCTGTCAATCTACTGTCCATTTAGTATGAAGCTGAAATCAGAGTTCAGAGTAATCAGTCTGTTGGATATAAGACAAATAAATTTTTCTCAAGTTTCTGATTTTTTTTCTTGTCATTCTCAGTGTTGTTCATAGCAGAGCAAAAGTAACAACATGCACTGTGTGAGGTTTGTGCTTCAGAGGCAGCCATAGGAATATCAGGTGATTTTGCAGATACATCCATCCATTATTTCTGATTTTGGAATCAGGATTCATTTAACCTCTGTCAGAGACAGAGGGGCCACATGAGAAGAGCACTTAATCTATAGCAGGTCAGTAGGCTGTTTTCTACCAGAAAATATTTTCCCCTACAATTTAGAATTACTGTCCCTTATATCTCTTGTTCTTGCAAATGCAGCAATAGCTTATGCTGTTTGCAGACATAGCAAACCAACTGGAATCCACCATATATTAAACCTAAAGTGTTAAATCGGCTCTTAAAACCTACATGGTTGCTGAAACATCTTAAGCAAATTTTTACTACTAGAAGTCTCTACTGTGCTGAAAGATATTTTTGAACATGTGCACACTGCATTCTACTTTGATCACCAGACAATCAGAAATTTATTGAGAAATAACAGGATTATTTCAGTATTTTTCAGGATATCAGAAATATAAAAAAGTCTTCTTTATCTGATTGCAAGCTGATAAAATATTTAAATACAAAGCCACAGAGACAGATACACAAACATGTGTTCAATATATGCAAAAATGAAAAAGCAGATACAACTGGAAGTCTTTATAACCAGAGATTAGACAAAGAAAACCTATACTTTGGCAATTAGTGTGGCATATTGATGTCGACCATTCCTAGCAAAATTTTAGCTAGAATACTATCTGATATGTTCATAAAAGTGTTATTAAACTTGGCCGATCTCTTGTTAAATTACTCCAATACCATCTGTATGCTATAGAAGTTTCCCTGCAGTGAGGTTCTAAAACAAGTCTAAGTGATGCTATTCATGTGCTATGTCACTGCTACAGTTACTCAGGCCAAAAAGGACACCTTGTTCACTGTCTTCATTGGTTCACTGACACTTTGATCTTTCCACATCACAAAGGTGCTGGTTTACTCTTGGACATCTTGCTGAGGCAAGCCAAGTAATTGTGCTTAAGAAACAAGAGCACAGTTCATCCCAGGATGTCCTCCAGGTGGACACTGCATACAGTCTGTATCACCTTCATCTCGGACAGAGCTCCCACTCTTGCACTGTGTCATGCGTTGATGGGTGTATGATGTTTTTCCTCAGTGCGATGGTATGAGACTGCCACACCAGTAGGCTTTGAGATAATCCTCCCATTATCTGTGGCATTTTGAAAAAATCCACAAAAAAACCCAAAACAAAATAAACAACCCAAACCCCAAAATCTGCAGTATATACAGTGTGCAGACAGTGTACGTGAAATCTGTCTTGGAGCCAACCTATCACTGTTATCAGCTCCAGGTTTTATACTCATTCATCATAGAGGGCCCTGAGGAAACCCTGTTTAAGTACTGTGCAGTGGGATCATGGCCAAATAAAGGTTGAGTCAGACTGCATGCTATGCATTTGTTAGTGGATTTACTTTCATTTCTTCTCTATCTAAACCAGAGGGTTAAGATGGCAGTTGGTATTAGTCTGAAATTAAATACACAAACACGGTCACACAATCACATTAGTCACTGTGTCCTTATTTTGCCATGAAAATTACTTGCATAGGAAGCACACAATGAGTCTACTGATTACTTTTTTATTTATTAATCATGATCAGCTTTTGCTGTTTCCATGCCACTTACTGATCTTTGCATTTAGCCTTTTGAGTACCTCTGTGCCTTTAGTGAGCAGTCTGAAACAAAATTTTTCTGAACTGCAGGAAAACAGAAGACAGAAAAAAATAACAACTGACATGACTTTGCTTATCATTTGTGTGTCTTCATTATGTTCATTTCTTCAAGAACTTACAAGAAAAAGTATGCCAATGACAACTTACATTAGCTGTTTGAGTATTTTTGGACTAAGTAAGCACAACATCTTGATTTTGGTGTCCACAAATTTCTCAGGAAAATGAGGTGTTGACTAATACTTTTAAGTTTAATGCAGTAATAACTAGTCTACCTGATTCTTAATTAAGATGTAGATTGTTTTACAACCAAATATTTTGATGGTGTTATAATACCTTGGTATCAGCTTGTTGAGTGTAGAAGGTATTAAAATACCTTTTGATGTACTGTTGAATAATCTTTCCATGTTGCAATACCAGATTGTTTTGGAGGCTAGGGATCTGATAAGGAAGGTAAAATGGTCTTGACTGTTCAGGTTTTCTTTCAAGTATTGATATATTCTTATTCCTCACTGATCAGAAGACATTTATTTAGGAAGTGAGTTATACAGAATTTTAGTGTGGAAACACATGACCATTTACTGAATTCAATGTTAGCAACATCCATATCAATACTGTCTTTTTAATAATTCCTGTTTATGATATCTCTGTAGGTCAGTGAAGGAAAGTAAAGGAGTAATGGAACTTAAATAGTTTCTTATTGTAGCAAGTAAAACACCAAAAACTGTCAAAAATTGTACACTTGCTTTTCTCATTGAAGAGAAAATTCAGTGGTTGCTATTCATAATCTATAAATTTCTGCATTTATATTACATCCCAGATTTATCCCAAATGGTAAATTATGAGTAGTTTAAAATCAAATAGCACAAAAGCAGAAGTAAATCACAATCTACATTTAATTATGAAAATCTAATATATCTGTTCATTGCAACATGAAGTTCTGTCTGCAGGGTACTTCATTATTTCTGGGAGCTGAGCTGGAGATGAAGCAGCAGAGTGAAGTTAGAGCTCTATTTGCTAGACTCATACAGAAATCATCAATATTACAAAAGTCTGCATATTAGAGTAACAGCTAAGCTAGTAAATTTCTTGTTAAAAGTGATGGTATTTAATTTATAAAATTCTCCAAATTTAAAGATGAATCATTTAGTTTATTTATGCCTCAGATAATCTGAATATGGTAAACAATATGCAGTCCACATTTTACATCAGGAAGGTTTTTATGTATTCATTTATCAATTGCTTATTAACAAAAATCACAAGATTCAGAAAAGGATTAATTAATTCAAAATTTACTACATTACTTACAGGAATTAATAGTGAGCAGGTCTTTTCTCTTTGTACTCATCCATTAACAGGGTAAATACAGGGAATAGCTCAAGACTGTTATTGATCTTAATATGCCAAATTCAGCAGAGTGGTGTAAGTGAAACAAAGTTTGAAAATGCAGTAATATCAGCATGGACTTTTCACCACAGTGTGGTAATAGTTATGTGACATTGCTTGTTTTTCTTTGGTTTTTTTTTGTTTTTTTTTTTTTGTTTGTTTTTAAACCAGGACCTTCTTTTTGAACTGTACTGTTTCCTAGACGGTTAGAGAGATATTTTAATGAAAAAAATCTTTGAAGGATTTTCATATTCTATAATTTATTTATTTTTCTGAACATGCCATTCTGCATTGTAAACATAGTGCACAGAAGAACCTGCTTTATTCCTTACATTTAATTTCTTGTGATATATAGTAAAATTAGAGTTATATTGCTAATATGCCACAGAGTTAATCACATATGCAGCATAGATCAGTTATGAAAATACCTACCCTAGAAGCTGAAACTTTTTCCTACTGCAAACTCCACCATTTTCATTCCAGACATATTAGTGGAACATTGTTTTGTCAGCAGGATGTAAAAATAGAACACAAGTAAAATTTATTCTACAAATATAAAGATTTTTTTAGAGACTATTAAATACAGCTTTGCTCAAAATTTGTTATCAGATGAACTGGTCTAAATCAGGAATAATCTAATGGAGACTAATAGCACTACTTCTGTTTCACTTCATTGTAAACAATAGAATAATCTTCTCTCTCCAGAAAAAGGACCAGGATTTTATAGAAGCCTTGCTGAGATCTGTGTAAAACAATAACCTTCTCCACAAAAAATAACAGGGAGAGTTGAATAGATCATAAATGTTAGAGTAATATTCATTATCATTTTTACTGATGTTGCCTATCTGGAACAGAGTCATAAGTGAAGGGACAAGGATCCTATTGTCATGTGTAAACTGGTATGTAGGTATGTGTCATGATATGTCATAGGGTCCTTCTTCCTCAGGGATCCAGGTGGGTAAACTTCTGGAGACTTGGTTTAGATGCAGCACTTTTGCTGTGACATATCTGGTTGACAGACTCTGGAACATGGTGTTAGTCTTACAGTCTGGTGTTAAAGGAGTAGGCTAAAGCATGATTGGATTCAAATCCTAGAACTTCTACTCTTCTTAACTGTGAAGACTTCCCAGCTTTTCCTATATCCATCCTCACTAACCATGCATATTTATCTACCTGAACGACTGAACTCCATGACCTGCCAGCTGAATGGTGGCTGATCATGTCTCATAGGTCCTGGTGCTGATGATAAGCTGCTAAAACCATCTCAACTCAAATACCAGGAAAAAGGTTTGGGTTTTTTGATAGGATGTGACAGGAAGATCTGTGACAAAGGGCATGACTCTGTTTCTTACTGTGTAGAGTGGCACTTCAGGAGCTCTGGGTTGATATCTCACCCACTGTCAGCCCAGAAAGCCATGTTTGGGTAGCCCTGTGGCATGTGAATGTCATGAAATTAGCAGTTGATGCTTGGATGTAGGCTGTGCATTTGAAATGTTTCTGCAAAAGAAGGGATAGGAAGCAGACCCTCACAAGCCTATTTTCATTATTTTCCTGTTAAGACAGCAGAGAAGAGCAACGAAGATTCAAAAGAAATGTTTCCAAATGTTCCTAATTATCCTCCAGCCTTTGAATCTGCATCCCTTTTTAAGCACATTTCTGCATCAGAACTTCATTGAGTAAGACATGGACTGGCCTGTGTCGAGGAAGAAATTGATCAAGACTTATGAATCAAAAGAGACATCTAAAATAAATATAATTTAGAATTCTATGTGTTTGCTTGTTACAACTATGCAGAAGGCTTTAAAGACCTTCAAAAGTTCATGGCAGTTTATCCTTTCTACCTTTGAAGAGTATCCACACTACTGTATCACAGTATAACTCCCCGCCACAAACTTCTCAGGTAGAAATTGTTATTAATTGAATATCTTGACAAGAAATAGAAAACTCCTGTGTGACATACAATAAAGGATTTGTCATGAATCAGACTATATACAATTGAGAATAAAAAGTCTTTTTAAACTTTTAGTAAATCACTTAGAATTAAATGTCTCTAATTTAGAGCAATTATGCAAATGTTTCTTCAATGAATGAAGACCATGATATGTTTAGTGATTCTGCTAATATAAACTTCATTCCATTTTTGTCTGGTATAATTGAGGCTGTCACTTATAAAGATGAAGGTATTCAATTAAAAAAAAGGGTATTGGTATAGAATGCTAAGTATATTCCAGTACCTGGTGAAGCTAGAAGTAAAATCACATGAAAAGGGCTAGGTATTCAAATCCTGTTCTACCTAATAAAGAACAGCATTAATATAGCTTTTAAAGGTATCTCTTTTATTTGTGGAAAATTTTAATTCAAAAAAAAAAACAACTTGTGGGCTAAAAAAATTATTGTGTGTGTAGTTTTTCATGTTTGTCCTTTAAGTGTCATCAATATATCTTAATCTTTTTTTGCTATATTTTTTCTGCTTCACTTATTATTCATTAGTGATTAGTTATAGCACTTGCGACATTGCATCACTATTGCCATGAAACTTTTTTGGAGTCTTCTGTTACTTCTGCAATGAATGTCTATTCTGTTTACTGTGTGAATTTCTTTTCTTTTTTTTCCCCTGAAAGGAAGCAATCTTCTGATCAGTTTTGGAATCACCCATTCCACAGTGAAAGAGTGTCCTGGGAAAGCATTCAGCAGTACAAACACATAAGAACATATTTGCATTGGCCTAGAACTTCTATCATTGACATATGAAATGCAGATAGAGTAGAATAGTAGGTAATGAATATATTTACTGATTTTCCTCCTACACATTATTGAACACCCAAAGATGGAGAGGTAGCAGTGAAACTAGCTGGCTGGCTCCTATGAAGGTTGGAGACAGCTGAGGGGATGCTTGGCACTGTGCTCTGCAGTACTATGGCTCCTGTCTCTTGCCCCAAAGCAGATCCCTCACTCCTCATTCAGGGTACAATACCACAGAATCACAGCCAGAGAGATTCTTTTTCCTTGGCTACTTGTGCATCTGCATTGTCTTGTGGGATGCAACTTCAAATGTTGACCACATCCCATTCTGGGTGCCTTTGCTCCTAAATCTACTCTTTCACTGGATTCTGGTAGCTATGTGTGCTGGTTTAAAGGTAAACCAGCAGGAGAAATGGACTCACCAGAAGAGAGATTATAAGTCAGAGTTACAATTTAATAAAAGATGTTACCATAAATACACTGACACAAAAGGGAAATTGCTTTCAACTCACAAAACCCAGCAGTATAACCCAGTGTCCTGGGGCACAAACCCAAAGGGGTTTGTTAGCCCTTGTGCTGAGACCTGTGTGGTTCCCCCAAGTCCAAAGCAAAAGGAAGTGAAAAACCTGTTGGTGCAGGTAATGGCTGTAGTCTGGTCAAGAGTGGTGATCTCCTCCTGTCGAGGTCCTGATGCTCCTCTGGATCCGACAAGTGGTTCCTGAGGTCTTCTTACCCACCATTTATGTACCCTCAGGGAGCACCCAGTCCCTCCCCCAGGGTAGGGACTCGCATAATGGGTGATTAACTCTGTGAGTCATGGGGTATCCCTGAACTGTTGATGGCCCCTTTGCAGCCACGCCCCCTCAGGCTGGGTGTGAAGGTGCTAATGACTCCCTGGGCAGCTGCTGCAAACCGTCCATTGTTCTTGGGGAATGAATAGAGGGGGTAGAATACACAGTTTTGATCACTCCCACACAGTGATAACTGGTCCCACCTGCTGAACTAGGACACTGTGATAGCATATGTAGACACCAGAATCATTCTAACCACAGAAAGAGCATTTTCTGGAGCAAAACAGCACTTTCAGAAACCTAAAAGTTTGAATATAAAATCAGACTATAAACACAAACCATGGGAGGTCTGCAGAGCTGTGAATAAGGTTGTTTCTTATGGACAAAAGAATATGGAGACCACAGAGTTCTTTATCTCTATAGTATTTTTATACGGAGTCAGGTATTTTCAGAGCATCAGGGAAGCTTTCAAGCATGTGAAACTCTGGCTTAGATGTTGACATGTCTTTTAAAAGGCAAAGTAATTCTTTTGGATCTCCTCTCCTCTTGGAAATAAAAAGATGGTTTTTGGTAATATCTTGTGTTTGGCAGCAGCTAGAGGTAGTGAACAGTGGATTATAACACTACAAGAGGCAGATTCAAGAGAGGCTGAGCTAGGAGAAGAGCACAGAAATCACATAGGTGAACCTGATCAACAGATTATGCTTTAATTTTTTTTCAGTTTCTCCCTTTTTAGTCATGCTTTGTTATAATTTTATATTTAATTAATTGTCAGTAAGGGGCAAGAAGTATCGTATTGATATAATTTTTAATGCAATCTGTAGATATTGACATCTCTCATATAGTAAGGAATAATGTTACTATCCCCTTCATGGCAATGAAACTAAACATACACCAAATGTCCCTCCACAAAACAATGATTTTGGTATTGCATAGGGAAGTCTGTTAAATATAGCAATATATGCTGTATTGTCCTTTAGTGATAAATTAGTTAGAAACACAATTATTTTAGTTAAATACAAAGTGAATCCTACACTTCAGGGCAAATTCTTGATATTGATTTGTTATAGTAATTTTTCAGTTAACCAGATGCATTCATGTTCATTGAGAAAAATATATACCCTTTGAAATCTTGAAGGTAAATGCATATGGTTTTTAATAGAAGTGCTGAAATGCAGTATTGGTTTACTGACATTTCCTCAGAAAAATTACATGTGATACCTCATATTGTTCATGTGCTTCATTTCTTCTGTGACCAGAGACAAAAATGGGATGGCTGCTTTTACATTTCACAAGAACTGCAAGTCCCTGGTTTTGTTCACAACAGATCACCTCTAGACTAGAGAAATAAAACTGTGAAAATAGTTGTAGCATCAGCTCAGCTCTTGCATTTGTTTCTGAGTCTATCACCAGCTATTGCTTTCCCAAAGAGGTATTCTCCTTCCAGCTGCCACTTAAAGCAAAACTCACAACTTGATTTTCCTGGTAGATGTTGATCCTTTGGGGTACATATATAGTAATACCATGAAGTGTTACACACACTTAGGAAATACTTTAGATACATGTTCTAAAAGATCCTAGTAGCAGCTGCTAGTCCAGATACCTTCCCCACCCACGTTAAAGATATGGAGGCTGTGTTTTTCAATGTTTGAGTAACTTTATTAAGAGAGGAAAACTGACTGATAAAGTAGCTCAGATGTTTTAAATTAGTAATGTGGAGAATCACACAGCTTATGAGCTGAAGCTCTTTCCAGCTATTGCAGTCATATGTGCTTAGATTTTTATTAATTTAGGTAGGTTTGTAATTTCTGAAAAATGTCTGCAAAACAGAAAAACAGCTGTGGCTGTAAGCAGAGGCTTGTGGGTAATAATTAATAGAGCTGTTATTTAGGGTTGAGAGTACTCCACAGCTGAATAGATCCAAACCTGTAAAACATGAATTCAGTTAATATCTTTGTCTTATGTTTTGGCCACATTCAAGTGGGTTGAGCAGAGCAAAAGGCATAGCAGATCTTATTTTTCTAGTCAAAGCACTTATTTTACTGGCAGCTGTTCTAATTAAGGATGGCTGAGTAAATGCAGTTTTCAAGCTTTGTTAAAGAAAAATGTTTCCTTAATGCTACGTTCAGAATTGTCATGCCTACATACAATGGTACAGATGGACGAGTCCTCTGGCACCAACATCCGAGGCTTTCTGCAGAGATTCAGCTGTCCAGAGCTGTCAGTACCCAGCTGTGGAGATACAGGATTTGGCTACTCTCAGACAGTGGAAAGGAATAGGGGGCTTCCAGCAATTTTATGATTCTCACTTAGGCAGATGTTGCCTTCAGGAGGAGAGGGATGTGCTCCACCAGCGACAGCTCCTCAAGCTGCTCCCTGTTAAGAGTTAATGACAGAGAATGACAACAAGGGAAAGTTTCTTTTATAGCTTCTGAAGAACTGGGTTTTCAAATGGGTTTCCAAGGGAAGCTGGAACTTTCAAGGGAATGTTTTCACCATATTTTCAATGAGTTCTCAGTCTCAGGAGATGGAGGACAGTAAACCTGGATTTTATGTTAGTTTTGAATAATGACTGCATGCAGATTATTTGTGTTAAGCAGCAGTATCTCACATCTAACACAGTAACTTTGGCTAAAGCTGTTAGCCACCTTGGAGTTGGAAAAATTATTCTTAAGCTAAATGTCTTTCAGGTGAAAACACAGAAGGGAACCCAGAATTCCATTCCTTTCAGCTTAATGTCTTAAAGGTATTTCTTCAGATCTGAGATTCAGATCTATTGCTCTGATAATATGTAATCACAGGTTGACAGGGAATTTTTTTTCCTGACCTGTATTTTCAGACTTACTCTTAACCACTTTCACAAGATAAGCCTTGTCTGTAATTGTTTCAGCTCTATCACAGCTGAAACTTAATCCTTTTTTTTTGCCTCCACAGCTGTGGTTTTCTTTCAGAACAAATTTTGTGTTTATGGAACACCAAGGACTTCAATTTTCTTGTATATTTTTGTTGTTGCTTTTTCCCCCTTTGCTTTTTTAATCAGGTTTTCTACTTCTGCTCATAATTTTCTTAACTCTATACTCAGGAACAAACTTGGATAAGGCTAGGGATAATTCTTGGTGATAAACCTGCAGAGGAAACCCCAGCTGGCAAAAGATGTCTTAAAATTAGTGAAAAGGTGGCTATAGGCACCAAAGCTAACCAAACATTTGAGTTCTTAGTTTCCCACTGAAATATTCTTGTGATCTAATAGCCTGATTACATTGTTATGGAATCTTAGAAATTATATTAGTTGCACACTGATTAAAATAAAGAATAATTTTTCTGGTTTTCATTTATAGAAGCATTGGACTTACAAGGAGTACAACTCGCATGTCTGAACCCTCTAATAAATAGAGCACTAAGTGTCACAGACCTCTTGAAGGCCAGATGCCCATAAGCACTTCTGTTTAACTAGTTCAACATGGGATTTATCTGCCATTTTCTTAAGAATCAATTGCCAATATTAGGAGTACGATATTGAAGCACAATGATTTTGGAGAATGGGAGGGGGTAAAATATAAGTATGATTAATTGTTAGTAGCTCCAGTTGAAATGTTTTGGGTCTTTCTTCTCAATTAATAGCCTACAAGTCACACTCTGACAGATCATCCTGAGCTCAGGATGAAGGCAGGATATCAAAGCACGTCTAAAGGTACTTTTCTATCAGGCACCCAAAATGATGAAATGAAGGAAGTTTTTTAATATAAATTCAGAAAATACAAAACTTATAAAGGTGTTGGAGGTTGGTGGTTAAAAAGGTCATTATTTTCTTTGACTAAAATGTGCATGCATGAATGAGGACAAAATATCTCAAATATTTCATATCAGTGGTCAAACTGTGTTTGCAATTTCAACATGATATATAAAACAGGACAACCACTGATTAAAGAAATGTCATCATCATCATCATGGCTAGGCTTCGCAAATGAAGATTTGGGAAGGGCACCACCCATGCTTGCTGCAAGCGTGCTGGTGGCTAAAAAGGCCAATACAGGATAGGCAGGTCCGGTCACAAAAGGCACAGTGGAACGTCTCTTTAGGTGATATTGGTGAGGAACGGTTCTTTCTGCTTTGTCTTTTTTCCTCGAGACTGACTCTGCATGCAAACTCAAAAGAAGCAGCAGCGTCGTGAATGGTGTGTCTCCATGAATCCCGATTGGAGGCCAAAGTGGACCATTGATGGCAGTCAATATGGCCAAGGCTGAGGTGTTGTTTCAGGGAGTCCTTGTATCTCTTCTTCAGGGCTCCTCTCTTGCGGCAGCTGGTGGCGAGTTCACCATAGAGCACAATCTTTGGGAGGTGGTGATCCTCCATCCTGGAGACGTGCCCTGCCCAGCGCAGCTGTGTTCTCAGCAGCATGGCCTTGATACTGGTGACCCCTGCCTGTTCAAGAACAGACACATTAGTCATGTAAAGAAGATATAATGCACTGAAATACACGTGGGAATACACACAATTCTTTCTGGTTTCGATACATTCTAGAAATCTCATGTAACTGAGAAAGGAACGTTGCTAACATGATCCTACACATGATAGTTTTCAGATAAAAGTCCTTACTGGAGTCAAATCTTAGAGATATACTTT
The DNA here is from genome assembly GCF_047495875.1 of Pithys albifrons albifrons. Lineage (NCBI taxonomy): Eukaryota > Metazoa > Chordata > Aves > Passeriformes > Thamnophilidae > Pithys > Pithys albifrons. The sequence continues at coordinate 67,861,649 of NC_092461.1, read as the reverse complement.
TTATTGTTGTCATGAATAGACTGATCCAGGTGGGTGAAATCATCCTTTCTGAAGCTTGAATATGTTCCCATATCAAAGTCTTTTGTTTAACAATGATGTAATGCAGATACATCAAGAAAACATTTGCCCTTTAAAAGCAGAGTGTTGCTTCATTTTCCTTTTTCCTGGGCTAAAAGTTTACCAGGATCTATCTGTTATGCACCATAAAATTTCAGGCATGTCTCTAATCTTTAAGATAGGTTTAAACATAGAGTTATTAAGGTTGACCTATGGAAACAGAGTCAGAGCATAAGAAATGATCATGAAACAATATTTTATTTAGGTAAAAAATGAAATGCCATCGGATTGACAAGTAATATCCTGAATATATTCTAAAGAATGATAAAATCAAATCATGTTTATGATATCGAAAATGCAGAGTTCAGCATGTACAGAGATTTGCCTTCTAGGCATATGACCTCTCTTAAACCAAGTGTGTTTAAAAAGTTCACAGTCTTACAGGTCCATGTCCCCTTGGTAGACAGAACAAGCAGTGCTCTGAATCACCCTGAGTTTCAGAAGTCTTTGAGCTGGTTGTTTATTCAGATATTCTCAAGATTTACAACTTTATTTTACCTGTTTTCTATTTTATTTCACCTGCAGTTACAGGGCAGTTTGCTCAAGTAGTCTTGTGGACTTCTCCTAAACAGTTGTCATTCTGAATAGCTCACAGCATGGCACCCCAGAGTAATAACCCTCTATCCAAAAAGTGATGCTTGAGGAGAAGAATCCCATAAGTGCTGCATGTCCTGTATCTAGATTGAAAGATTGTGGCAGAATTACTCTGAAATTAACTTTTATCCAAGGCTTTATTTTAAGACCCTTCATGGTAAGAGTTGTGCTTTTTTTTACATTTTATTTTATTGCCTGTCCAGATTTCAAATGTCCATGGCCATTGTACTCAAATTATACTTTATGTTGCAGTTACTGCTTCATTCACTTCCTCTCCCACATTTCTATAGCACCAAACAAATGGATTGTAATTATACTCTAGCAGTGTTTATCTGTAAGAAAAAACAGATAGAATTCAAAGCAGAGAAGTAAACCAAAACCCAAACCAAACACACCTTTACTACCTTTAAAATTCTTCTTGGGTGCATTACTGAAATTTCCCGAGTTGGTTTGCCATATACATGTATTAACTGAGACATGCTTGTTCTAAAGGGTAAACCGTCAAAATTTTTGTTTGCTCTGTTGTAAAGGACTATTTATCAAGGAGCAAACTGAACTTCTCTAAAAATTGAATATTTAATCTTAGAATGGTACAAATCTGTAGTGGTTACTAATTTAGCAGAAATTCAAGAAAGTAATACTACATTGTGCTATAAATTAACTTTCGCCATCTGGGTTAGGAGTATGTGTAATTAAGTAAAAATTACAGCCACATCTGAGTAATTGATTTTAATCAGTCACTCAGGCCTTGTGCCAACAGTTAGCAGAGAGATGTATATATACTACCTCTGTAGTTATTATATTGATTCCTAGATTTGGGGCAGAATTTTTAAATGGAGCTGCATGTATGAGTTACCACTGCAAGCACAAGAGCTGGCTACAACCCAGGGGATTATATACCTGCTGCAATTTGTTGGCTAGGAGCTGAAAAACAAAATATTTCAGTGCTGTCAAAATGTGATGGAGTTAATCCCATGGCCAGAGGACAGGCCCTCAGCAATGTTCTCTAAGAAATGTGATCTGGGTTTGGGAGCTTACACTTTGCAAAACAAATTTCTAAATGATATGTCCTAGAGGATGGTTGCATATTACAAGAACCGTTTGTCCATCCTGTTCTCCGTGGTATATTACAACATCCATTCCCACTCATTCCTCATTGTCCTGCTATGATTTGCTCTATCATATGAAATATTAGTACCTTGCTCTTTGTGATGCTTTATGGTGAAGACCAGTAATAAAACACTCAGTTCACTATTTAGATTTTAGGCAAAGCTATATTGCCCCTGACAGCAAGAGGCAAAGGTGCCACTAAGAAAAAAGAAGGGGGTAGTTTATTCAGTTATAAAAGAATTATTTCTGCATTACAATGTCTATTTTTCAGAGTTTACTGTTCATAATGGCCTATCCAGATTTCTTTAACTTTTTATTATCTGACAGTTGACTGACTATTGTTTGTGGTAGACTGAACTCTGAAGAGAGAAAGCTATGAATCCCTCATGTATTTGGTTTCCTCTCTCCAAAAGGAATATTTCAGAGAACATATAACATTTGCAGACCAGATTCGCACTTCCGTGGTCTCTAGTCACTCTCTTTGATGAATAGAAGATACTGACACATGAAAAAAAACCATCAAAACCAGGAGTAATATTTTGCTTGAAAGTGCCAGTCTTGTGATATGTCACTGATAGCCAGGAATAATTAGAAAGAGGAGAGTGAGTGAGGATGCACTGTTCTTAGATTTGTTCTTACCTAGTTACATAACTTTAATGCATTTTACCTTGATTTACCTTCAGGTGTAGAAGCAAAGCAGGTCTAATCCTTGAGAGAGAAGAAGGAGGCTCGTGAGAAAAGCTGGCTCAGAAATTCCCAGTAGCTTAATAAAAACTGAATCCAGTCACTGTAGCAACAAGAAGAAAGTAAGAGATCTTCATCATACAGGCCTTCTCTTTCCTGGCTGAAGGCTGGAGCTCCCCAGCTCCAACCTCTGGCCAGGGCTGCCAGGCTGCTTTACATCACAGCCAAAGCCAAGACATTGCAGCTGGATGACCTCCATTCTAGTCTGGTATCCTGCTGCTGAATCTTGTCAGCACCTGTTCTGTTTGAAAAAGGTATAGTGAATGAAGGTATGAAAGGTCAACACCTCTGCTGGCCCCACTCCTCCTTCCCCTTTGGGAAATGCCCTATTGCATTCAATTTTTTTGTAATTTAGAACATTATTAAATAAAGCTGATCTTTTAATATTATGTGATATTAAGAACAGCTTCATGCATCCTGAAAGAGAATCAATTCATTTTACTTTAACGTAGTATTTCCTGAGTAAAAAAGTGCCTTAATCTACAGTAATTTTCTTGAGGTAGGCTTTAGGAGACATATAAAGCACAGTTACTGAAGACATTTGTGATTATCTGTGAGCTGGCTATGTACTAGTTTCCTAACACTCTTCCATCACTGCACAATAACTTGTAGGTTCAAGCTTAATAACACAGTCTCCAAAATAAGCTCTTGTGTGTGTCAGGAATGCCTTAGCAATAAGTGCAGGATTCTTGTTGTGCCACATTGTTGTCATTTTTTAGACAACTCTGACAGTTAAAATGACTTTGATCTCTACAGTCCATCTCTTTATTAGAGAGTTGGTAGTTCCTGGAAAGACGAAATTATATCATTACACCATCTCTCTGCAGTACTGGCCTTTGTGGCTGCGTTGAAGGCAGAAAGCTGATACTCCGATACAGATATTTCCTTGATGTGGCAGTGTTTTCCAGTTGGGCTGGAACTATTTTGTTGGTCCTTATCCCCAGGCCAGGCAAGAGCAGTACTGAAGTGCACCTATTGTGCACGAACCCATAGCAGACAGAGGTCTCCTTAGCTGCAATTTCCAATCCGCCCTCTTCTAAAGCTCACAGGCTGCCTACCTCCACTCACAGCACAAAATAATTAGTGCTAAATAGGCTCTCTTGATCTTAAAACCTCCAGGTGAAATTATCTGACAGTGTAATTTCTGTGCATTCATTAAAGAGTGTTGAGCATTTGGAAGAGAGCCATAAAATCCTGTGTTCACTGATGCTGTCCTGGTTACTGACCTGGTGCCATGGGGTGGATCAGCCTGGAGGCCAGGCAGTTGTGGAGTAGGTGGCACTGCAATGAGAAACAATATCTGAAACATCACACACTTGTCCATAAGGCAGAGACGGAAGGCTTTATATAAACAAACCTCTGAGGGATAGGTCTTTACTAGTGGAATCTTGCACTGCTTCAGCTTCAGTTACCCCAGTGGATCTCCACTCAGCTTCTAAAGTTGTTAATCAGTTGAAGATTTATTTGGAATAAAAAGATACCAGACTAATGGCAAGAAGCTGTGGTAGCTGAACTATTCAAAACAGCAGCCTGTGAGCTGAAAGATCACCTGGTACAACACTCGTAGAAAGAATGCCCAGAATGTTTAAAGTCAGAATTTGTATGAAAAAGCTGTCTCTTGATATCAGGTAAATATTTATAGTTTAACACAAAATGTTTCCAGAATCATTGTTTTTCAACTCTATGTGTGTCACTTAGCTTTGTTGGTGACAATGGACTTAATTGTTTCAGAAGCCTGAGTAATAAGGTCCCTTCCACAAATGACCTACAAATAAGTGAAAAGCTCCTTTAATATAGTGCCAGTCCTGAGTATGACTTCTCTTTTCTTCTAAAAACTAAAATGGTTTGTACTAAACTTCCCCTTTTGATCTTCCTCATGAAACATTAGGAGGAACACTAGTACCCAGAGGGAAAGATAAAGACAGCTGTGCTGACATTTAAGCTGGCAAAACACTGCAGTGGGAATGCACTGCCCTGGAGATATTTATGAAATACGCGTATCCAGATTAAGTATATCCTTTTTAGTGTTATGGACTGTCTCTGAAGCTGTTTGAAACATTTAACTGCTTACTATTAAATGAATGTTCTTGCCTTTGGGGAAGGAAGGCTTCACATGAAACCACAGAGCCAGTAAATAAGGAATTCAAAATAAAACTCAAGAAAATGATTAGCAATTAGTTGATCTATATAATAACTTATTTCGGTTTTTCTAATTAGTCATGGGAATAGCAGATGCATGTGCTAATATCCCTAGTGCTATTTGGACTCACCGGAAACATTTTATGGATATTGTCTATTTTTTTACTGGATACTATAAACACATGAATTTGGAATGTGCTTTCCAGAGAGGGTCCATCCATTCTAAGAGCAGACATTCAAGGAAATGTGTTGAAAGTTGTTTTTACAACTTGTCTGTTGTGACAGTTTGAGGGAATAAAAGCCCAACCTGATTTTATTACACAAAATTTTTAATAAATGGAAATTGGTAGTCTGGAATTCAGTGGATAGTAGGACTTAAAGGATGTGATAAAGAACTATATATTGTGGTGCCACTATGTTGCATGCTGGCAGGAAAAGTTGGAAGAAACCAGAAATCTAATATATATGTGTATATGAATTTGATTAGCTGACAGCTGTAACCTTTCCTAGACAGTTGACCTTTGGGTCACAAAATGTAAGTGTGTGGTATGATTGTACTGGCAGGAATCAAATTTACCGTGATTGCAATTGCTTCAGAAACTGTCAAGATTCTGTAAATTAATGTTGTGACATCACTGGGTATTCATTACCATAATTGTGGAAGGCATTCTAAGCTAGTTAAATCAATTTGAAGAGACCACTGATTCCAGCATCTCCGCAAGGTTTCAGTGGATCCTGATCAGCTCCTGGAGCATCAGCCTTTGAATGAGGGTCCTTATTTTTTCCTCCAGCTGCAATTGCTTTTTCTCTATTTCAATGGTCTTCTTCTTGCATCTTGACTTAACTCCTCTCCACCCAATGACCCAACAGCACTTTGCCATTGAACATCTCTATGCAGAGACAATTAAAATAGGTATTTTTCAACTGCTGGTTTGGCCCCACTACCCAATCTGTGTGCTTCCAGCAGGAAAAATACAAAGCAGAATAAGCACTAGAGAGAAAAAGAGGCTTTTTGCAGATTTTTTTCTTTCAATATTTTCTTTTGAACCCTGAGCTTGTGCTGTCTTCTGGGAAGCAGTATGGCAGTAACAGGAATGAGAACTTCAGATTGGATAACTTCAGTCTGTGTCCTGAGGGATGTTGGAGAAAGATGGAGTACTTTCAAGAAGTCTCTAAGTATCCATTTCACTGTCAGTGTATCCATACCTTCTCTGAAAAACTCTGTGTAGGCATTGTTGGTGTAAAAATGTCACATACATTAGGACTTCAGTCCTTGGCTCCAGCTTGTACCATTGAAGGATGAGATAAGCTCTTATGTTAAGGTCTTACCATTTAACCTTTAAAGATGCAGTGGCAAGTCCAGTGGATCTTCTTTCTCAGCATCTTCTCCAGAACTGAACAGCTGTCTATTCATACCAAAATCTTTTGACTTTGCCATATATGTGGAAGATGCCCTTACCCTAAGGTGAATGTAGCATTAGACAAGACTGCAATGCTTACAGAATAAAGTGCATTATTTGCAAAGAAGGTAGTTGGGAAATTGCTTTTAAGCAGTTTTAAGTAGGGTTGTGTTTCCTCAGGTCAATCTGCTTTGCATGATTCAAAATACTTTTTTTTCTTCTTAATATGAAAAATCTTCCCATCATAAAGAAACTGGGAAATGTACCCTCATTGTGATTTCTCTTCCTCTCTCAAATACTTCAAATGCCCCTACACCCGGATGAGATGCCTGTGTTTCACCCATATGGACTATGTTTTTGCCTTACTGCGACTTAGCAACCTAGAGAACCCTTCTAGCTGAAAAGATATCTCATTAGTTTCCAGGAAAATTGTAACATAAAATAGCAGTGGGGAACAAAGAAGGCAAACACCGCCTGCCACTGAACTTCAGTTTTCTGAATGGAGTTTATCTGGTGTTATTTAATCTGGTTTTCTGTATGTAAGCACCTCTTCAGAAAAAAAGTGTTCACTGATGAGACCAATCATATACATTTGTTTAAGACAAAGATATTTGTTTTTTTCTGTTGCACCTAGAGTAGAAATGTATACAATCTAGATACACTGTTTCAGTTTTTGTGATGGCATTGGTACTATTTTTAAGACTAGTCAAAAAAGAAACAGGATGGTAATTGAAATTACATACACTTCACATAAGCATTTTTCTAAAGCATGTTAAAAGTAAATGTTATTGTCAAATCCTCTTTTAGATGGCTAATTCTTTATGTCTTATGCAATAATGTCAATAATGTATTCATTTTTTTGGATAAAATAATGTTCTGTAAAATTAAACATTCAGAATTGTATATTTGAGAATTTAGATTTTACAGGGGGTTTTTTGCGAGTAACAGTTCAACAATATAATCCTCATAAAATTAAGGGATTTTATAACTGCTCATTTGCTTGAGCTATTTCTAATACACTAGAACTTTATCTACATGACCAAAGCAGACATGAAAATGATAAGCTGTAACATATCTGAAAATGGCAAACCCTATTCAGTCTCCAAAAGTTGTTGTACACATACATAATGTGAGAAGCACAAAGCAAGGAATATTTTCCTTAGGAACTGATGCTGTTTTGTATTGCCCTTTTTTCACCTGCCAGAGGGAGAGCTCTCAGTTCTAAGACAGCTGAAGGCTTTTGGCATAAAGATAGGTTAGACAAGCTTTTATCCAGAGCCTGGTAGTGCCAGGAGAGAGGGAAAATTTAATAAGAGGTGACAAAGTATGCCTGGTCCTGACCTAATGCAAAAACTTCAAGGCTTCTATTTCTGTGATACATGCACTGGTTTGTGAAATAGCTCAGAAAATCTCATTGAAAATGAGGGAGCAATTATTATGTAGCTCACCTACCACATAATCTGGAAGATATGGGGTGAAGAGAACAATTAACTGGGAAAGGGTGATTTTAAAATCATTCTCTCACACTACTCTTCCTCCCTTTGAAAACTCTCCACTTATTCTGAAATGTTGTGCAATCAAGATTTGGTGTTGATATTTCCCCTGATTCAGTGGGATTCTCAAGGCACACCTGGGTCCATAACTTAGGGCATTCTCCCAGTTTTATGCTTGTACAAAGTCCAAAGGAACTCACAGCTAACTGCTCAACAGCAGCTGGATCGTCTTCCATAGTTTTTTTGTTTCTGTGTTTGTTGGATTTAAGCACTATGTTCTTCTTTCCATTTTCTTTCTAGCACTTGGGCTCACTTCTCCAGGTTTACCCTCATTTCACTTCCAACCCTGTGATTTAATCAGTCTGAACTGACTTCTTGCTTCACGCAGAACTGGGCTGGCATGTGCCATGGCACTTGGCTATACCTGACCACGTGTGCCTGGCATATGATCAGTGGTTTTGATCAGATGCTGCTTGGGGAAAGGATGGTCATGTTGTATATTGCTGTGCAGAAAGTCACCCTAAACCAAGCTCATGTGCTGTGCACACCACTGGAGCCCACTGCCCTGGGCACCCAGGAGGTGATAAGAGACACAAACACTCTCAGTGCTTGCCTCTGCCTTGCAACCAGACTCACCCACCCAGCAAGCCATCTCACGAGCAGACCCTTGGGTAAGCCGTGGGAGTCAAGCCCAGAGCTCCTCCTTGACAGGCACAGATGTCTCTGAAGTTCTGCAGAGACTTGTAACATGGTTTCTGGCTGCAGCCCAGATGTAGCAGCCACCAAAATCTTGATGAGTTTTGGCTGCTTCTGAACACATGGGTCAGCTGAAGTGGTCAGAAAATGCTTTGTTGACTGCGAAGTCTTCTAGAAATGTGTATGTGGGAAAGAATGCTAAATATTTCAGATATGAGTTTTATCTAGCTCCAACAAAAAGTGAATTTGGGAATACTCTTTTGCTTACTTTTCTTGTTTCAGTTTTTATTCCCAAGCACTAACAGAGGCATTCAAATCAGGAATTATTTTCAAATGTGAATCACTACTCACTATATGGCTTAAAGTTAGAAATAAGCTTTTAATCATATTCCCATGCAAAACACTATTCAGAAAATTCAGAAATCTTTTTTCTTATATAAAATATAACTCTTAACCCAAACTAAAGATTACAGTACAACACACACACACACAAAACCACATGCGAAACACTAACTTTTTCCCATCCTAGAAAATTTGAATTTTTTGGGACATATTCTTCAAGAACATAAGTACACACTATTCAATCACATGATTCATTCAGTCAAAATAAGTTGGGGGTTTTTATCAGTCTTGCAGGATGTCTTAATTAAGACTTTAAAAAAAAATATGATCTTGTACAGGAAGGAAAATGCATACAGAAAATATATGTGGAAGGCACTGTCTATTTCATTTTTTTCCCATCAAGACACTTTAGACATGGTCAAGATGAATATGGACCAGGTGATGAGTGTAGGCCTGTGCTCCCTGTGGACACTATTGTGAAGAGCACGTTATAGCTCAGGGTCCCTGCAGAACACATGCAGCTTTGACATGTCCTGCTAGGAAGGAGTGGGCTGAATGTTTGTCAATGAACTACTAGTATGCATCATGGAAGACAATGTGAAATATGTAGCAGAAAACTTTATGTGGTCATTCCAGAGAAAAGCCTGCAAGACCTCCGGTGTCACCTTGTCACATGCTCTGGGGCTTGTCTGGCCTATGGCATGAGGAGTTTTGGGAATAAATAATGGAGTAAATGATCAAACTCTTGTGACAATGTACATTATTTCAGTGATCCAACCTTGATGCCTAAAATTCCTGCAAAAATGCACCTAAAGCAGCATTAGTGGAGAAAGATAGAGAAGTACCTTCATTTAGAAGCTTCTAGGTGCTCACCACAAAACATGCACACATGTGATCAGGGATGTTACAGTTTTTATAACCTCCAGCCATCAGCATATATGTTATGTATAGCCAGCCTAGGATACCAATTACCCTTGAGGTCTACCCATAAAGAATGCCCCTTGGAGAGGCTCTGAGGTCTCTCCATCGTTTTGTCTTCAAGCTATCTTGCAGGTTTTTTTTCAAAATACCGTGTTCTTGGCAAAGCATGAGAAAGTGTGCAGTGATTTCCAAACACCACCTAAAAAATGTGAGCAATCCAGGAAAATCCATGTAACCTATACGTGAGGATAAAAAAGGTTTTTTGAGTTGAGAAAAAGGCCTTTGGAGCTGCAAGCAGTGTTAGAGGCCTAATAGTTGGTACATTTTTGTATGAGGAAGTGAACACTGAGAATCCAATTAGCCCTGTGAGAAAAACCAGCAGGCCAGCAAAACCAAAATGAGACAAGGAGGTTTTGGGAGAAGCTGTCCATGAGAAAAGAATGTTGAAGAGATAAGTTTCTCACAGCAGAGAGAACAGAACATCTGGGCAGAAAGTGACATCCAATTAGAAGCTGTAATAAGGCTTATAGACACTGTGATACAATTTATAGAACTTGGCTATGGGTGGGATTTGACAATATATATTGTGTAATTTGGAGTTAGAGTGTATCTTTTATTCTTTCTTGCTTGCCATTTTTCTTTTATTTTTCTTTCTTCATCAAGTGATTTAATAAAATATTTATTGTGTGATACCTGTGAGCTATGTCCTCTTCTTTTTGGCAGCCACAATTTAAAGCCATACTCCCACACTTATATAATTCTAAAAATCTACAAAATAAACAATAAAATCCTCAGGCATCAACCTAATACTAACAAAAGATAATATCAATAAAGATTAAAATTATGTCGTTAAAAGAAAATATCAAGAAATTAAAAAGACACAACAGAACTTGCTTTAAGCATTTGAAAAAATATTGTAGAAAATTCAATGCAATGTTCTGCTTTTTTCATAGAATCGTAGAATCGTAGAATCGTAGAATGGATTGGGTTGGAAAAGACCTCTGAGATCATCAAGTCCAACCCTTGGTCCAACTCCAGTCCCTTTACCAAATCATGGCACTCAGTGCCACGGCCAATCTCAGATGGAAAACCTCCAGGGATGGGGAATCCACCCCCTCTCTGGGCAGGCCAAATGGTTTATAAGGAGAGAGAGAAACTATTTCCAAGAGCCTGTAGTGACAGGACAAGGGGGAATGGCTTCAAACTGACAGAGAGCAGGGTTAGATGGAATATTAGGGAAGAAATTCTTCCCTGTGAGGATAGTCAGGCCCTGGCACAGGCTGTCCAGAGAAGCCGTGGCTGCCCCATCCCTGAAAGTGTTGGATGGGGCTCTGAGCAACCTGGGCTAGTGGAAGGCGTCTCCATCCATGGCAGGGGTTGGAACTGGGTGATCTTTGAGGTCCCTTCCAACCCAAACCATTCTACTACATTTCTTTCTACTTTCCAGAATGAGAGGCAAATTTCACAGATCTGCAGGTTCATTAGGTTTATAACCATGGGACAAACTGTGTTTAATGTATTTGGAAAGGCAGATGATTTTAGAAAAATCATATGGAGCAGATAATCTAGTAATTCAATGCATATAGATACATACTGATATAATCCTCAGAACCGGTTTTTAAACTTTTTTTTTTATCCTAGAACATACTTCAGTCCTTAAATTAAATAGCCAGGACAATTTTAGAGCAAAACAGAATTATAGTGCCCTGAAGAAAATGCTTGTGCAGTTTTCTATTAAAAGGAAAAAAAGTTTTCAGCAACTGCAGACTGACATATCCCAGTCTTAAAAGTGTGTTAAAGTACTGGCATGGAAAGTATATCAAACACCACTGTTGTATGAAGTGCTATATGTTTTGGTAAAAGCACATGCTTTACTGTACCTCCCTTTACATCAGCCTCCCTTTTTGCAATTTTTCCAGCTGGCTCCTTTCACTTTGCATATTACTATTTATTCATTAGAATCATGGAATGGTTTGCATTGAAAGGGACATTAAAGATCATCCCATTCCAAACTCTCTGGCAGGGGCAGGGACACTTCCACTGGATGAGGTTGCTCAAAGCTACATCCAACTTGGCCTTAAACACTTGCAAGGATGGGGCATCCACAATGTCTGTGGGCAACTTAGGTATGCTGATCTTAAGTGGTAACTCATGGCTTAGTGATTAGTTATGCTTTAGAGTACTTACGTGACTCCTTAAAAATAAAAACAGCAAGAAGTGAAGAAACTTCATAACCTTCTATTCCAAATTCTCACACTGAAAAGGTTGTGTGAGAGAGAAGGAAAGAAAACAGAAGAAACATTCCTCTAAAAGTTCAGATTTGCCTGGGCTATTGATGCTGTTTTCTTGTGTTCTGCAACACTAAGGTATTGATCTGTGCTAGTCTTCATGTACAGGATAAGTCTAAAGATGTATTTATTATTCTATTTAAAACATAGGGGACTTAAAGGGTATTTTTCACAATGAAGGGGGATATGAGACATTAAATGCCTCTATGTCCTCATGTGAAATTCACTTAAATATGCATTCAAAGTGTCAGACATATATCAGTGAGGAAAATGCAGCACAACATTACTTTTTTCCATTGGTATTGGAATGCTGAGCTTACTTTTTGCTTTTGATACATTCCCACAGGTTTACAGAGCTGTGCTTTAAACATAAAGAGAATAGTATCTGGAGGTACAGAGTTCCCCACTACTATTCCAAGACCTGAATTAGTAATGAGGAGTTACTAGGTAAGAATGACTTGATCCAAAATATCCATCTACAATTTCATCTATTTTAAGTCCACCCTATTTTTTAATTTCTCCCAACTGGAAGTTACCTATGGCTATTTCCTTCTTCTAAGGATAAAAAAATTTCCTGAGTCTCTGCCTTTATCCAGGAGGAAATGGACAAAATGAATTTCCTATCCATATGTGAAATGTTTTACAATACATAACTGCAGTGATAAACACAAAACTTATGTGGTCTGTCAGATGTTTTTGGCACAAAGAGAGAGAGAGAATGGCAATGAAATTGCGCTATAGCTTTGGCAAAAGCAGAAGCCTTTGGAATATGTATTTTTTGACAGCAGAGATTCCCTTGAAGATGGAGGGAAAATTGAGATGATGTGCTGGATAGCTGTCAGCACTACTACCTGTTGGTAAAGTGTTTTCCCTGTAAGTGTACATCTACATTCCTTTTGAAAAATGTTATGATGCTTCCTTTCATGTATGAAAATTTTTTTGATCTATGAAATGGGGCTAATTTTTTTCAGTGGCTCCAGTAGCATCACCTAATTCATTCTCCATCTGCAGATCTGAATTTCCCAGATCTCTTCTCAGGATGACCAAAAATTGCACTGCTGAATTTTCCTAGGACTCTTCAGGAAAGCCTATACACAGTCATGATGATTACCAGAGTCTCATTGCCTAATAATTTATCAGTAGTGAGATCTCTCATTCTAGAGACTAGAAGAAAACCTGCAATGAGTTTTCCATGGCAAACTTCTCTCTGGCTCAATATCAGTATGGGACCTTCAGTGTCAGACTGCAAATCTCCAAAACTACGTAAGTGACATAAATTAGATAATGTCTGTGTTCTGAAAACTCTATATCTGTCTTTCTTGCTTCCCTAATTTTCTTCTAATGCTCAGAAAAAAAAAATTATTTCCAAGTTTGAGTACAGTTTGAACAAGTTTCAGTAGTAAGGTGTCTCTTCATAAGAAAGTACAAGGAGGAAAGTCTTCACTGACTTCACTAGTCATTCTCTTTCATTGCAATCAGAATGAATTAATCTTTTTCTGAAAATTACTTGCCTGTTCCAGCTTCAGTTATAGTCAAAACTACCGATCCTACCAAACCCAGCAGAGGAAGACCTGCATGTTCCTGAAGTCAGACTGCACATGGTCTCCATGAGTAGTTGGTTATATTCAAGACATATCAGCCTCTGTTCTGCATCTGTAACCAGTGTTTACTGGTGTTCTCGCTGTTTATCTGGGGCTTGGGCATTATGACAGCTGGGAATAGCAGGTACCCAGAAAGCAGGGAGCCATTTAGTGAAGTTTTAGGGGGTTTCATTGCAGCTGTAGAAGAGAGGTAATTGCTGAACTTTTCTGTACTTCAGTTTTTTAACAATCTTTTAAACTTTTCTTCTGGAAAAAGCAACCCTTGATTTTAAAGTTTCTGCTGTAATTTTAAATACTACTCATCTATTTATTTGGTTTTCACACAGTGCTCTCTCCTATTGTAATATGCCTATCCCATCATGGCATCCGACTTTCTCTTCCTCCCATATAATTATATCATCTTTCTCAATAGTATTGCATATATTTTTATAAACCCTGAAGGCAGTGTTAGAAAAAGTCTGAACTTGACTAGGATGAGACAGAATTGCTAGGCAATATTTTACACTGGCAGGAAAGAAACTCTAGATAGTAAAAAATAGTATTGAGATACAAAAGTAGCCTATAGGGAGAAGTTTTATCAGCATGTGGGGAAGTATTAGAAATAAAAATCCATTTTGAAAATCTTTAATACATCTTGAGTGTCACAGCACTCTGAAATTTAACTCTTCCATAATGCCATAAAGCTTTTTATAAGACAGATGAATCTAATTCTGCTAACCTTTGGCTGATTCCCAGTTCAGAGCATGGGAACAGATGTCAAGATAATCCCTACATCTTTGCCTTGTGTTGCATCTCATTGAAGTGGAACACCTCACTGTGGAGTACCCTAGCATACCAGGAGGCCAGTGTTTTGAGGGGAATTTCAGTGATGTAGAGACCATACTGTCTCTGTGCACCTGGAGGGACTGAAAAAATGCTCATGCTTGGAGAGCTTTAGATGAAGTCATGCTGTATAGTGTTTCTCTGCCAGGAAATGAGAGCAGCAAAAATGTTATGATGCCCTCTTAAGAAGTTCTTTTTCTTTTTGAGTGACCTTATGTATTAACAGGTTCTTTCAAGGATAGAATTTTTAATAGGACTTTAAGTAGCTATCTAATACAAACAATTTGTCTGGCTAGAGACCTGAACTACACTTCACAACACTTGCAGCTTTTTAAAGGAGAATTTGTAAACCACAGTGGTAGTGAATGTTGTAAGGAAGGCTTAAAGGGAATTATCTACTCTCAAGCTCAGGATGAAAGTTTGAAAAAACAAGAAATATTAAAAAAAATAGCAGATGTTTAAAAATGAGCTTTTACAGAGCTCTTATCTCTGGTCAAAGAATGAGAAGATGAATTAAAATGCTCCATAAAAAGTAGCCTTAGCCATTCTACATGCCACTTCTACTGTCTGGTTATTTGAAAGCAAATTCTATTTCATATTTCAAATTATCCATATTATGCAGAAAATTGCCTTTATGCTACTAGTATGCTTGAAGCAGCTTTAGTGAAAATTCAGCTCTTTCTTATTTTCCCAAGTGGCAAGTTTTGGGAGGAGAAGGAAGAAGAAAGGGGACAAACATAGTTATAAGAGAAAAAAATCATGCAAAAGACAAAGTCTCTTTCCTCAGGCTTAATTGTCATGTCAAAGTGTGTCCCAGAGGTTAGATTAAATAATCTCTTCCATCTAACATGAAAAATTGCTATAATCTCAAAAAAGCAAAGCCTAGAGAGCTGCAACAGTTGTATTTTTGCCATAACTGGAAAAATTAAAGCATCCATTCCTGTGACAATGTGGTGGTGGAACAAAATTCATGTCTCTGAAGTCAAAGATATGACAGATAAATGTACTTATAATTAAAACTCTTGATAATGGGCATTTCTCAAATACATTGAAATACCTTGCCAGGTGGCATCACCTTCTTAGAATTCAGGATTCAAAGTTAAAGATAGCTGGGATGTAAAGCATCACTTAAAGCCAGCCTGCTACCTTGGTTTGTTTTTTTGCACAGCAAGCTTGCCAATTCAAACCACAGCCTACAGCTGCGATGCCTGTGACACTTTAAAAATATTTATACAGAGTAAATTTGAAGATTACTTGTCCAATACTCTCTGATGACTCCGTGTAAAACTGTTATTCAAAACCAAACCAAAAAACCAAACCAAAACCTAAGCTAAACAAACAGCAACAAATAAAATAAATTTGAAAAAATTTTTACCCATCACTATGTATATGAGCACATACTTTTATCAGTCCACTGCTTGTTTGACTAATTCTTGTCTATATGAACCCTCAAGCTGTTTCGTTCTGAAGAACTGACCCTGGTAACACAGGGGGTAAACTTTGTCTAGGAAAAGTTTAGAAAACTGTGCTCCAAAATTATATTTATTCATACCCTAATTTTGGGAGATTGCTAATATGATTCATTGGAGTAACTTGAAAGATGAGTCACCAGAACACAATGACAAAAGTGATACATTTCAAGCAAAGCACAAATGTTAAGCTCTGACAATTTTAAAGCAATAATAGTATGGTTAGAACAATATGTGTTATACTGCAGGCAGTTACATTCCTGAAGTCTCAGTTAGGCTCAGATTCTGCTGTTACCTGCATTGAATATTGTCATGGTTAATGAGATTGCTTGAAGAGTTGCTTTCTATCAGTCTCCAAAGCTGGGGGGGGGGGGAAGTTTAATATATTGCCCTATAGGCAATATATGATCAGTATCATCTTTAATTATTGCATGGTGTTTGGAGCTACCATTGTGTTAAAATCACAAGTATTGCATTAGTTAATACTAATTTAAGTGGAAGTTCACTGCTTCCTATTGCCTTATTTTCTGTTCCATGGCCATGACTTTCTCAGATGGAAAGCACGTGGCAGCACAGAGGTATAAAGTTCCTAAGCATGTGAGCTAGGGAGAGGAACCAAGAGGGAACAACATACTCTTGTGGGTTGAATAAGGTTTGAACTCAGTGTTCATTTTTAACACTTGAATTCCATGACAGTGGAAGACCAAATTCTCCATTATGCAGAATGGAGTCCCTACTCCAGCTTTTAAATGCATCCCTATCAGCAGTATAGTCAGAGGTACATGTTTTTCCAACCCATTTGGCTTCTGGTCACAAGGTTGGGCAGAGCTCCATAATCTCTGAAGCTACATCTTCAGATAAAAGAAAGCATGGAATTGAAAAGCTCAGAGCAAACCATTTAACTTCACACACCTGTGACTGGTTTTGTATCTTGCTCTGAGTTCACAGCAGTCACAGCTGCATAACCAACAGCCTGAAGTTAGCTGGTCTGAAGCTGCCAAGGATATTCCCTGTAACAAACTGAAGACCAGAACCAACGAATTCTCAGTGTGTGAAAGGAGAACAGAAGACAGAGGATGTCAGTCCCCAAATAGGTGTCTTGGGAATTTGTTAGATAAAGTGCTCAATTTTGTCCTAGGAAGAAACATATGATTTGTTCTCCAGAAAAGTGTGAAATCATGAGGGGAAACCCCTTCCAGTTCCCATGTCTGGTCACTGCATTAAACAAACAAGAGAAAGGACTCAAAGTCCCACTCTTTCTGTACAGTGAGTGGCCCCCACTGTGGTCTATTCCCACTGCTTCAGAGGAGGGAAATTAATAAAGCTCAAGAGCTTTGTTATTCCTTGAGAGTGCAGAAAGTGTTCCCCAGTCTTGCAGAAGAGCAGCAGAGCACTGAAGCGTGGAATTAATTATATACAGTAATTATTTGTGTTGACAGTGCAACAAAGACCTGATAGCAAAGGCTTTATTCAGTCAGTTGAGCTATTCAAAAGGTGTTACTGCATTCACTGAGCTCTATCTTGAAAAAAAAAGTTTTCTTACTATTGCCCCAATTAAGAAGCAGCTCCAGAACCTTCACCACTAGTATAACTTAAGCCTCCTGATACCAGCCTAAATTCACTCATGCTTGTCATGTACTCATATGATGCTGCAAAACCCCTGTCCTTAAATTAAAAGAAAATCTTTTTTTTTTCATTGATACTTGTTTCCCTGGAATGTGTTTAAAGAAGTGACTCTTCACTCTCTATTGCTAACTTGGCTTGGTTCTTTGCAAATGGCAGACATCTGCACAGCCAGTCATCCTACCAAACCCTTTTCTCTTAATTTTTGTCTGAAATTATATTTTCTGAGCACAGATGTCCCTCATAACCTGCTTTCATGAAGGAAGGGAATGGGGGCATGACTGTCCCAAAGAAACAGAAAGGCAGAGAGTTCCTCCTCTCCCTCTCCCTTCCCCCCCTCCCCCCTCCCTCTCCCTTCCCCCCTCCCCCCTCCCTCTTCCTTCCCCCCCTCCCCCCTCCCTCTCCCTTCCCCCCGTCCCCCCCTCCCCCCTCCCCCTCCCTCCTCCTCTCCTCTCCTCTCCTCTCCTCTCCTCTCCTCTCCTCTCCTCTCCTCTCCTCTCCTCTCCTCTCCTCTCCTCTCCTCTCCTCTCCTCTCCTCTCCTCTCCTCTCCTCTCCTCTCCTCTCCTCTCCTCTCCTCTCCTCTCCTCTCCTCTCCTCTCCTCTCCTCTCCTCTCCTCTCCTCTCCTCTCCTCTCCTCTCCTCTCCTCTCCTCTCCTCTCCTCTTCCTTTGCTTTGCTTTGTTTTAATTTGCTTTGTTTAATTTGCTTTGTTTAATTTGCTTTGCTTTGCTGTTTGAACCAGCACTTATAAAAGGCAAGTAATTAAAACTAATCATGTTGCTGTTGTTCACATTTCAGAAAAAAAATCCATTTTTAAAAATTTTGAATTGAAATAGGAATATGGAAAAGTCATTAGTATATTTATTCTAGCTGTAACAGTGCCTGTGGAGTTTACTGAAGGGTTGTGTTCTGCTGATCCCATATTTCAGTGTGCATCCTTCTGTTCTGGCCTGTCTCTCTCTCCTTACATATTCTGCCTTTCTCTCTCATGTTCTGCTCTCTTCCTTGTCACAGTGTGCCTTTCCCTATGGCATCCTGACTGCAGCTTCTAAGAAGCTAAAGAATTTTAACTAAAAGCAAGTTGTAAGGTTGCCCTAGTATAGAAAGTTATTCTTAAATATGGCCAAGGAAGAAGATCCTATAATATTGGAAAGTAATTAATCTCAAGATTTCACCGCTATAGCTCCATGGTGTCGCACTGGACATTTTATTTTCACTGGATTATTAATCTTCTGTAAAAGAACAAGGGGTAAGCAGTTGGATTTTTTGCTCCAGTGGGAATGCAACGGTTTAATGGCCATGTAACAGGCAAATTTAATTTTTCTATTACATTGAAATATTTTTTCTTTCCACATATTTCATCTGATTTCTCTATCAGCTCAAACTCTTTGCTATGTTGTTCATAAATATATTGTCCAAATAAATCTTCAACTCTGGAAACAAAAATTGACTCTACATTTGTTCTTTGATTTGTCTCTTTACCTGAGCCACACATTTGCTAGAAAATGCAAAGAGAAAATGCATTGATATATAAATTCCTCCCACCATCTCTCTACATCTAAATCCTGTCTGGTGATGAACAAAGGTTCTTGCAACAAGATTCAGCCCATGCCAAAACTGAAGGTTTCCTCTCCCATCAGAGGCTGAGGAGCACTGTCCCAGTGTGCTCCCACACTTCTGACAACAGGACAGTGGCTTTCTAATGTCACTAAATCGATCTGTCAGCCAGAGGAGGCTCATATACACCCTGATGTACTGCACATCATCTGCCAGCTGTATTGGTTTGGCTTGGCTTTTTTTCCAAGCCCAAGCTGTCTTTTTTTTTTTCTCTCGCTTTTTTAAAGCAAGATGAAAAAACCTGAACTACTGAAAACTTGAAATGAAACTGAATTATATCAGAATATATATATATTTCAAATATTTACAATTATATATACAATTGGTACATACAATAGTGAGCTCTCGAGGGGAAAAGGGAAAAAGGAGTGAGAAACAGGGACAAAGGAGGGACAAAAGACCCAGAACAGACAAGTACAATCAAAAACCTTAAAAAAACCCTGGTACAACATGGAACTTAGCAAAAATACAATTTCATTAACTCCTCTCAACAGAAGGCTAGCTTTTTCTCTGATCTCCCATGTGGCAGATAATGGCAGCCCCTGCAACAGGCCTCAGGCTCTGATAAGTGAGACCAACACAGAGACCAGCTGCTCCCAAACCTCGTGGGAAGATGAAGGAAGGAAACTTCCTATCTCTCTCTTATTCATACTCCCTTATTATATAAAAAAACAGTGTGAAATACCTGAGAAATAGGCATTTCCTTAGTTACTAGTTACCAAAGAAAGCCTAGATCAAAACTATCACACGAGCCTTTCATCCCTTAAGTCCAACTATTTCCTTGGGAAAGTTTTTGTAACTGAATATATTATTTCTGTGTTTCTACAGAAATAGTGCTGCAACTGCATTTTTTTTTTTGCTTTAGTACACATGCCTAAATTGACCTAACCTGGTGGAAGGACATCACACTCAAAAACTGTAAAGAGATTGAGTAGTCAACTGCAGAAATTATGGGAATTTTTGGTTACTTCTGTTGTAGATACTGCAGCACTGAGTAGATGACCTTGAAAGTTAGGTCTGTGCACAGCTCTGTGTGGTTGGGAGCATGAGTAGAGATTGTAGAACATACACTGATTTTTTTTGTCCAAACTGCAGGAGAAAATCTCTGCAGGACTCTTGTGACCATTTTATTTACTGGCAGCTTTAATTTAAATTTGATAAAGAATTAAGATGAGCATTCACTGAGCTCAGATGAAACCAGACATAAATTACCATCCAGAGAAGCTTGTCCACTCCCTGTCTCAAATTTAACAAATGGAAAATGTTTCTCCATCAGGCTCTTGTTCTAAAAATATCTTTTCCCAAATGACAAGCAATTCACCTCTATGTTCATTTTAAAAGTACATGTATTTGAAATGCTATATTTTCCTCATTTTTAAACTCCAGTTATTGCTTAAAACATTGAAAACCTCTTTCATTACTGCACGTCACATATGTTTTGGTTCAATTTTCAAGTTTCAGAGTTGATGTCTGCAACTTCAGCTCTCAGAGGTCTCTCTGAGGTCCATTTATTTCGTTTGTTCAGATTAATGGGACCTCTGAAATATTAGGTAGTGGATAGAGGTGTGGAATAGAAAAGCAAAGACAGTAAAGAAAATTTGGATATATCAATGTGTTTTAATCCTAGATAATAGCTTCTTAAGTATCAATTTACGTAACTGAAAATCTTAGAACCCCTCATATTGTCATCTTCTTTTTTTTTCTCTCTAAAAATAAACTTAAGTGAGTTTTAATAACAACAGTTATGTCTCAAGGGATAGTTTCCTTTGAATTAGCAGACAAATGGTCACTTGCCATCACTGGGAGTAATAAGAAGTTCAACAGACTAATCAAATTGCTATGTAGGAAAGCCACTGCTGGTATCATATTCTTTCAATATGATAGATTTTGGAATGCAATTTTCAGAAATGTAAAAATTAGATTTTTTTATTTTTCAGGTCACTACATTTAGGAAACATGAAAGTCTTGATCAACCCTTTTGCATTCATGACTCATTAGGACCCTGAGATCAGCTCAGTTGGTTAAAACTTGGTTGTAATAATGCCAAGGTCATGGGTTCAAACTCCCGTGTGGGCCACTAACTTAAGAGTTGGACTCAATGATCCTTGTGGGTCCCTTCCAACTCAGAATAGTCTGTGATTCTGTGATATCTTAATAGCATTTAAAAGTAAAATTTCAGTTGCTATTTTTTATTTCAAAATAATTTCATCATTAACTCTTTAGAAAATATTTACTTTCTGCCTTATGAAAACACACTTGAAGGTTGAAGCACAAATAAACCCAGTTAGGGTTGAAATCCCTCCATCACTCTCTCATCACTCCTGATGACATAAAGCAAGGGGCAAAATGGCAAATGTTCATAATGAAGTGTCAGCTTGGATGTTTGTCACTAATGTTGAATGTCCTTGCTCTTGTGTGTACTTTTATCGGTGCCCTTACATTATTTTAAAACATTCTCTAGGAGAAAAAAAATGTTAGAGAAAAACAGCACAATGTCAGCAAACAGTGTAATTATTTTCAGTTCTTTATGAGGACTCTGAGGATCTCTTCAGATCTTGAATCTAGCTCCAAAGTTACATACATCTGTCCTTGATGCATGTAACCCCTCCCTAAAGCTGGACTGTTCCTTGAGGGAGGTGACACAAAAAGGACATCACCGAAAGAAAAACTAGGGAATTTGTGACCTGTACGTTTTCCTAGAAACTATCAGAGATACTGGGCCACTGGATGTTTCCATAGGAAAGGCCCATGACCCCTACAAATTTTTGTGCAGGTCAGAAAAGCTGGTCCCACAGCATCCACTGTACTCCCCTTGATGCCTTATTTTCATTTGCTGTTTGAAATTTCACCATCAAGTTCACAAAAATAAAATATAACTAACAAGAAATAGTGGGGTTGAGTTAGTCACATCACAGAAACCTGGTCATATCACTAACCTAGTCATGTCATTTAACTAGTCAGCCCAATTGCAGCTGTCATCACACTTCAGGTTCTGCCTACCAAATGTTTTCCATGGCTGCAAAGAGCAGAGAGTAGGTTATCACTTCTCTGAGCCATCGCCTCAAGTCTGGTCTTTGCCTCCCCTATGGTAAGCCAGTTATCTCACAGCCCAATCTCATTTCTGCATCCTTCTCAGTCCAGATGAAATCCGCTGCCCAGAAGGGGTGTGCAGCTAAGATGACACACTGCTGTGGGGTAGAATCCTTCAAGGAAATGATCTGATCTGGACCAGGCCTTCATAGATTTTGACCACTGGGATAGGGACCAAATTGACACTGGCTGCATTTCTCTATTAAAAACCATACTAGGGGTCAAGCAAGCTAGTCTCTTCTGCTAAGCCTATTAAGGATGGTCCCAGAGAAAGGACACTGCCAGAAGACAATATTCACACATCCCCAGTGTTCCCTCCATCGAATTAGAGTTACACAATCAGTGTCTACAGAGATGTCTACAAACCATTCATGTTACAATATAAGCAGTCTCAATGAAAACGTTTTATGCAAGAGAAACTGGAGCTGTGGGAATCGTAATGCTAACGGAGACAAACTGAAGATTTAGAGTGTGCTATAGAACTACCATACATTGTATTATTTTCCTATCTTGCGGTATGGTAGAGATTTAGGATTTTGAGCTGCCTCAGCAGCTTTGATGAACTGGCCATGGGTTTTGTTTGTTTAACTGTTTGTTTCTGTGTGCTTGAACTGGCAAATTATTTTTAATTGTTGTTTTTAAGGTACTTCTCCAATCTGTCTCCATCAGGTTAACAGAAACAAGCTGACCTATGAATAACACAAAAGAGAAGAAAGCAAAACCATTTTCCTTATAATTCAAAAGACAGTAGTTTGTTTCTTAACCTGCAATAGACTTCTGAAGTGTGAAATGGCCAGTGCAGTCTATGGTATATTACAGTCTAATATGACAGAAAACTCTAGGTTGTGAAATGAACCTGTGGTAGAAGAACAAGTGCACAGTTGAGGAACAGGCTTGTTCAGTCAGGATGCAAAATGGTCCAAAGAGAAACACACATGGCCTCTACTTTAAATGAGGATTGAAAGCTCCAAAACTTCCCAGTCCTTGCTGTCATCCCATCCTGTGTGTGTGTTGGTTATTGCTGGGAATCCCTCGGATGCAGCTGTGGGGGTCTCCCACCACAGAAACCGACTGTGTGTGTTGGGGCACACAGAAGGAGCTGAAGGGCTCCCACACACGTGGAAGGGCACAGCATTGGTCCTAGCAAGCTTTGTCCTATGGGAGCAGCATCAATCAATGCGGCTGAGGTTCTGATATGAATACCGATCTCCGTGGGAGGTTTTTAACTTCAATGTAATAAAACTGAAGGATAACAGAATGACAGTTAGGAAGAATGAAACTAGAAAAAATAATTTCTCTTCTGGCCTCTTATTACTGGTAGGGACAAATCCTGATCACTGTTGTGATTTTGGAGTCAGACATAAACGGATGAATGGGGCCATTAGTATTTTCAAAAGAACTTGCAGTTCCTGCAGCTATATGGCTGAATAGGATGAATGTACTCAAATATTTCAGTAAATTTTTTACACAAGTATTTAGTCTTCTGAACCTGTTATCTAAGTACTTCTGTTCAGCAACTTCTACAAATGAAAAAGGGGAAAGAAATAAAATTGAGCTGGTAGAATTTTTTATTGGTTAATCATTTTAAACCCCCAAAGCTTCAGCCTCAAAATCTGTTCTCATTCTATGATCTCAAGTGTTCGCTCAAGAGAATAAATTATTCTTTTTTCATCTTACTTTAGGATTCACTCTACAGCAAATCAATTTTCACATCCAGGCTCCATTCACCTCCATGTTGCAATCACATGTTTTTTAAGTTGTACTGACCTGGAAATAAATAAATTTATTATTCGATTGTTAAGTATTTTTGTAATATTGTATATTTGGTTTTGCTTCAGCAGCATATTTATGACAGGAAATCCTCCTGACTATTTTCCTTCATGACCAGCACCACTGAGTGTTCATACCACATGTTATCTGATTAGCTTCTGGAGGACAACCTGGTTCATTACTCATGATTGTACTGTGAGTTCTGTGGTTTAGATCTCTTTCTCATTTTCTGTGCTGGTATTTTGTTTTTAAAATGCCTTAAAACATACAAGCATGTAGTTTATTTCAAAGTCTTAAAGTAACTGAAAAAAAAATTTAAAAAATCAGAGACTTTTCCTTATGACTTCCTTGGAGTCCACTGAAGTAATTGTAAATGACTAATGACTCCAAAAACCTTCTCATTATGTCATATCTCTAGAACAAAATATATGGTAATGGTACAGGCAGGCATGAGTATTCTGAAAAGTACTAGTGAAACTTGCACTGATTACCATGTAAGTGTCTATCAACCTGTTAAAACTCATGAATGGAGAAGGTTAACAAAACCATATCTGAGTAACAACAGACGGGGGGAAAGGTGAAAACTGGCAGAACTAGTTAAATAGCACTGAGGTATCTCTGAGTAGGAATAATTTATTTTTCCAGGCATGGGGATTTCAAACAACAGAGTTTGGAGATTTACTCTCTGATGCCATGGAAACATCAAGTGATTAGTGTCCAAATGAAATCTTCCTCAGAACAATACCATCAAGCAGATTTCACCTCAGAAAAATGCTGATTGTGTACACACTGTAAATATTAAAAATTTGGGAGATGGGTATGTATTATACCTTTCTTAGATACAGAATATGTTGCTGTCTTGAAGTCATAACTCCTGAGAAATGAGGAACACAGAAAAGGAAAATTTGGATCAGTAGAGGAAGAGGTCTTATATTTAGCTGATTTATTTCATTCACTATGCTTATTTCAAGTTAATAAATCTCTTTTCTGACACAAACATTTAGAGATTTCATTTTAAAGTTTTCATTACATAAGGAAGTTTTTTAAAAGTAATATTTTAAGCTGTATCAAAGCTAAAAAAGGAAAGTGCAAATAAATATTTGGTTTTGTCTTTAAAAATTGGGATTATTTAATAATTTGCAGAGAAATCTCTATGATTTTTATTTTAAATTAGATAACCACTGGTTCTGTTTTCTATAGCTTCTAATGATTAAGTTACAATCTGATACCACATGTGGAAATGTAATCACTAGAAAGATTTTTGGTTTCCTATTTGCCCTCACTACATCGTATGGAAGTGATTTTTTCAAATTAATAATTTTTCCATAATTGTTAGCCAGGTTTATTCTCTTTGCATGTTACACCTTTATGCCCTTTACTGACTCTCCAAAGATATAGTGGATGTTTTTAAGAAGTTCTGAAATACTTTTTAAAATGCTTACCACCAGCAGACTACGTATTTAGAGGTATAAATATTTTCATCATAGTTGGTTTCAACTGTCCTTAATGGATCAGCCAAATGAGTATCAGATAATACATCCATTTGTGTTATCATACATACATACACATCATACATATATATCATACATAGGATATTCAGCAAAATACAAAAAAATTTCCCAGAACATGTTTCAGAATGACATGACCTGTCAGTACCCTGAATATCATAAATCATTGCTGCAGAGTAAATATAGGATGTCTCAAATGGACTTTATTACTATTTTTTGTGACAAGTAATATCATATGTGACATTACTAAAAATTAAGTTTAACTTGGAGCATATGCTGTGCAACTTTAAATACCACAAAATTAATTTACAAATATAACTTACATTAACTTAAAATGTTAGATATAGCCCTTCAAGATAGGTAACAATGCTTCTAGAGAACATTCAGCAAGTTTATGTAGAGAAGATCATATACCTCGCAAACTAATATTCTATTAAAATAATAGCTATAGTGTAAACAGATAAAAGATAGATAAAAGCCATTTAGGTAAAAAACTTTTTGATAAAAACTATACTGAACCTTTTTTGATGGTTTGAAACATTTTCATTAAGCACTACTAATTTCTTTACCTCCAAAATAACTGTGCTAGTAAAATTACTCCACAATATTTCTAGAAGGATTTCTAGACCAGAGTTATTCAATTATCAAAATTTAAGGATATTAAATAGAGATCAACTTATTACATTTTCTCCCACTTGTTTGCTACTAATAATCTGCGAGAAATAATTCTGACATTGCCATTTGGAGAGCAGATACTAACAAAGGCTAATGAATTGTAAATCATCTCTATGGCATTATAATAAAATGGACAAAATTGGTCCAGAAGAAAATATCTTCATGGATCTCTTCAGAACTTTCTTCTACTCACAGTGAAAACAGATGAACTTCACCTTCCAAGAGCTGCCAGCACAGTGAGTTACTGGATTACTCCTGAGTCCACACTGAAGAATATAGTACATTGTGCAGGTTTTCATTTACTTTTGCAATGCTACCAAGAAGCCTTTTTTTTCCCCCTATTTTGATTGCTTAGTTGAAACCACATCATATCCCAACATGCTGTAATGAGTTGACCCTGACTGGATACCAAGGTCATGAAAGGCTCTGGGGTTGAGATAAGGACAGAGATCATTAGCAATTATTTTCACAGGCAATACAGACTCGATTTGGGGAAAGTAATTTGATTAATTACCAATTTAATCAGAGTAGGAAAAATGAGAAGTAAAAATTAAATTATAAAACACCCTCCCCCACCCCTCCTTCTTCCTGGGCTTAACTTCTTCCCCCTTTTTCTTTACCTTCTCTCCTCAGCAGCGCAGGTGGATGGGAAATGGGGGCTGTGGTCACATTGTCTCTGCCAGTCCTTCCTCCTCAGAGGGCGGATGTCTCACACTCTCCCCCTGCTCCACATGGAGTGCCTTCCAGGGGAGCCAGCACTCCATGAATGTCTCCAAGAAGAGTCCTTCCCATGTGCTTCAGTCCTTCAATAACTTCTCCACTTGGATTCCCTTCCTTGGGGTGCAGTACTTCGGGAACAGACTGTTCCAATGTGGATCACACACAGGGTTACAAGTCCTGCCAGCAAACTTGCTCCAGCATGGGCTCCTTTCTCAAGAGAGTCACAGGTCCTGCAAGGAGCCTGCTGCAGCATGGAGGATCACAGCCTTCTTCAGGCACATCCACTTGGGGTGTTCCATGGGCTGCAGGTGGTTCTCTGCTCCACCATGGACCTCCATGGGCTGCAGGGGGACAGCCTACCTCACCATGGTCTGCACCATGAGCTGGATTCTAGATTTTGAGAAGTGATCAGTGCAAGCTTTGCAAGAAAAAGAAATGGAAGGTAAAATGGATACTATTAACTGTGAGGATCCACTCTCTTCATTGTTGTCAGTTAATATCATAGGAGACTAAATCAGAGAACTATTTTTCTCCTTATTTTTACCTTTCTATTTAATTATGAAGCAAGCAAATCAGTGTTATTCCATTAATATTTTGTTTCTGTGCTGGTTTAAAGGTAAACTGGCAGGAGAAATGAACCCTACTGAAAAAGGTATTACAAGTCAGTGTGACAATTTAATAAAAATATTGCAATAAATACAATGATACAGAAAAAAAAAAGGTTTTAACCCACAAACCCCAGATTTATAACCCAATACCTGAGGCACGAACAGAATGGTGTCTGTTAGTCCATGTACTGAGCCCCACGTGGTTCCCCTGAGTATAAAGTAAAAGGAAAACCTATTGGTGAGGATAATGTTCACAGCCATGTTGAGAGTGGCAGTTGCAGATCTGTTGAGGTTCTGGTCCTTCTCTGGATCCAGTGAATGGTACCTGAAGACCCCAAACCCCAAGATTATATAAGCTCAAATTCAGATGGGAATTCCCAGTACCTCCCCCAGGTTGTAGAATTTCACAATGGGTGATTTAAGTCTCTGAGTCATGGGATATTTTTGAAGGTGAGTTATCATGGCTGAGTCATTGGTGTGAAGACAGGAATACTTCCCTATCTCACAAGGTCCTTTAGCACCCAGCTTGTAGCCTGAGGGGTCAGGTGTGCCCAGGGTAGCTGCTGCAAATGGTCCATTATTAAGAGTTCATCAGAAATGATATAGAGGGGGTGGTATACACAGTTTTGGTTACAACCACACAGTGTTATAGCTGGTCCTGGTCACTGTAACTAGGACAGTTTCCACTGAAACAGGCAAGAAAACTAAACTGAATTATCTAATGATTTAAATTTAATGCATGCAGAACAGTCTGCACTAGACATCAGTGTGCTAATGTTCAGAAGAAGCTTTCATTTATGAAAATTTAATTTGTTTCTGAACAATCCAGACAATTTTATCCTGAGTAAAAGTTTCTGACAAGAAGCCTAACATGGTTTACCATGTGCCTCATATTCATACCTTTGGTCAAATGGACTGCTCCATCTTAGAGAAGTCCTGAGAAATTAGATCTTCACAGAAAAGGTTAGATTATTTCTGTGTCATAACAGAACTTCATGCCACATTCTTGATTTTAATATATCCTTTAAGTGATATATTTTAATATATAATTCAAGACAAACACTACTAAAAATGCTACGCTTACCCAACATCATTGGGTTAAAAATTCACAGAAAAGAATTTCACTAATACTACATGGTAACATTTTTCACAAAACACTAAGAGGATGAAATATAAAGCCTTTAAGTGAGGATTTACAATTCCTGTATCACCTAGCAGCATTAGAGGTTTCATTGTGAGATTTTTTTCTTAATTTTTAGCTTTTTATGAGCCATGTAAAAAGTAGACGTAATAACCTTAAAAGGATTGCTATAACAATGATAGATTTTTGTGCATGTCTTGTGGCAGGATGATGATCACATTTCTGCAGCCACGTGAACAATCTAACTACTTCCAAGACACTAACTGAGGAAAGGGAAATGAACTAGGATGGATAAACAGAAACGATAGTCAAAACCATGACTACTCATGTTCTATGAAGTATTAGGAACTGAAGAGCACTCAGAAGGCCTTGCATAATACAGGTCCTATAACTCAGCAATCTTTTAATTTCTCTCCTCCCAGTGAAGAACATTTAGCCTGGGAACTACAGAGAGCTTTTAAAGCAAGATGATGATATTTACATTTTGAAGAATACTTTTTCTTAATAACTATTCATTGAACATGCTAGGGGGAATGTCATTATGTTGAAATCTTTACATTAAAACATTTGAAAATGATGAAGACAGTCTTGATGAAAACAGGGTTTCGGCATAATCTACTACAAAGCATCAAAGCAATTTCTTAGGAATATATTATGAAAACTCAATGCAAAGCCTTGGGGCCCATTTTGAAGGAGAAGGACATAACTCTCAAAACATCTCACTTTTTTTTTTATGTGAAAGGAGGAAGAGATGAAGAGGCACTCCCTTCTTTGAACTGATGCCTAAGGTTTTAGTGTGTATTTTTTAGTTTTTTAGAATTATGTAGGTATTCCTAGGTTGCTCACATATGAGGTGGAGTTAGAACTTACTAAAACATTTTCTCCTGAGTTCTCCCAAGAACACACTGTTTTGAAGAAACACTTGTAAGCAAGACAAAACAGTAGAGGGCTAAGCCAGATTCCTTGGAGCCTCCCCAGGGGGCAGTTCTGAGGACCTCTGTAGGTGGGCACCAGGAAAATGGGCACGCTGGTTTGGCAATAGATAACACATATGCTAATTACTGAAAGATAAACACTGTAACATCTCTGAACCACTTGTGCATGCTTTGGTGTGTACATTAGAAGCTTCCAATAAAGGCTGGCTATCTATCTATCTATCTATCTATCTATCTATCTATCTATCTATCTATCTATCTGCCTATCTATCTACCTATCTATCTATCATCTATCTATCTATCAATCATCTATCTCCACTAATGTAGTTTTGAGAATCTTTTCCAGGTATTTTAGGCATCAGAACAGAAATTAAATGTTAGGGCTGGGTGCCTGGATTCTCTTGAAACTAAGAGCTGTTCAGGTCTGTGAACGTAATACTTGACCTGTGAAACTATTTATCCTTCAAACAATATAATCTACTAAAAGAAATAACCATGTGGGCTGAAGGTAAAAGATTGTTCCTAACTCACCCTTAAATCTAACCACATATCAGTAACCTACTAATGAAAGGGCTTTCTCTGCACCCATTGGAGTCCCTTCCTGTCAGTCACTGGGCACATCCTGACACCTTGTCTTTACCTATAACAGAGAGGCACAGATTCAGGGTATGGACATTAAGATGCCTACTAGTATCACAGGCATGTTCGTGTTGTAAAATGTACAAAGCACCACATACTTTACAATGAAATATGTTGACCCCAGACAAATGTCTGATCCACAAAACCACAAGTGTTTTACACAAGAATGGAAAACAATGGAAATGGGCAGGGTTTCACCTATGATTTATGTAGACATATATCTTTATATCATCCATTACCCAACATCTATTTTAACAGGGAACACTTTGCATATTTTAAGCTGTAAAATTAATCATTTACATTTACCACTGAAGACTTTCCCCTGTGTTGGGAAAATCGTAAAGCTGGAGCACAGATTTTTCAGCTGATTTAAGGAAGGCAAGTGTTGCTACTTCTCTGTTAACTGCTGACATCAAAAGCCAAAATGAAGCTCTTGAACTTGGTAAAATTTCAGGTTTATTCGAAAAATGGTATCCCCAGCTGTGCATAGCCTGCAATACAGTGATCAGTAAGGTTCTTATTCCCCGTGTGACAGCATGCTTTTTTCACTCCCAAACTGACTTTTATTTTTCACTTCTGGGCTCAAGTGATAACCACCAGTGGTGGCTGGAATGGATTCCTCTGGTTATGACAGCTGCGTCTGGCTCAGTGGATCCATGAGACAGATAGCAACACAATAGCCTAGGGCTAATCTGAGCAATGCACTGCTCACCTCCCCCAGCTATAGTGTTGCTTAAGGTCTAACTGACATCGAGTTTGGAAGAAACCAACTTCTGTAGTTGGTATCCAAATATAAGTAAATCATCTTATCCATAAATAGTGGACAGCTGCCCCTGCCAGAATAAAAACTTTGGACAT
Organism: Pithys albifrons albifrons; assembly: GCF_047495875.1. Taxonomy (NCBI): domain Eukaryota; kingdom Metazoa; phylum Chordata; class Aves; order Passeriformes; family Thamnophilidae; genus Pithys; species Pithys albifrons. The sequence continues at coordinate 67,830,729 of NC_092461.1, read as the reverse complement.
TTTGTTAGGAAGGCTCTCCCATTGAATCACGAGGTCCAGAAATTACTTCCTTTGTTCCTAAATCCCTTCACATGGAGGAGACCAGGTATGCCTGCATCCAGTCTTACTCTCAGACCTGGACAACAGTTTATGTCTAAGGGATTACATTGGTGTAGTTAATCTTTTAGATTATTTTGTCCCACAGGGTTAAGGGCAACAAATCAAATATATTTATATAGGCAAAATAAACTTTGTATTTCAACTGATTGATAATGATAATTATTAGACTGAAGAACTTCAGAGGTATCTACTGCACAGTATAGACGGTGTTATTACAGGGCACTGTTTATTAAAACTATAGTTTCAAAGCTAGTTTGATAATTGTTAAATAGATATTGATATTACTCACCCATACTGATGATGAGAGGTAAATATTTTTTGCTCATTCTCAAGGAGTAGCCTTAAGGAGTGTCCCCACTCAAGGAAAGAATCTTGATACACTCTCTTATAAGGACTGTGCTAGAAATACCTACCAATAAAAAATGGGACCAAGCTTTTATATAAGTGATTCATATAAGTGATTGACTGTTGATCACACATTGCTAGGATAGCTGTGATAGCTCAGCAGAACATAATTAATCTTTAAAGAAGTTATCAATGTATCCCTTATTGGTTCCTCTATCAGGAAACATCTGTCTTACATGCCCCCACCAGTGCCAGTTTCCGTCAGGAAACACATGGTTTCCACATTCTTGTGATGCTTAATTTTGGCATTCGTGAGTCAGACTGGTCTCAGCATTCTTTAAAATGGAAAGCAGCATGAACTCCTCCTTCATCATTGGTAATCTGAGCAAGTAAGGTGAAGTTTGAGCTGTTCCACCCCCACTTAGACAGAATATCCTGCTACAACAGTCCAGAGCCCATTGAACCCTGCTGCACAGGAACAGGCAGCTCATCTGGATTCCCCCTTCAGCAGTGATGCCTCTCAAGGTTACTCCTCCAGGCTTAGGGATTCCTTGTTGCAACAGATTCTTAGTCAGTGATCAATAGCATGTTTAACTTTGAAACCTTAGTTAAGAGATATACAGGATTGATTGTGTCCTTTAGACATAAACTGTGAACCAATTCTAGGACTAAGTTTGGATCCAGCTGCATCTAAACTCCTCTCTGAGAAGCAGTTTAGAATGCAAGGAGGTCTGAATCTCATTACTCAATGGGAGGGTCTACCTGACAATTTTAACCTATCCTGTCCTCTATGCAGTAAATTAAGTGTAACTTGCCATCAAATTTTGTTAAACCATGGTTGCATTTGCTATCAAACTTTTTAAAATCACTGTTTTTATATAAAAAAGCATATTGCTACTTCTCTTAGGAATGAAGTCCTTCAGTGCATCTGCAACACCCTGGGACCAGATCAGCCCAGCCCTGGAGAGATCAAAGCAAAATAACTTAGCTCACAATGTGAGCATTGTATCTTGCAATATCTAACCTCTAGTTTTCCAAGGCTCTTGTTAGCAATATAAAATAAATGAAGATAAATTTAATGAAGTAGGATTCTGAGCTGAATAGAATACCATGCCCTATTCAAGATAAAAAGAAGAAAATCAGAAAATTGGATATAAATTTATTCAGTAGTGAGACATTTTTCTTGTGCACAAGATTGAAGTCCTTACTTACTTCCTAAAAGCATCTGTGAATGTGTGCTCCTATGTGGAAACTGGAAAGCAGAAGTGATTCACATCCACAATTTTTACTTCTCCTCTGGGATGGCTGTTTACACCATACAACTGTTCCTGTAGAAGGTTATAATGCAAACTGGCAATGGTTTTGGTGTATTTTACTTCACTGACTGTGACACTGAACTGCTCTTGAGCTTACAAATCTGTTGAGCCATGACAGTGTTAAGGTGGCAGCTCTCAGAGAGCACCTGTGTAGGTAGGTTGAATAAGTTATCTATCCCAGGACCAGGCTCAGTTTAGTCCACACTGTATTCAAGGAGATACAATAACTTCACTAAGTACTGCTTCCTTAGTTGCACAAAGTCACTCTGACTTTACCAAAACTTTTGCAGGCGAAGCACCTATCATGTTCATGTGAAATAGGTTGAATCTGCACACTGAAGCTTGCAATGTTTGAAAAAATGTGAATGTTATCACTGACAGAGACAGAAGGGCAATTGAGAGCTGAAATTGACAGACAGCAACTAGCTGAAAATGGAACTTCTTTGCTTCACTTCTCTTCATTTATTCTCACAATACAGATTATACATTTTTCATGAGAAAAAAGTGCCTATGCAGATAAATGCCTGCTGGGAGTGCAACTCAGATGCAACAGTCCACTTTGAACTCATACATGAGCAACCTTTTGAAGCTACTGACTATAATATATTATTGTAAGGGTTTGGAAGTTATATATGGATTTTTTATTGCATCCTCCTCTAAAGATACACCAACCCCTTGACTTGAGCAGAGAACCATATCAAGAACAGAGAAAGACATTTCTCATTTAATCTGATCCCTTGACTGATACTTTCAAAACTACAGTAAATTTCACTTTTTAGCATATTCTACTTGTGTTATATTTGCATTCCATATTTTTACAACAGAACAATGAAGAGTAAAAAGCTTTATTTACTTCTGTTTGCTATGCCAATCTTCTCTGTTTCCTTGAAAATATACCCTATGTTCACACAGAAATAGTTGCAATTTTCAGTGTAGTACAGAGTATTCATATCACTTGAATTTGCATAAGAGCTAAACAGAAAAGTGAGGTGCCAGAAACTGTCAACCTCCAAACAAAGAACACAACAAAATATGCTTTGAATTTAAATAATTTAATAAATCTTCTTAAAGTTTAAAACAATGTTCATAAACATTCCATTATTATTTGACAGCTGTTTCTCAAAAGGAAGGGATAAAGCTTGTTTAAAAAATAATGCCATAATTTTGAGAAAAATTGCCAGCTCCTCCTGTGTCCCTCACTGTAAAGACAGGCACTTATCTGACACTGTGGACTTAAAGTGCACAATTTTTCAAGTTTGAGTGCACAAAGTCCATTCCTGAGACAAGTCAGTTTACTGCTGGAAAATTCAGCTGGGGAAACAGAAAAGAAATGTGGATTAAAAATTTATTTCCTTTGTCCTGGTATAGATCAGAAAGATTTTTCAGCATAATTTAGGGAAGCCTAATACAATTTCTGAATCTTCCATTATGCTCAATCACCATCAGTCTGGCAAATATTTCCTTCCAACAGTGCTTATATTGGTGATCAAAATGGGCCTAAAAATCAGCTCATGCAGAAGGTCACTGAATTCAGTGGCAAGATTTCACTGCCATAGTAGGCTGGACACCAAACAGATTCTCTTATCCTTTTCTAGCCTTCCAGATTTTTCTTCTTATTTTTTCCCCCTTACTATGCCTTTTACCATTATAAAGATGCTATAAATGCAGCAAAACATGAGATCTACTTTCCCAGCCTGTTTTAATTAGAGGGCTCACTAATACTGATGCTTCTCCACAGAGATTTAATAAAATCAGTGGCAAAGAATAGAAACATGCAATGTCACTTATAAAGACTAATAAGATTGTTGTTCTTAACTAATCATATTTTAAGATTGTTCGTGCAAGGATACATAATCAGAGGGAAAAATAAGACAAGCCATTAAAGCCAGGATTATTACTTACTACAGTAGGCTGAAATCTCTTTAATTTTCAAAATTACTTCTAGAGTATAGAAGAAGCAAAACAAAACAGAAAGAAAACAGTTTACAGGACCTGTGTAACTTGTGAATAAGTGTGATAACTTTCCAAGAATTTTAGAATTTTTAGAATGGGTTGTGTTGGAAGGAGGAGCCTTAAAGACCCTCTAGCTGCAATCCCTCTGCCGTGGGCAAGGACACTCCACTAGACCAGGTTGCTCAAAGCCCCATTCAATCTGGCCTTGAACCCTTCCAGGGATGAGGCATCCAAAAGTTATCTAGGGAAACTGTTCCAGTGCTTCACTAGCCTCCAAGTAAAGAATTTCTTCCTAATACATAACTTAAATATCTGTTCTTTTAGTTTAAAACCATTCCCCCTTGTCCTATCGCTATCTGCCTGTAAGCAGGCTTTCTCCAACTTGTTTGTAGACTCCCTCTAAGTATTGAAAGGCTGCAATAAGGTCTCCTTCTATTCTCCTGGCTGAACGACCCTAGCTCTCTAAGCCTCTTCTCAGGGGAGAGACTAGTTCCAGAAAACTTGCTATTCAATGGGTTTCATGATTATTGGTCTTGGACAAAGTTTTGTCTTCACTTTATTCTTTGATCATAAACGGAGCATCAGTTTTTATTTACTACTGGTCATGAAAAATTTTGTAGGAAATATAACAAATCAACACTCCAAGAAAACTCATGCATTCAGTGTCCAAATATTATGCATTCACTTACTGAAAAATAAGATCAAGAAAAGGAATGCAATTGTTAGATTTTAGTTTTGCCTCTGTTTGATTGTGTGCTGGTTTGAAAGTAAACCAGCTGGAGAAATGAACCAAACATAAAAGAGATTATAAGTCAGAGGTACAATTTAATACAAAATATTACACTAAATGCAATGATTACAAAGCCCCCCTGTGGCACAAACACAATGATGTTTGTTAGCCCCTGTGCTGAGCCCCATGTGGTTCCCCCTGAGTTCAAAGTAAAAAGGAGTAAGAAACCTGTTGGTGCAGATGACGGTCGCAGTCTGGTCGAGAGTGGTGGTGAGAGTCCTGTTGAGATTCTGGTCCTCCTCTGGATCTGCTGAATGGTTCCCCAAGTCCCAAAACCAAGATGATATCCCCTCAGGTTCAGGTGGGACTGCCCAGTACCTCCCCCAGGGCGGGGGATTACACAATGGGTGATCTCACTCTGTGAGTCATGGCGTATTTGGAATCATTGATGGCCCATTAGCAGACATGACACCTCAGGCTGGGTGTGGAGGAGCTAACAACTTCCTGGGTGGGGAGTTATCAGAGCTCTTATCTCACAGATGTCTTTCACACCCAGCTTACAACCTGAGGGGTCAGGTGTGCCCTGGGTAGCTGCTGCAAATGGTCCATTGTTAACAGTTCATGGGAAATGAATAGAGAATGTAGAATACACAGCTTTGGTTACACCCACACAGTGATAAACTGGTTCCACCTGCTGAACTAGGACAGATTGTAGAGCTTCAAAATTTACTTCTTGAAATAATAGGAAAGAGTAGTCTTTATTTTCCAGTTCCAAAATGATGAGAATTATGCTACTTCTTCTAAGAAATATTATGAAGACGTGTCCATAGGAATACTCTCATCTCCAGGGCTCCTATAGAGTACCACTGAGCATTTACTTTGGCAAGATTCAGAGAGGGCTGTAGCTCAGTGCTGTAATAGCTCTGGTATTTAAGATGGTGGGATGCAAAATAACTCCAGCCATGCCCAGAATGTTGTGAAGGGAATCCTGACATGTCAGAAATATGCCTAATAACCAGGGGATCAGGAGAGATCTTTCTGTGCCATACATTAACATGATGGCAGTTAAAAAGTGCCTTCTTAGTAGGGCCACCAGTTGGGTGAACTGTCCTTTGATACAGTCACCTTTTTTCATCAGGAAATTTTGTCTGGGAAGAATGGGAACATTCAAGATTTATTTGAGATTCCTGAGCATGCTGTAGTATTACTGAGGGGGAATCCCTGACTAAGCTCAGGATATCAAGAAATCAAGAGCAATATCTCCAGTGTGTGCCCACTGGGTCCTGTATTCTGTGCATGTTTAAGTAATTTCCGCAGCACATATGTGGTTAGTCAAACACATTTAGATGCCCAGGACTCAATGCATATATGCCATTAGGCATATACTCACATAGTTCTATTAGAGAGATCCATAAATAGCAACATCCTACATTTAATTTCCTATTTTGTGTATCTTCACATTTCTTGTTATATATGTGCATATGTGTGTGTATATATATATATATATATATATATATATATATGTATGTATATATGTGCCCATAGGTGTGCATAGGCCTTGTTGGTACAAAACCTGGGACATTTTGCACAAAAGCCTTGTTCCCTAGTAGGTGCCCTTGCCCCTGACCACATGGATCCTGTAAAAAGCTGAATGATTTCACCCAGTAAAGCAGGGCAGACTGATGAAGCAGGGTTGTCATAGAGCTAAAGATAATGTAGGAGAAATACTATTAGCCTAAACTCAACCTTCATGTCCAAGCAATTCTTCAGACCATCTATGAGTCAAGATTTCATTCAGATCTGATTATTTCTAAAGTCTCTACTAGACCTGATTGAGCTGGAGTCATAAATTGTTCTGCGTTTCTTCAGATAAAAACTGACCTGCTTTCATCTACTTTATTTGTGTCATCTTTTGTAATCAAAGCACTTTACCTGTGGTCTCCATGGTCTGTGAAGCCTTTTGTGTCTGGGCCCCAGTAATTCTTTTTCCAGCACCTCTTAATATATATTTCCTGCCAGGGCACTTTACTGCAAGATGTCTGGGAATAATTGGGTACGAAATAAGCTCAGTTCCATAGAGGAGTCTGTGCAAAAGCATAAGATATTTGCTGTAGTATTCAAATTATCAAAACTATTGAGCTAAAACATCACCAGTGACGTAGAAAAAACAAAAGGACTGTGATCCACTTGAAACTTCTCTTATTTTTCCTCCTCATTACTTTGAAATATGCATATTTTCACACTTCTGAGCTGTTCTTTCACTCAGGACTGACTAGACATAGTATGATTAGCTGCTTTTAGCTCAGAGGATATGTATTTTGCATCCTATCAGAGGAAAAAAAAATTTGTAAGCCACTTGGACTTTCCAATATTAGCCAGAGAATAGAGAACATTGGTTGCATGTGCCACTGAGATTGAAAAAAGTGTAATTTCCAAATGTTCATTTTGGCTTTGCAATTAATAGAAGATTTTTTAGTTATGTTATTTAGAGACATGTTTTTTTTTTTTACCAGAGATTTTTTCAAGACCCTCTCCTGTTTTAACACACTGGTTTTAAAAGACACAAGAATTTCTTCCTCTTACTGAAGTTTTTATTTTGTCAGAGTAATTTAAAATAAAATGCATGTGTATTGTAGACAAGATGCTTACAAATTAACAATGAAATTCCATTCTCTCCCAATTTTTACCTTGTTTTCTTTCAAGATTTCTATAGAAAATATCAATGACTGAGGTTTAATAGCACACTGAATTAGCTCATAGCAATTAAAAACAAAAACATCATGCCTCTTGCATCAGACATGGAGTCCAATACTGAGGCACTTTTCATCAGATTGAGTTTTTTCTGTTTCCTGGTTTCACATATACTTGCTAAATAGCAGAATCACACCATGAGCCTTTATTGCATCGGACATAGTCCCTAATAATAAATATTCAAAGTACTGTGGACTAAAACAGAAACTTTCTTTAAAGCTCCAGAGCTAAATAAAACTGAGCAATGAGAGGATGCAAACGTTCTTTCTTAATGTTAACTGAGATCAATTAATCAGTAGTCAGTCAAGATGAAGAGGAATTGCAGTGGCCCAGGTTGGGAAAAAAGCCAATTATTTTTGAGGGGATCGATTTTTTTTCCTCCAAACAACATCCTAATCTGAGTAATGTGGCTCCTTGACTACTTCAAGGTAGAGCTTACATACTAATATATGTGTCTCGCCTCTTCCCACCATCGAATACGTTCCGCTCTGTACTGAAAACCACCACTAAAACTATAACTGCCAGAGTTGAAGACTCTGGTTCAATCTTCCACCCCTGGGATTAGAGAGGTTAAAGGCATGACAGAATCACATACCGTTACCATGGAAACTTTTTTGCATTGATGCTTCCAGGCAAATGACAATACTGGTGAATATTTAAAGAGCAAGATTTCAAATGCCTTTTTGAAATACTTCCCAAATCTTGTTTTTGTCAAAGAGAGAAAAATAAGAATAATAGAATACTGATATTAATAATAATAATGTTCTCTAATTTATACAGCAGCAGTCTCCTGGGGAAAGCTGGAATCTTCTTCTAGGCACTGAGGCTGGAGCATGGAGGGTGCAGAACCTTCTCCAGCCCTGAAGCATGATCTATCCACCCGCAGGTCACTAGGTGAAAATCCCTTAAAGTCTGCCCCGAAAGAGCAGGGTCAGGTTTTGCAGGGGGGATAGGCAGCATTTCTACCCTGTTTTCTTAGAAATCCTACACAATTTGACAAGGGCCCTACACCCTTGAAGGTCAACAGAAAAAACTTGCTCCTTCTCCATGTTTTGAGGCGGTCCTGATGTGCAGCCTGGAATGAGCATCCACTGCAGAGCCCTTTCTGAAGCTCTTCATGCTGATCACAGGCACAAGGGGCACTACACCAGATGCATTTTTAATTGGCCTGTTCTTTACTGAATTATCAATTTGATCTTTTGTACTGCTTAATGGTTAGCCCCATTAGAAAAACTTCACTTATGTGTTACCTGTCTTCCTTATCACAAATTACTTTTCAGTTTAAAAGTTACTTTGCTCCAAGAGTATAAAAGACCACTTTTCTTCAACAATGCTGAATGCTGCACAAACCGCCCCCTGCAAAATCTTATCATTTTTCCTCTTTTAAAAATATCACAAAATACAGAAAGATAAGCAAATCAAAAAGAGCAATACTTAAGAAATTAAAGTATTCATTAAAGAATAATAAAAAAAAATAAAAAGCAGAGCTAAACTGCAAGGACCAGGCAGTTAGACAACTCTGGGACTCCTCCAGTAAAAACTTTGACACCCACGGACTTGGAGCTGATGCCAAAATCATCACAGCCAAGTAAAAGGTGAGAGCCAAGGCCTAAAAAATAAACAGTGCTAGTTCTCACTGAAAATTTGTAGCTGCAATGAAAATTACAGAGAAAATATTGTACTATTTTTCTAAAAAATGAAAATATGTAGTATTTCATTGAATACACCCTTTTTGTTCTTCCAGTGCTTTTCTTAATTGGTGACTCCAAGTGGTAGAGAAATGAACATTACCAGCTGAAATGCTATCTGTGAAACAGAATATCTGGCACAGTAGGCAGATAAACAAGTGTTTTGTCAAACCCTGGTTTTGCTTATAACACTATTTATGAAATGGCTATGGGGAGATATCAGCATATTAAGGGAGGTAGTTCTGAACAATGCTCTCAGTTACATGTCCTAAACTGGACAATTCACTGCACTGTCTTCCCTTTCTGAATCCAAGGATTTTCCTCTGTAAATCTGGAAAAGAGAAAAGGGTTATTCTTACAGATAGAGAGCATATTGATCCTTCTAGAAAATAGCATGATTAATAGACAGGTTTTGCTTACCATTGAACAAAAACCTGTGCTACCAAAGAAGCAGAAGCTACTAACTATTGCTCAGCCTTCTGAAACTGTTTCACAAATGAAAAGTGAGTGCTGAAGTGCTCAAGGGCTAAAGTTCTATGAGGTATAACATGGTACGGTGTTGTATCACCATCGGAGCATACCAGCAAGATTCCAGATATTTTGACATCTTGACCATGCATACATACAAACACATCTGTTTGAAATCACTGCATTTATGCAGCTCCTGGGCAAAGGCGGCAGGTAATACTGAAGCAAACATACTAATTAGTAATACTTCTATGCAGTAAACAAATACATATAAAACATTGTTATTTTTTCCAG